>NC_141873.1:582343542-582646572 GCF_056163025.1 Triticum urartu | reverse complement strand
TGAAGGTCAGAAAATAACGATACCCGTCGCGAGCCTCAACACTCATTGGACCACACACATCAGTATGTATTATTTCCAATAAATTTGTTACTCGCTCCATTGTTCCGAAGAATGGAGTTTTAGTCATCTTGCCCATGAGGCATTGTTCACAAGTATCAAGTGATTCCAAAAGTCCATCAGCATGGAGTTTCTTCATGCACTTTACACCAATATGATCTAAACGGCAGTGCCACATATAAGTTGCACTATCGTTATTAACTTTGCATATTTTGACTTCAATATTATGAATATGTGTATCACTACGATCGAGATTCAATAAACCATTTATATTGAGTGTATGACTATAGAAGGTTTTATTCATGTAAATAGAACAACAATTATTCTTTGACTTAATGAATAACCGTATTGTAATGAACATGATCCAATCATATTTATGCTCAATGCAAACACCAAATAACATTTATTTTAGGTTCAACACTAATCCCGAAGGTAAAGAGAGTGTGTGATGGTGATGTTATCAACCTTGGAATCACTTCCAACTCACATCATCACCTCACCCTTAACTAGTCTCTATTTATTTTGCAACTCTCGTTTCGAGTTACTACTCTTAGAAACTGAACCAGTATCAAATACTGAGGGGTTGCTATAAACAGTAGTAAAGTACACATCAATAACATGTATATCAAATACACCTTTGCTCACTTTGACATCATTCTTATCCGCCAAGTATCTAGGGCAGTTCCACTTCCAGTGACCATTTCCTTTGCAGTAGAAGCACTCAGTTTCAGGCTTGGGTCTAGCTTTGGGCTTCTTCATGCGAGTGGCAACTTGCTTGCCATTCTTCTTGAAGTTCCCTTTCTTTCCTTGCCCTTTCACTTGAAACTAGTGGTCTTGTCAACCATCAACACTTGATGCTTTTCTTGATTTCTACCTTCGCCGATTTCAGCATCGCGAAGAGCTCGGGAATCGTTACCGTTATCCCTTGCATATTATAGTTCATCACGAAGTTCTAGTAATTTGGTGATAGTGACTAGAGAACTCTGTCAATCGCTATATTATCTGGAAGATCAACTCTCACTTGATTCAAGCAATTGTAGTGCTCAGACATTCTGAGCACATGCTCACCGGTTGAGCTATTCTCCTCCATCTTGTAGGCAAAGTATTTGTCAGAGGTCTCATACCTCTCGACTCGGGCATGAGTCTGAAATAAAATTTCAGCTCTTGGAACATCTTATATGTTCCGTGGCGTTCAAAACGTTTTTGAAGTCCCTGTTATAAGCCGTAAAGCATGGTGCACTAAACTATCAAGTAGTCATTATACCGAGCTTTGCCAAACGTTCATAACGTCTGCATCTGCTCCTGCAATAGGTCTGTTGTGATGGCCTGGCTTATTAGGGATGATAGACTACTCATATCAATAAGGAATTTCTTCTTTTCTGGGAGCCCATTCGGACAGAACTCCAAAGTTAAGCGTGCTCAGCTTGGAGTAGTGTCAGGACGGGTGACCGACCGAGAAGTTGCTCCCGGGTGCGCACGAGTGAGGGCAAAGTGCGCAGAAAAGACTAGTATTGATCTGTGGGGCCAGTCTAGATCCTACCAGGAGTAACAACCACCAGCAGGTGTGTCCGGAGCGTTACAAGTTGGTATCAGAGCCGACCCTCGCGGTTACACGGATGTTTGCGAACAGGTGAGCGGTCATGTTGTTCATGGCGTTTGTGACCCGTCGTGGCACACGACATGGTACATGTACCGGACTGGATGCACAGACGTATGCACCAAGAGGGAACGTTTCTGTGGCCCGACGAGGACGTCAGTTCCTCTGAGTGGGGGTGTATGTGATGGCCTGGCTTATTAGGGATGATAGACTACTCATGTCAATAAGGAATTCCTTCTTTTTCGAGAGCCCATTCGGACAGAACTCCAAAGTTAAGTGTGCTCACCTTGGAGTAGTGTCAGGATGGGTGACCGACCGGGAAGTTGCTCCCGGGTGCGCACGAGTGAGGACAAAGTGCGTAGAAAAGACTAGTATTGATCTGTGGGGCCAGTCTAGATCTTGCCAGGAGTAACGACCACCGGCGGGTGTGTCCGGGGCGTTACATCTGTCACCTAGCGGTGCATCAAGGACATAATTCTTCTATGCGGCAATGAGGATAATCCTCAAATCACGGATCTAATTCGTATCATTGCTACTATCATCTTTCAACATAGTTTTCTCTAGGAACATATCATAAATAAAACGGGGAAGCTATATGCGAGCAATTGATCTACAACATAGATATGCAAATACTATCAGGACTAAGTTCATGATAAATTTAAGTTCAATTAATCATATTACTTAAGAACTCCCACCTAGATAGACATCCCTCTAATCATCTAAGTGATCACGTGATCCATATCAACTAAACCATGTCCGATCATCACGTGAGATGGAGTAGTTTTCAGTGGTGAACATCACTATGTTGATCATATCTACTATATGATTCACGCTCGACCTTGTGGTCTCAGTGTTTCGAGGCCATATCTGCATATGCTAGGCTCGTCAAGTTTAACCTGAGTATTCTATTTGTGCAAAACTGGCTTGCACCCATTGTATCTGAACGTAGAGCTTATCACACCCGATCATCACGTGGTGTCTCGGCACGACGAACTGTACCAATGGTGCATACTCAGGGAGAACACTTATACCTTGAAATTTAGTGAGAGATCATCTTATAATGCTACTGTCGAACTAAGCAAAAATAAGATGCATAAAGGATACACATCACACGCAATCAATATAAGTTATATGATATGGCCATCATCATCTTGTGCATTTGATCTCCATCTCCAAAGCACCGTCATGATCACCGTCGTCACCGGCTTGACACCTTAATCTCTATCGAAGCATCATTGTCGTCTCGCCAACTATTGCTTCTACGACTATCGCTACCGCTTACTGATAAAGTAAAGCAATTACATGGCGATTGTATTTCATACAATAAAACGATTACCATATGGCTCCTGCCAGTTGCCGATAACTATGTTACAAAACATGATCATCTCATACAATAAAATTTAGCATCATGTCTTGACCATATCACATCACAACATACCCTGCAAAAACAAGTTAGACGTCATCTACTTTGTTGTTGCAAGTTTTACGTGGCTGCTACGGGCTGAGCAAGAACCGTTTTTACCTACGCATCAAAAACCACAATGCGGTATAGTGATTGCTTTTTGATCTTCATAAATAACCCTGTTTATTGAATCCAATTCAACTAAAGTTGGAGAAAATGACACCCACCGGCCACCTGTGTGCGAAGCACGTCGGTAGAACCAGTCTCGCGTAAGCATACGCGTAATGTCGGTCTGGGCCGCTTCATCCAACAATACCGCCGAATCAAGAAACAACTAGTGACGGCAAGCAATATGTATATACCCACGCCCACAACTCCTTTGTGTTTTACTCGTGCATATAACATCTACGCATAGACCTGGCTCGGATGCCACTGTTGGGGAACAAAGTAATTTCAAAAAAAAATCCTACGAACACGCAAGATCATGGTGATGCATAGCAACGAAAGGGGGAGTGTTGTCTACGTATCCTCGTAGACCGTAAGCGGAAGCGTTATGACAACGCGGTTGATGTAGTCGTACGTCTTTACGATCGACCGATCCTAGTACCCAAAGTACGGCACCTCCGTGATCTACACATGTTCGGCTCGGTGACGTCCCACGAACTCACGATCCAGCAGAGTGTCGAGGGAGAGCTTCATCAGCATGATGGCGTGATGACGGTGATGATGATGCTACCAGAACAGGGCTTCGCCTAAGCACTGCTATGATATGACCGAGGTGGATTATGGTGGAGGGGGGCACCGCACACGGCTAAGAGATCAATGATCGACTTGTGTGTCTATGGGGTGCCCCCCTCCCCCGTATATAAAGGAGTGGAGGAGGGGGAGAGCCGACTCTCTACTATGGCGCGCCCTGGGGAGTCCTACTCCCACCGGGAGTAGGATCCCCCCCCCTTCCAGGTAGTAGGAGTAGGAAAGAAGGAAGGAGGGGGAGCCACCCCTCCCCCTAGTCCAATTCAGACTAGGCCTTGGGGGCCGCACGGCCTGCCCTAGGCAGCCCCTCCCTCTCTCCCCTAAAGCCCATTAGGGCCCATATACTCCGGGGGGGGGGGGGGTGTTCCGGTAACCCCCGAAACTCCAGTTAATGCCCGAACTTACCCGGAACCATTCCGATGTCCAAACATAGTCATCCAATATATCGATCTTTACATCTCGACCATTTCGGGACTCCTCGTCATGTTCGTGATCATATCCGGGACTCCGAACAACCTTCGGTATATCAAAACATATAAACTCATAATATCGATCGTCACCGAATGTTAAGCGTGCGGACCCTACGGGTTCGGGAATTATGTAGACATGACCGAGACACGTCTCTAGTCAGTAACCGATAGCGGAACCTGGATGTTCATAATGGCTCTCACATATTCTACGAAGATATTTATCGGTCAAACCGCATAACGATATACATTGTTCCCTCTTTGTCATCGGTATGTTACTTGCCCGAGATTCGATCGTCGGTATCTCAATACCTAGTTCAATCTTGTTACCGGCAAGTCTCTTTATTCGTTCCGTAATGCATCATCCCGCAACTAACTCATTAGTCACATTTACTTGCAAGGCTTATATTGATGTGCATTACCGTGAGGGCCCGGAGATACCTCTCCGACAATCGAAGTGACAAATCCTAATCTCGATCTATGCCAACTCAACAAACACCATCGGAGATACCTGTAGAGCACCTTTATAATCATCCAGTTACGTTGTGACGTTTGGTAGCACACAGGGCCGGCCCTGACTTTTGAGAGGCCCCGGGCGAATTGAAAAAGCGGGCCCCCAAAACTACCGTAGAGTAAAAGAAAAACCCTGTATATATATACATATGACAAAATTTCACCATGGTTCTCTAAAGAAATCACCATGGAAATGCATGAACAAAATTTCCAATGGTGATATTTAGGAAAATGCCATTTAGGAAATATTTTTGTGGGAAAGGATTGGGAGCACCTGAAGTGGCATAAAATTCAACTATCTGACCATCTACGATCTGGCTATGGTTCTCACTCGGTCCTCAGTTCCTCATCTACTTCAAAACAGCAATCTGTACAGAAGAGAGATGATAAATCCACAAACGGACAAAACGTAGAAACTAGAAAGATTAACATCAAAGCCTCAAAGGTAAATGATTCAAGAAATTGCATGAATTTGATCCCTTAACTAGCAGCCTGTAGCTGTGTTTTGATTGTTGCAAGCCGAGTCACTGCCGCTTCATGCCGGGAGATGAAGAAATCGAGAGAAAATGTAAGAAATCATCCTCTCGCAAAGATCCATTGGTTCTTGGGTGATGTAATCACTGAAGAGGAATCGGCAGCCGCCGCCGTGTGCGCTGTTACCAAGGTAAAAGAGGGAAGCAGTGCGAGGGATGGCTGGCTGGTCGGTCCTTTAATTGCTTCATAGATTTTTTTGAGAAGAAGACTCGTAGATTATTTGCCGGTGGAACGTTTTACCTAAAAGCCATACCTGGGTATGGGCCCCTTATCAGTCTGGCCCCTAGGCCGTCGCACTTCTTGCCCTGGCCCAAGGCCGGCCCTGGTAGCACACAAAGTGTTCATCCGATATTCGGGAGTTGCATGATCTCATAGTCATAGGAACATGTATAAGTTATGGAGAAAGCAATAGCAACAAACTAAACGATCATCGTGCTAAGCTAATGGATGGGTCAAGTCAATCACATCATTCTCTAATGATGTGATCCCGTTAATCAAATGACAACTCATGTCTATGGTTAGGAAACATAACCATCATTGATTCAACGAGCTAGTCAAGTAGAGGCATACTAGTGACATTATGTTTGTCTATGTATTCACACATGTACTAAGTTTCCGGTTAATACAATTCTAGCATGAATAATAGACATTTATTGTGATATACGGAAATAAATAATAACTTTATTATTGCCTCTAGGGCATATTTCCTTCATGGTAGTGCGTGTATACAATCACAACCTAAGGTGTTAGTTTATAGTAACTAGGAGAAAAGAGAAAAATAAAGAGAGAAACAAAGGGCACGACAAGGAGCCTTGGCTATCAGTTTTTGTGTGCCCGTGTTCCTCGCAGTTTGATGTGATCGATCCTGAGGGCCAAATTCCAACATAGACGACTATAAACCCTCCATACAAGAACAAAGCTCCGCTTTCAATGCATCCCTGCAAGAGTATAAGGCCCTGCATGTCACCTGGAGGCAGTCCAGTTGTACAACACACAGTGCCTACAACTCCTTAGCCACTACCTCTGGCGAACTGGACGGCCTTGTCTGTTGATGGCTCTTACTCGTCTTAGGATGGCAGTGCAGGTGTTGGAATAGTCTTGCGACGCGATGACGGATCAGTAATTTTTGCTACTTTTCGAGTTATTTTTTTATTATAACGAGGTGTCGGAGGCAGATACGTGCACTTATGCGGGGATGGCCCTAGTGTTACAATATAAAGAGCGGCAACTAATGGTGCAATATGATTGTTCTGAACCGCTATCAATCCACACAAGTGAAAGCTTGTCTCGTTTGGCTTAAGGACACCTGGTAGCAGAAATCAAATCGATGATGAATGAAAGGTAGTTTGTTCCACGGAACATGAGTAAAGCGCGAAACAGGGGATCAGAAGGCCCCCCCAGATGCGGCTCTCGGGCACGGGCGGGGGTCTCTTGTTGGCCGGCGTGTCGATCTGCGAGCGGGGCCTGGTCCCGGTGGCTTCCGACTTCAGCGGCGGCGTCGTGGGGCTTCGCGTGCGGGCACGGAGCTGCGAGTAGGTGGCTTTGGGCGGAGGCTTGGGGCGCGGGGCCTTGTGCGCGTGGGGCGCGGCGATGCTCGCTGGCTCGGCGGCGGCATCCCGTGGCTGGCGGCGCTAGTGTGGAGGCCTGGGCGCGCGCGGCTGGCCGGGTGACGCGTCGTGCGCGGCCGGTGCCGACCCTGCTGCCCCGTGTTGCCCCAGATCTGGCGGGCGGCGGCGTTTCACCTGCAACCCTCCCCTCATTCGCGTCTGGGGATCAGAAGCCCTCCCCCCCCCCCCCCCCCGCGTCGCTCCCCGTGCGGGCGACTCGGGCGGCCACCCCAACCCTAGGCTAGCGCCGCCGCCGGCCACCCACCCCTCTCTGCCGCTGCCGGAGGACGTCGCGGGGCAAAGCCGTGCGGCTGACAGCGGCGGCAGGGATCCTTTCTCGCGTCTTCGGGCGGCTCTCGGGCACGGGCGGGGGTCTCTTGTTGGCCGGCGCGTCGATCTGCGAGCGGGGCCTGGTCCCGGTGGCTTCCGGCTTCAGACATCGTGGGGCTTCGCGTGCGGGCGCGGAGGTGCGAGTAGGTGGCTTTGGGAAGAGGCTTGGGGCACGGGGCCTCGCGCGCGTGGGGCGACGATGCTCGCTGGCTCGGCGGCGGCGTCCCGTGGCTGGTGTCATATTCGTCGCTACCTTCTTGGAGGCGTCGTCTTGGAGACCATGGTTGTTGGTGGTAACCGACGACTTGCGTGGGTGGCGGTTGTCGGTGGAGTGTGGTTGATGTTCATGGTGTTGCGGCCGGCTTGGGGGTCGACGGTGGGTCTGTGCTCTTCTTCGGCGATGTTCGTGCTCGAGTGCTTCTTGGTGTGTCTCTGCTAGGCGGTGCCCTGTGATTTCGCCGGTGCCACACAGGTGCCGTGGCGTTGTCTCGGCCTCGCGTGTCCTTTCGAATGTACCCCCGACACAGGTGGTGTTGTGGCGTTGTGCAGTCTCGGATGCGCAGTGCCTTTCGATTACGTCGACGGTGCAGTGCCGTGGTTTGGTCTGCTTGGCGATGCCCCTCGATGACGCCGGTGACACACAGGTGGCGTGGCGTCGTCTCGGCCTCGCATGACCCTTCGAATGTGCCCCGTGATGCAGGTGGTGTCGCGGCGTTGTGCAGTTTCGGTTGCGTGGAGCTTTTCGATTACGTCGACGGTGCAGTGTCTTGGTTTAGTCTCGGCTGGCCGATGCCGTTCGATTACACCGGCGGTGCTCTTTGTTGTGTTGTGTTGTGTTTTCCTTTCTTGTTCTCCCCCTGCTGTGTGTGACGTCTTGTGTGTCGTCGGTGTGTTGTGTTGTTTTATTTTATCTCTCCTCCCATGTATTCCTTGTATCTCTGTTTCACTTGAACCCATCTTACGAGGCTGCAAAGCCTTATAGGCAAATGAATACAATTCAGGTGGGGGAGTTCTCTCCCTCCCTGGTGAAAATTCAAAAAAAAAAACATTGTATGACAAAATATAGCGGTACCGAGTCATGTACTGCGGTATGGATGAGCAGATGTCCTCCATGTTGTGAGGACTTATTACCTCTCGATTGTAACCCTGTAATTTTGAACTTAAACCCCTATATGATTTGAAAAAAAAGGCTCTAGACGCTGAGAAAATAATGTCGCCAGAAGAGTCCATTAGAAGCATAACCGCTCCGGCCACTTCAGACGTGGCGAAGGAGCAGTCAGTATTAAGCTTCACCCTTCCTTGCTCTGGCTTGGTCCACCGTGCCTCCACAACTGATTTTTTTCGCATCTGGTTTCTAGGAGGAAGACAAGTGAATTAACGACTAGAACTAAAGGTGCGTGTGGTATATGAAACCCACATGTTTTTTTTTCTTTTGTTGTGATTTGTGAATGAGGATTTTTTTAGGGATGTTGTGAATGAGGATGAAATTGGCCTGGATTGACTAGCCAGCCCGTTAGAGATTTGTCTGGCCCAACGCCGAGTTCAATCCAAACCAAGTCAGGGGGTGTTTGGTTCAGAAGTCGTAGGACTTTTTCCAGTCCTAGGGACTAATAAAAAAGACTCTCCAGTAGAGTCTTTTTCTAGTCCCTGTAGAAAAAGTCCCTCCCGTTTGGTTTCTAGGGACTTTTTCTAGTCTCTGGGACTAAAAAGTCCCTGAACCAAACACCCCCTCAATCTGTCTATCCATCTATCGGGACCTCCTATATGGCGCGTGCGGCGCTGGGAGGAGCGGTAGCACCCACCAATCGCTCTGCTAGAGCGCCCGTATGGGCCAGCCCATCTTTCTCAATCTTTTTCCTTTTACCTTTTTATTTCGGTTTTTGTGTTTTCTATAACAATAATTCGTGATTAAAAAGAGTTGTGAAACTTCTAAAAATGTGCATTTTGAACCCAAAAAATCAGGAAAGCATAAAAAAATTCACAAATTTAAAAAATCGTCGTAAATTTAGAAAATGTTCAACATTTCAAAAACATATTCACAAATTCAAAAATGTATAATTGTTTTGTCAAATTTGAGAAATGTTCATTGTTTCAAAAAAAATGTTCTTGATTTCAAAAAGAAACTATTGCAAATTAAAAAAATGTTCACAAAATTGAAAAATGTTGACTATTTAGAAAAATTGTTCATAATTTTCAGAAAATGTTCATGATTTCAAAAACATGTTCACAAATTCATTAACCTTCATGAATTTTAACATTCTTCATCAAATATATAAAATGTTCATGGTTTCAAAAAAGTTCACGATTTCATAAATACACTTTTGAAACTTAAAAAAACAGGTTGAAGGAATTCTCACGAATTAAAAAAATCACTTTTTAAAAAAATCATGAACTAAAATATTGTTTGTGATTTAAAAAAAATCATGATTTCAAAAAATGTTCATCAATTTGTAATAATTTTTTCATGATATCTAAATATTGTTCGTGGATTTAAAAAATGTTAATTATTTCAAAAAATGTTCAAAATTTTAAAACATATAAATTAAAAGATTTTAGCAAATTTAAAAAAATAGAAAATAGAAAGTAGAAAAAGAAACATAAAAGAAAAAAGAAAGAAATACTGGGAGACCTTGCATCCCACATGGGCCGGCCCAGAATGCGCGCAGGGAGCTGGGGGTGCCCTCCGCGTCATATAGGATCAGCCCCATCCATCTATTCCATTGGCTCATTTTGAAGCTCATTTTTTTTAACTCGAACAGCTTTATCGCTTACAATAGGCCGGCATTTTTGGCTTGGCGTTCCTCATGATCATGTAATGATATCCATGAACATTCAGGTTTAATAAAGTGGAACGACTTTATCTAAAAAATATATATGCCATTGACTCAAGTTTCATCTTATAGTTGCTTTTGGAGAAGAGAGACCAACTTTTTTGTGATACATCCTTATCAAAGTCTCATAACTTTTTTAAATCAAAAAACGGTTACGTCATCCACCATCCACCTTAGAGCATCTATAGCCGGACTCGGCAAATCTGCCCCCTATACGCCCGCGCGCGTGTCCACAGACAACGACGGACAACCCTTCATCTCGCGCATAGCTGCACAACTCGATTGTGGATCGCCAAATCCATGCAATTCATGCACATAGATAATAGCACAAACATTCATCACAATTCAACAAGGCACAAAGCAAAAAAAATAAAATCATGTCAGCAATCCGGACATCCCAAAATAAAATTGAAATCCGAGCGTGACGGAACACTCACTGCCGGATCACTCACCAGACGCCATCCATGCCGCGTGCTCCACGACCATCCTTGGCTCCTGCTCCGCCTACATCCTTATCGCGTGCTCTGCCTGCATCCTTGCCTCGGCTTCCATATTGTTGCTATCGCCGCTCTTGCCGAGGAGGAGGGTGGTGGGTTTTGTGGACTTGCGAGATTAGCTGTGAATTCCTGGTGGGCTTGGGTTGTCTAGTCTGACGTGGCGTTTAGGGCCGGTATGAGGAGCCTTTCTTGGGCTTGTGCTTTTTTTACCGGGCCATCCTCGGGGGCGTTTGAGGGTGGTTGGGGCACCCGCCTGTAGATGCTCTTACAACTGATGTTGGCGGCTCATGAGATCGAAACCGCAGAGCTAGCTAGCTCTTGACAGACACAGTTTGCCTCCCTACGGAAGTGCACGAAAGAAAACAAAGTATATCCAATAGATAGAACAACGGAGGTGTCTGTGGTGATTTGATGAATCTCAAGATGATGTGTCGGCTCGGTATCTCAGAGGTGTTCATAAGGGTTGGGTGTGTGCTTGCATTCATATAGGTGATTATATGTGTGTCTATAAGAGCGTATGCGTTTGTACTATGTTAAAGAAAGCAATTAATATTGGATTCGGATGCAAGCTAAGAATAATTTGCTCAGGCTAGTTATAGTGGGAGTAACTTAGGTAGTAACATATCGCACTTTAAGAAAAATTTGCCTATGTGACATGTAGTTAATGAGGAAAGAGGTGTTTAGAGTAACATAATATGTTACTGTAACATAGCGTTTCCCGAGAAAGGATGAGTCTACAAGCTAATAAATGAAGCCATCTATGACACTACTATTATGTTACTTTGCACTATGGAGGTGGTAACTTAAAGTACTACCTCTCTCTCAGTTTACAGGGCGTGCGCGTGCTCTTAGGTCGTCAATTTGACCAACCTAATACAAGTCATATATTACAAAAAATATACCAATATAAACTTCAAATGTTCTATTTTCAAACCGTATAATTTTCGTGTTATATAGTTTATATTAAGGTGATAAAATTGACAACTTAGGTATACGCGTAGGACTTGTAAACTGAAACGGAGGTAGTAGTGTCATATACATGACACTAGTATAAGTTACTCTCCACTATGACCAGCCTCAGACACGAGATAACAAAATGTACATTCACCATATTTGGCGTGTAAGTCAAATACTCCAGATAAGCCCTATACTAATTTACGCCCAATTAATGCATTTAATACGAGATAATTCCCACTACGTATTCTAATTGTACGATAATTAATGCATTAACTATTTGGTACTCCGTGATCTCCGCCTATTTGGGTCTATATAAACGCAACGAAGGGTGAGCTAATTCCCACTGCATCAAGTTTTTTGGGTCCTCATGATCATGGCAGTCTTTACGAAGAACAGGGTTGTTGCCGTGTGCTTGGGGGCTCTCATGCTCATGGCGACCCTTGATCTCTCCTCGGCAGGTTCAGTCTATGGTACGTAAGTACGTTCTCTTAATAACTAGCGTCTGTCAGTTTTTCACAAGATGTATATATCTTACGATGTTGAGCATGATGGATATATTTTTGTACACGTAATTATCCAACACGGATTAATTAGTTGGAGTAACAAAATGATGCTCTATGTTTCGCAGTTGGATGTTTCGAGCCACACCAGAACTGCTTCCCAGATGAGTGCCAGAAGACATGCGAGGACAATGTTCCTGGAAACAATCTGAAAGGTTCCTGCGAGCCGGACCATGGCCCACTAAAACCGTATCCCGCGATTCAGTGTTGTTGCTATAGAGACCCTCCGGTCATGAGTAACATGGGCGCTTAATTGGTCGACGACGGGGATAAGACTATCAGTTCGATCCACCTGTTGTACACAACTAATAAATCAATATCTTTGAGGAAAGTCAGATTAACAAAGTCGTGAGCTAAGTCAAATAAGTAGTATATGTTATAATTATTGAGAGAAATAATAATATTGTTGTCTGCGGTGCATTATATTGTTTTTTGGTCGCTATTTCTGGTCGCTCGTTTTGTCATGTTTGCTTGCTGGGCTTGTTTGCGGCCTCGGTTGTCCTTTGTCTGTTGTTTTCTATGATGGGCTTGACTGACTTGGGCTGGTTTGTGTTGATTTTTTTATCTTTTATCTTTTTTGTTTTTGCAGAAATATTTAAAGGGAAAAGAAAAAAAAGGAGCGATAGAACAAAAAGAAAGCCTAGCTATGGAAAAGGGAACATGCCTTCCCACGTGACCAAGAAAGAGAAATGGTAGTGTTACACAAACCAGTAGACACAGGCTAAAATGCCAAAAAAAAAAACAATAACCAGAAGTTATAGAACGCTAGAAGGTAGTGGGACGGATATTGCTAGTGAAAATAAGATGAGAAAGGGTGAATGATGGTCTTGTTCTCTGCAAACCTGCAGAAATGGTATAATGCTAGAATATACACATCAGGCAATGAGTGCTAAAACACAAGCAAAAAGCACAATAAAATAAAATAAAATTAGAAAGGGTGAATGATGGTCTTGTTCTCTGCAAACCAGCAGAAATGGTATAACGCTAGAATATAAACAGTAGGCCACGAGTGCTAAAACAAACAAAAGAAGCACAATAAAAAAATAAAATTAGAAAGGGTTAAATGATAGGTGATGAAATAGTTTTTAGTTATTTTGTGTCTGGAATGACTATGATGATTTAATGAAAATAAAAGTAAGCTAGAAATATTTGCAAAGGAAAAAAAATCAAGTTTTACGTGGCTGCTATGGGCTTCTAGCAAGAACCGTTTTTACCTACGCATCAAAACCACAACATTTTTTCGTCAAGTGTGCTGTTTTAACCTTCAACAAGGACCGGGCGTAGTCAAACTCGATTCAACTAAAGTTGGAGAAACAGACACCCGCTAGCCATCTGTGTGTGAAGCACGTCGGTAGAACAAGTCTCATGAACGCGGTCATGTAATGTCGGTCCGGACCATTTCATCGAACAATATCGCCGAATCAAAGTAAGACGTTGCTGGTAAGCAATATGACTATTATCGCCCACAACTCATTGTGTTCTACTCGTGCATATAACATCTACGCATAGACCTGGCTCGGATGCCACTGTTGGGGAATGTAGTATTTCAAAAAAATTCGTACGATCACACAAGATCTATCTAGAAGAAGCATAGCAACGAGCGGGGAAAATGTGTCCACGTACCCTCGTGGACCGAAAGCGGAAGCGTTTAGTAACGCGGTTGATGTAGTCGAACGTCTTCGCGATCCAACCGATCCAAGCACCGAACATACGGCACCTCCGCGTTTAGCACACGTTCAGCTCGATGACGTCTCTCGATATCTTGATCCAGTTGAGGACGAGGGAGAGTTCCGTCAACACGACGGCGTGGCGACGATGATGATGAAGTTACCTGCGCAGGGCTTCGCCTAAGCACTACGACGATATGACTGATGTGTGTAACTGTGGAGGGGGACACCGCACATGGCTAAGAGAAGGCTTGGTGTGCCTTTGGGGTGCCCCCCTCCCACGTATATAAAGGGGGGAGGAGAGGTGGCCGGTGTTGGGGACACACATAACAGGTAGGCCCATGAAGGGTCAAAATATCATAAAGTATGGAGTCCACACATGAGGTGGGTCTAGATAAATCTCATTCATACATATTATCCGCTCAGACAAATCGATGTATCATCCACTCGGATGGCAGGCAAAGGAAAAAACTCAACTTAGGATGACCTTTTCAACTTAATAAAAAAATTGATATAAAGAATTACTTTGATTGCATTTATGCGCAAGTGGGCCTTTGGGCGGCGCACAACAAGGACAAACACTTGCCTTCTTCCCTTTTTTGACGGAGCCTTCTTTCCTTAGTTGCAGCTGAATTACAACCACTAGTAGAAAAGGGGGTTTTGGTCCAGGCCGGGTAACCCCATTAGTCCCGGTTCAGTCCAGAACCGGGAAATGGGGGCATTGGTCCCGGTTCGTGAGCCCAGGGGGCCGGCCGGGCCACGTGGGCCATTGGTCCCGGTTCATCTAGACCTTTTGGTCCCGGTTGGTGGGATGAACCGGGACCAATGGGCCTCGCTCCTGGCCCACAACCATTGGTCCCGGTTCGTGCCTCAAACCGGGACTAAAGATTAGACCTTTAGTCCCGGTTTGAGGCACGAACCGGGACTAATGGGGATGAGACCTTTAGTCCCGGTTCGTGCCATGAACCGGGACTAAAGGTCCCATTTTCAAACTATACCCCCCCCCCCCCCCCCCCCGTGGATCGCCTTTTCAGTTTAAAAAAATAAAAGAAAATGATGGAAATGTCAAAAAAATAAAACAAAATAAGTTTCCCATGTGATATGTGGTCTAGTTGTTGGGATAATTTGCAAATGTGAATTTTGACTTTATTTGCAAAATCTCTCTGAAATTTGTAAAAATGGGCATAACTTTTGCATACTAACTCGGATGAAAAAGTTTTTTATATGAAAAATCATCTACTCGAAAAGTTACATCCAAATTTAACAGGGCAAATCCCGTTAAACATTTTCAAAATCCTCAAAAACCTAATAGAAAAAAAGTTACGGGGCTTTTAAGATTTAGAGTGAAAAAAATCGAAAAAAATTCAAACAGTGGGCAAACTGTGGTCAAACAATGGTCAAACTAATTATTCTAGAATATTAGTGTTACTAAATAATTATTTCAGTTATTTCAATTTTGGTCAAATCTGGTCAAACTGTGATCAAACTAATTATTCAAGAAATATTAGTGTTACTAAATAATTATTGTTTTTAAAACAATAGTTTCAAAATAAAACTATGAAATGTGTCACTTCATGCTCAAGCAAAATTCCTGAAGGTTAATAGGATTGACATCTTAGTATTGTCAGGAAAACAACAAGTGCAGTCTTGGAACGAGGGAGAATAGAACCCGGAAGTTAAGCGTGCTTAGGCTGGGGGAGTGGGAGGATGGGTGACCGTTCGGGAAGTTAGATGATTTGGAATGATGAGGGGTGATTAGAGGATAAATTGAGAAGTGATGAGGGGTGGTGATTACAGACTAGAGGTTAAAATAATTCAGAAATTTGAAAATAAAAAAAATTTCAAATTTTTTTTAAAAAAAAAATCATAAAATTTTCTTTAGTCCCGATTAGTGTTACCAGCTGGGACTAAAGGTGGAGCTCCACGTGGCCACGCCCTTTAGTCCCGGTTCCCGAACCAGGACTAAAGTGTCGGAACTATAGGCCCTTTTTCTACCAGTGAACGCTTACAGTTGTGAATTGAGAATGGACAGGCAACTCCCGCACAAGTTTTTTCACACACAAAAAAAAACATCCAAGGAGAAAAAACGTCTCCCACGGGGGATCTCGTATTAGGATGTTTCTTCATGCAATGGAGAAAGAACATAAAAAATGAAAAATAATATAGAATATGCCTCTGTTGGGCACCCCACTCTCCCAAGCGGCACATGTGACACAAGCTTTTTGTTGTTGCAAAAAACCCAGTACGATGAAGAAACATCCACGCCGCACAAGCTTTTTGTTGTTACAAAAAGAACCAGTACAATGAAAAATCATCTCCACAGATCTCGGGATCTTGTCTTACAAGTTGCTTTTGTAAAAAAAAGAAAAAGAGGAGGAAAATGTAAATGCCACAGTCGCTCCTCTCTCCCACACCCCTGTCGGTTTCGGACAACAAGAACACACACTCCCCTTGCCCCTCTATCTTTAGAGAAAAGGCAAGATTGCCCGACTTCACATTAATGAAACCACCAACCGGCTAGGATACAAGGGTGCTGAATACAAAGGCAAAAAGGTTGACAAAAAAACTGAAGATTACATGCACAACTCGCTAGCAACCAAGCAGAGCAAAGTGACAGCGAGCAAGCACAAAGAGAAACCAAGATCAAACCGCCGGAGAGCTCGTCGCAAGCAGAACAGCAACGCAGTTGCAACCAGAAGATGGCAAGTCGATGGGAGCGAGATGATCCAAACCACTTGAAGAAAGCATTGACTTAGCTACCCGCCTCCTCGGGCCACTGCCGGAGGGGAGACCACTATCTCCCCTTAGTCCAGAACGTGTAACAGCACGCGGACACCGATTCACCGGCCGGCAACCCACAGGCAGGCAGGGCAGGGAGTCGTTGAAAGGTGTCGGAGGACCAGCTTGCCACCACCAACTCCGAGGAGCAGGAGAGCAGAGCCCCTCCACCACCAAGAACCACCTCGCAACGGGACCACAGCCCCCTTCCTATCCTTGAACGACACCTCCAGGGATACTGAGACGCCTGAGCGCCGCCACCGTCCGGCCAAAGGCCAAGGCTTTCACCCGAAGCAGGAATGGGGAGGGGGTGCAGCCACGGAAGCTCGACACGCCCTTAGGAGGTAGCGCGACACCGGAGCGCCGCCGTCTTCGAGGTCGATGCGAAGTCGACCAGGGGTTTCCCCCGTTCCAGGGAGCACACACCCCACCCAAAACGCTGGATCTGACGGTCCGACCAAAGCCGCGACCAGATCGGCGAGGGAGGACCACATCGAGGAAGAAGAGGTCGGGGAGCAGACCTGGAGGGGCCATCGAAGCCACCCGCTGCCGCAACGAACCCTCGCCGCCCTCACGCAGCCCACACAGCCGGGAGGGACGACCTGCACCCGCGAGCGCCATCCACCGGAGAGATCGACGCCACCGTCTTCATCCAGGGCCGCCACCCTGGCTTCCTGAGCCCCCTGCACCGGTGCAAGGTGGCAGATCCTCGCCGCCAACTTCATCAACGGGCCCGCATGAACGCCGGCAACCATCTCGGGTGACGGCGGGGGAGGGGAGAAGGGACGGAGGGTGGCGGCGGCGGCTAGGGTTAGGTCGCTCTCGAGTCGCCCAGGAGGGGCAACGCAAGAGCCGAGGGGGGGGGGGATCAGCCAACCCTTGCCCCTCTATGTAGTTGCATCTGACCAACACGACGCTACACAAAGGAACCGCCCTGACACGACACGACAAAAGCCAAGCAAAAAAGAGTGGGCTAGAAAAGAAAACAAAAAGGTAAAAAAAGAAGACAATTTAAAGTTTGTGTCCCATGTTGAACACATAGAGTGCAGGTGTTGAGTATATGTGTTATGTGCATATTGTGTATTGGGCCCGCCTCCTAGTTCCTTGTATAGTTGAGGTCCATGGCCCACCTTTGTGTATCATATATACGTGTCTATGCACGCGGAGCAATACATCGTGCAATCATAATCTTATACATGGTATCAGTTTCCTAGGTTTCTTTCTCGCTTCCGCCGCCGCCGCCACCCAGCCGCCGCCGCCCGTGCGCCTTCCCGCGCCGGCCGCCGCCACCCCGCTGCTACGTCTTGAGCTTGCGTTGGTTTTCCCCGAAGAGGAAGGGATGATGCAGCAGAGTAGCGTAAGTATTTCCATCAATTTTTGAGAACCATGGTATCAATCCAGTAGGAGGCCACGCTCAAGTTCCTCGTACCTTGACAAAAGGATAGCTACTCGCAACCAACGCGATTAGGGGTTGTCAAGCCCTTCACGGTCACTTACGAGGGTGAGATCTGATAGATATAATATTTTTGGTATTTTCGATATAAAGATGCAAAGTAAAAAGTAAAGGCAAAGTAGAAAAGCAAAGCAAGATTGAAGTGATGGAGATTGATATGATGAGAATAGACCCGGGGGCCATAGGTTTCGCTAGTGGCTTCTCTCAAGAGCATAAGTATTCTACGGTGGGTGAACAAATTACCGTTGAGCAATTGACAGAATTGAGCATAGTTATGAGAATATCTAGGCATGATCATGTATATAGGCATCACGTCCGTGACAAGTAGACCGAAACGATTCTGCATCTACTACTATTACTCCAGTTATTGACCGCTATCCAGCATGCATCTAGAGTATTAAGTTAAAAACAGAGTAACGCCTTAAGCAAGATGACATGATGTAGAGAGATAAATTCATGCAATATGAAATAAAGCCCATCTTGTTATCCTCGATGGCAACGATACAATACGTGCCTTGCTGCCCCTTCTGTCACTGGGTAAGGACACCGCAAGATCGAACCCAAAGCTAAGCACTTCTCCCATGGCAAGAACTACCAATCTAGTTGGCCAAACCAAACGGATAATTCGCAGAGACTTGCAAAGATAACCAATCATACATAAAAGAATTCAGAGAAGATTCAAATATTATTCATAGATAGACTTGATCATAAACCCACAATTCATCGGTCTCAACAAACACACCGCAAAAAGAAGATTACATCGAATAGATCTCCACAAGAGAGGGGAAAACTTTGTATTGAGATTCAAAGAGAGAGAAGAAGCCATCTAGCTACTAACTATGGACCAGAAGGTCTGAGGTAAACTACTCACACTTTATCCGAGGGGCTAGGATGATGTAGAAGCCCTCCGTAATGACGGCCCTCTTCCACTACTAGGGAAAACCTTATACACAGAATCTTAGCAGCAGCGCGGCATAAAAACAGGCGCTGCTGCGCGGCATAAAAACAGGCGCTGTTGCTAAGTAGTAGCAGCGCGGCTACGGAAAGCTCGCTACTGGTGCAAACTTAGCAGTAGCACGTGACGCTTAAACCGCGCTGCTACAAAAATCCACCGACAGTACACAACGACATAAGTTTACCAGTAGCGCGGCGCCAGGGAGCGCGCTGCTGCTAATGCCATAGTAGCAGCGCGCTTTTTTTGTCACCTCGCTGCTGCTAATTTTGAAAATGTGCACAGGGTTGGCCCGTTTAGCAGTAGCGCGTGAGGAAAGCGCGCTGTTGCTACGCTCTTAACAGCAGCGCGCTTTCTCTCCCGCGCTACTGCTAAGATGCAGGACCCACCACCTTTTCCACCTCCCCCTCCCCATCTCCTCTCCTCCCTATGTAATATATATATATATATGTTCCTATTTTGTATACACACTTAATTAGCCATTATTATGCATGGGTCTAATGATGTAATATATATATGTTCCTATTTTGTATACACACTTAGCCATTATTATGCAAGGGTCCAATGATGTAATATATATGTTCCTATTATGCTGAGGAAAAGAAAAAAGGGAAACTGGTTATAGCAGTAGCGCTTTAGTGAAAAGAGCTACAGCTAGTCAAGGTAGCAGTAGCGGTTTCTGCAGAAAATCGCTATAGCTGCTCGTAATAGTAGTAGCGCGTTTCGTGTAAACGCGCTATTGCTATGTCCACTTAACCCAAAATTCTCCCTCTCCCTGCTTCATCCCGCCTCTTTTCCCCCAAATCCCCACTCTCTCTTCCCCGGCCCCGTCGCACCGCCGCGCCCGCCCCCGACCTCGGCGCGCTCGCCCCCGACCCCGGCGCGCTCGCCCCCGACCCCGGCGCGCTCGCCCCCGACCCTGCCGCCCCCGACCCCGCCGCGCCCGACCCCGGCGCGCTCGCCCCCGACTCCGCCGCCCCCGACCCAGGCGCGCTCGCCCCCGGCGCCGGCGCTCGCCCCCGACCCGTCGGCCCTCGCCTCCCTCCTCTGCTTCCTCCCCTCCCAACCTCGGCCGTCATCGGGCCTGCCTCCTCGCCCTGCACCCTCTGTAAACCACCCCCTCTATCTCTGCTAGCTAGGGTTAATTTACTTAGGTTTTAGTTATGTTAATTAGGTTATCTATTTAGTTATGAATTTAGATAGGTTTCAAAATTTGCTAAATTTATATGCAAATTTGAACTGGACATGTGATATGTGGATATGTCATGTTTTGGACATGTCATGTTTTGGTAAATGATCTGAGTTGCCTATGTTACGCCGGAATGTTGTTTCATTTCCGTTCCGGTGAATTTCAGGTGCTCGATATGTCCATTTTTTTAGCAAAGGTCATGCCGAAATTTCCCGTGAATAAAGGCATGATTTGTGCTACATAGTTGGCATATCGAGTGCTGGCACATAGATTTCTTTTTTATCTCATTTCTCATTTATTCATACTTTTAGAAATAAATGAGGACACTTAATCATAGGAAACATGTCGAACAACGAAGAAACTGGGCCTTCTGACCAAGATGCAGACGAGCTGGATTATGAGGGTGAACAAGACTACCTCGACTTTTTGACTGCTAAGCAAGGTTTGCAGGTCCGCCTCGATGATGGTACTGACGCCGACACCGACACCGACAGCGCCGGCACCGATGGCGGCGCCGAGACCAGTGGGGAAGGTACCGTCAGGGAAGATACCGGCGCCGATGCCGGTACCGAAAAGAGGCATAAGAAGCAGAGGATACGAAAACCTAACAAACTAGGGATTGGACGACTTGTGATCACAAAGATGGCACCTGGCAAGTTTGAGACTTGCATGTATCGCTATTTTCGAGATGATGACAAGATACCACTTTGTGTTGGATGATGATTATGACGAGACTATTTGTATGTATATGTTATGATTACATTTGTGGTCAGGCATTTGTATGTGTATCATGATGACATTTGTATGTGCTAAAGATTCTTCTATAAAGCCTGTTCAAATACAAAACAAATATGCCGAAAAAAACAAAAAACTACTAAAATTAGCAGTAGCGAGTGGAGAAAAGTTAGCAGCAGCGCGGTTGTAGCAGTAGCGCGCACAGGGGAAGCGCGCTATAGCTATTAGCAGCAGCGAGGTTCCTTTAAGCGCGCTGCTGCAACACTTGTGTAGCAGTAGCGCGGGTGGACCAGCGCTACTGCTATACGTTAGCTGTAGCGCCTTATTAGTAGCGCCAGCCCCCGCGCTACTAAAAGGCCGAAAACCCGCGCTGCTGCTAGGCTTTTCCCTAGTAGTGTTTCGGCGGAGCTCCGGAATAGGCCCCAAGATGGGATCTCGTGGATACAGAAAGTTGCGGCGGTGGAATTAGGTTTTTGGCTCCTGTTCTGATCGTTTGGGGGTACGTAGGTATATATAGGAGGAAGGAGTACGTCGGTGGAGCACCGAGGGGCCCACGAGGCAGGGGGGCGCGCCCTAGGGGGGGGGGCACGCCCCCCACCCTCGTGACCTCCTCTTTGACTCCCTGGCGTAGAGTCCAAGTCTCCTGGATCACGTTTGGTGAGAAAATCACGTTCCCGAAGATTTTATTCCGTTTGGACACCGTTTGATATTCTGTTTCTCCGAAACACTGAAATAGGCAAAAAACAACAATTCTGGGCTGGGCCTCCGGTTAATAGGTTAGTCCCAAAAATAATATAAAAGTGGAAAATAAAGCCCAATATAGTCCAAAACAATAGATAATATAGCACGGAGCAATCAAAAATTATAGATACGTTGGAGACGTATCAGGCATCCCCAAGCTTAATTCCTACTCGTCCTCGAGTAGGTAAATGATAAAAAGAGAATTTTTGATGCGGAGTGCTACTTGGCATAATTTCAATGCAAATCTTCTTTATTGTGGTATGAATATTCAGATTCGAAAGACTCAAGACAAAAGTTTATATTGGCATAAAAATAATAATACTTCAAGCATACTGACAAAGCAATTATGTCTTCTCAAAATAACATGGCCAAAGGAAGTTATCCCTACAAAATCATATAGTCTGGCTATGCTCTATCTTCACCACACAAAGTATTTAAATCATGCACAACCCCGATGACAAGCCAAGAAATTGTTTCATACTCTAACTTTTTCAAAACTTTTTCAATCTTCCGGCAATACATGAGCGTGAGCCATGGATATAGCACTATAGGTGGAATAGAATGGTGGTTGTGGAGAAGACAAAAAGGAGAAGATAGTCTCACATCAACTAGGCATATCAACGGGCTATGGAGATGCCCATCAATAGATATCAATGTGAGTGAGTAGGGATTGCCATGCAACGGATGCACTAGAGCTATAAATGTATGAAAGCTCAACAAAAGAAACTAGTGGGTGTGCATACAACTTGCTTGCTCACGAAGACCTAGGGCAATTTTGAGGAAGCCCATCATTGGAATATACAAGCCAAGTTCTATAATGTAAAATTCCCACTAGTATATGAAAGTGACAACATATGAGACTCTCTATATGAAGAACATGGTGCTAATTTGAAGCACAATATATGAGACTCGCTATATCATGGTGCTACTTTGAAGCACAAGTGTGGAAAAAAAAGATAGTAGCATTTCCCCTTTTTATTTATTTTCCTTTTTTTGGGCCTTCTTTTTTTTCTTTGGCCTTTCTCTTTTTTTATTGGCCTTCCTTTTTTGGGACAATGCTCTATTAATGATGATCATCACACTTTTATTTATTTACAACTCAATGATTACAACTCGATTACTAGAACAAAGTATGACTCTATATGAATGCCTCCGACGGTGTACCGGGATATGCAATGAATCAAGAGTGACAAGTATGAAAAAATTATGAACGGTGGATTTGCCAAAAATACTATATCAACTACATGATCATGCTAAGCAATATGACAATGATGAATGTGTCATGATGAACTAGATGGTGGAAAGTTGCATGACAATATATCTCGGAATGGCTATGGAAATGCCATAATAGGTAGGTATGGTGGCTGTTTTGAGGAAGGTATATGGTAGGTGTATGATACCGGCGAAAGGTGCGCGGTATTAGAGAGGCTAGCAAAGTTGGAAGGGTGAGAGTGCGTATAATCCATGGACTCAACATTAGTCATAAAGAACTCATATACTTATTGCAAAAATCTAGAAGTTATCAAAGCAAAGTATTACGCGCATACTCCTAGGGGGATAGATTGGTAGGAAAAGACCATCGCTCGTCCCCGACCGCCACTCATAAGGAAGACAATCAATAAATAAATCATGCTCCGACTTCATCACATAATGGTTCACCATACGTGCATGCTACGGGAATCACAAACTTTAACACAAGTATTCTTTAAATCCACAACTACTCAACTAGCATGACTTTAATATTATCACCTCCATATCTCAAAACAATTATCATGCTTCAATCCTTTCTTAGTATTCAACACACTCAAAAGAAAGTTTCACAAATCTTCAATACCAAGCATATTATTATTAAGCAAATTACCATGCTATTAAGAGACTCTCAAAATAATTGAAGTGAAGCATGAGAGATCAATAGTTTCTTTAAAACAAATCCACCACCGTGCTCTAAAAGATCTAAGTGAAGCACATAGAGCAAAATTATAACGCTCAAAAGATATAAGTGAAGCACATAGAGCAAAACCACTTATCTCAAAAGATATAAGTGAAGCACATAGAGTAAAACTACTTAGCTCAAAAGATATAAGTGAAGCACATAGAGTATTCTATCAAATTTTAATTCATGTATGGCTCTCTCAAAAGGTGTGTACAGCAAGGATGATTGTAGCATACTAAGACACAAGGACACAAATAATACAAGACAGTCCAAGCAAAACACATATCATGTTGGTGAATAAAAATATAGCTCCAAGTAAATTACCGATGGAAGTGGATGAAAGAGGGGATGCCTTCCGGGGCATCCCCAAGATTTGACTTTTTGGTGTCCTTGGATTATCTTGGGGGTGCCATGGGCATCCCCAAGCTTAGGCTCTTTCCACTCCTTGTTCCATAATCCATCACAAGAATTCACCCAAAACTTGAAAACTTCACAACACAAAACTTAAAGAAGAAAACTCGTGAGCTTCGTTAGCGAAAGAAAACAAAAGACCACTTCAAGGTACTGTAATGAACTCATTCTTTATTTATATTGGTGTTAAACATACTGTATTCCAACTTCTCTATGGATTATAAACTATTTTACTAACCATAGATTCATCAAAATAAGCAAACAACACACGAAAAACAGAATCTGTCAAAAACAGAACAGTCTGTAGTAATCTGTAGCTAGCGCAAGATCTGGAACCCCAAAAATTCTAAAATAAATTTATAGACGTGAGGAATTTATATATTAATCATCTGAAAAAATAATTAACTAAATATCACTCTTCAAATAAAAATGAAAGCAGTTCTCGTGAGCGCTAAAGTTTCTGTTTTTTACAGCAAGTTCAACAAGACTTTCCCCAAGTCTTCCCAACGGCTCTACTTGGCACAAACACTAATTAAACACAAAAAACACAACCAAAACAGAGGCTAAATAATTTATTTATTACTAAGCAGGAGCAAAAAGCAAGGAATAAAAATAAAATTGGGTTGCCTCCCAACAAGCGCTATCGTTTAATGCCCCTAGCTAGGCATAAAAGCGAGGATAGATCTAGGTATTGCCATCTTTGGTAGGCAATCCATAAGTGGCTATCATGATAGTTTCATATGGCAATTTTATTTTCTTTCTTGGAAAGTGTTCCATGCCCTTTTTTAATCGAAATTGAAATCTAATATTCCCTTCCTTCATATCAATAATCGCACCAACCGTTCTAAGGAAAGGTCTACCAAGAATAATAGGGCAAGAAGGATTGCAATCTATATCAAGAACAATGAAATCTACGGGCACATAATTCCTATTTTCAACAATAAGAACATCATTAATTCTTCCCATATGTTTCTTAATAGTGGAATCCACAAGATGCAAGTTTAGAGAGCAATCATCAAAATTACTGAAATCTAGTAAATCACACAAAGTCTTGGGAATAGTGGAGACACTAGCACCCAAGTCACACAAACCATAAAACTCATGATCTTTAATTTTAATTTTAATAGTTGGTTCCCACTCATCATAGAGTTTTCTAGGGATAGAAACTTTCAACTCAAGTTTTTCTTCATAAGATTGCATCAAGGCATCAACAATATGTTCGGTGGAGGCTTTATTTTGACTATAAGCATGTGGAGAATTTAGCACGGATTGCAACAAGGAAATACAATCAATTAAAGAGCAACTTTCATAATTAAATTCCTTGAAATCCAATATAGTGGGTTTAGCAACATCTAGATTTTTATATCTTTCAATCCCACTTTCATCAATTTCATCATTAAGATCTAAATACTCAGAATTTTTAGAATGCCTTCTAGGTAAAGGAAGATCATATTGTTGGGGAACGTAGCAGAATTTATAATTTTCTACGCATCACCAAGATCAATCTATGGAGTTATCTAGCAACGAGGGAAAGGGGAGTGCATCTACATACCCTTGTAGATCGCGAGCGGAAGCGTTCAAGAGAACGGGGTTGATGGAGTCGTACTCGTCGTGATCCAAATCACCGATTACCCAGCGCCGAACAGACGACACCTCGGCGTTCAACACACGTACGGTTGGGAAGCCGTCTCCTCCTTCTTGATCCAGCAAGGGGGAAGGAGAGGTTGATGCAGATCCAGCAGCACGACGGCGTGGTGGTGGAAGCAACAGTGATCTCGGCAGGGCTTCGCCAAGCTCAGCGAGAGGGAGAGGGAGGGGCCAGGGACTTGGTGCGGCTGCCCTCTGCCCCCACTATATATAGGGCCCCTAGGGGGGGCGTCGGCCCTAGAGATTGGATCTCAAGGTGGGGCGGCGGCCAAGGGGGGTGGCTTGCCCCCCAAGCCATGTGGGGCGCCCCCCACCCCTAGGATTTCCAACCCTAGGCGCAGGGGGAGGCCCAAGGGGGGCACACCAGCCCACCAGGGGCTGGTTCCCTTCCCCACATCAGCCCATGGGGCCCTCCGGGATAGGTGGCCCCACCCGGTGGACCCCCGGGACCCTTCCGGTGGTCCCGGTACAATACCCACTAGTAGAAAAAGGGCCTATTGTCCCGGTTCGTAAGGGCCTTTTGTCCCGGTTCCTGAACCGGGACTAAAGGGTCGGTACTAATGCCCTGTCCCTTTAGTCCCAGTTCAATGCAGAACCGGGACAGATGGGCCTCCACGTGGCCTGTGCGCGGAGCCCAGGCAGGAGGGCCTTTGGTCCCGGTTGGTGGCCCCAACCGGGACCAATAGGCATCCACGCGTCAGCATTTCTGTGGCTAGGGTTTTTGTTTTTTTTTGAAGGGGGGGTTTGGGGGTTTTGGGGGGTTAATTTAGGTGTTTCATATATTGTGTTAGCTAGCTATAATTAATAGAGAGAAGTGTCCTCTCTTATGTCCGTGCTTGGTCGACGCTACGTACTATACATACGTATAGAGAGGACTAGACACGCTAGCTAGCTAGTAAGCAAATGAAGGAAATAGAAGATCGTCATGAACATATATGCATACAGAGAGAAGTGATATCGACCACCTCTCCTTCTCCGAGAGATTGGTCGAACAACAAGTTCTCGTATATCTATCCGACACTACCGGCTACATATGTACAATAATTATCTCTTACAAATATAATCTCCTAACATACGGACTCATGGTCCACATAGTATTCTCCGTCTTCAGCGATCACGTGGTTAAGAAAGAATGCCGCCAATTCCTCTTGAATTGCTCGCATGCGAGCTGGTGCTAGGAGTTCATCCCGCTTTCGAAACATCTAATTTGAAGAAGGGGGTCAATACATATATATATATATATATGAATGAATGAAACTCAACACAAATGATGGTAATAAAATAAAATTGTGAAAGTTGTTATTTACGTACTTCATATTGTTCGTCAGAGTAGACCCGCTCATAGGTCATGTGGCGGATGGACTCGCAAACGTAGTATCCACAGAAATCATTCCCTTGTTCCTGCCACAACCACTTTACAAGAAATAGAGGTCAATCAAACTGATAAGCAAGAATGCCAAATGGTATTGATGAAACTAGCGCTTGAATCAACAGGAGATGCGGAACATGCTACTATAGTACTTACTTTTGGGTGTCTAAATTGCAGCTTCTTCGGGAGTCCTGGAGCTTTTTGGTGAATTTTTTCCAAACCCTGCCAGACAAAGAAAACAATTACTTGATATATCAGGAAATGAACAAAGTTGCTGATATGGTGGATAATGATCGATTTAACTTACTTCTCGAGCATTTGAGTCATGTCCGCATAGTCCTGGGGATCTTTTCGTCTTGAGTCTAAGACGGTTACTAGTCCCTGCTCAAGGTTAATCTCTAGGAGAATATAGTGGAAACTGCACACGCATGCATAACTCATCAATTACATTACTATAACCTTGACTAATATATAAGGGAAACCAAATACGCACAAGACAGTAACACTCACTTGAAGTTGTAATGAAAGAGTATTATATCTTTGTTTTCATTTATTACCAACGATCGTAGCAAGTTGGCCTCGGTATCTGCGGCATGAAATTTAGCCTTAGTTGCATCTATGAGATATGTTTTAATGAACCCAATATCACCGACTTGTCCTTTCTTCAATTCGGCGATCTTCAATCTGCATAATATAGTGAGGATAATTATAAATACATGCAATGAAAGAGCCGAGCTATATAGAGAGACTTAATGACAGAAGTAGTACTACTTACAGACAGTAGCAGGTGACCGTTGCTTTATCGAGGGCCAATTGATTGAAAAACTGAAAGAACTCCTCAAATGGAACAGGCAACAGTTCAATTCCAACGAGGTCATGCTCCTTTTTAACTCTCACATACAAAGTACTCCCCCCAGACTCTCTGCAGATTTTCAAGTACCAATCATGCAATCTTCGCATCATCGTTGATAGAAATCTTTCATCTTTGACGAGAGGCTTCCCGTACTTGTATCTTTGTATCTGCACCTCCATGAAATCATAATGTACATCGTCGGGCAGGTAATCGCCAAGATTGCTATAACCGGGCACCATCCTCGGATCATTAGCGATGATGTCGCTAGGCACCTTGAGCGGGGGGCACGATTGCTTCGCTTGTTCGTCGAGCTAGGCAATTTGTTTCCCAGATCGTCGTTCTTTCAGCCTTTCATCACTCACAGTACTTCCCGACCGCTCCGCTTCGGCAAATTCCTTTCCAATAATGCGCTCATAGTTTCCTTTCGGCGGAGACTTGGGTGGTTTTGTCAGGGCAGCCAGAGTGCGCTTCGCTTTCACCGGATCTACCTTCTCCTCCGGAGGTGGATGTTTCTTTGCTTTCACCCCTTCAAAGAAGTTCCTCACTTCTTCTCGCGTGATCTCGGCGTTCTCCTCCGGGGTCCTCTCATATGGTAACTTCTCTGGAGTCTTCAGAGAAGGACCGAATCTGTATGTCCTCCCGCCTCTGGCTGTACTGCTAGACGCCGGCAGAGTAGACGGAGCGGTTGTCTTCTTTACTTGCTTACGAGGCGGAGGAGAAGGACTACGACGCGCCGGAGCAGCCGAAGCGGCGGCAGGTCTCTTCCGCCCTTGCTGACGAGGCGGAGAAGGAGGAGGTTGGCTGCTCGGGCGCGCCGGCGCAGGCGGAGAAGGAGGCGGAGAAGGAGGCGGAGTGCCGCCACGCACCGGAGAAGGATCCGGCCGAGTGCCCTGATCGTCACTCGCCGGTGGAGGAGGCGGTGGAGGAGGCGAAGTGCCCTGACTCGCCGGAGGAGGAGGAGGAGGAGGCGGAGGCGTCCAGTTCGGAAGGTTGATGAGCTCCTTCCGTCATAGGCATGGAGTCTTCAGAGCAGAACCCAGCCGAGTCTCCCCTTCACCAGTAGGGTGGTCAAGCTGGAGGTCCTCAAATCCCTCCGTTATTTCATCCACCATCACCCTAGCATATCCTTCTGGAATCGGCCGGCAGTGAAAAGTTGCGCCGGGTTCAGTAGGAAAAACAGAGCCAACAGCTGCCTTGACCTTCATATTAATCCATTGCGTTATAAGGTGGCAATTTTGAGACTCCGTGATAGCATCCACGAGATAGCTGGCAGGAGCCGTCAAGACATGCTCCGGCTGAACCAGCTCGGTGGAAGCCACGCTACTTCTCCGCTGAGTTGGCGGGGTAGCTTCGGGGGAAGCTTCGACAGTTCGTTTTCTGCGATTTGCTTCTCGTTCCTCTATCGCTTGTACCCTTGCTTGCAGCGCCTGCATTTGGGTCTGCTGCACTTTTTTCCTCCTCTCCTAGCATTTGTAACCGCCCGCGTCCGAAAACCCAACCTTCCACGGAATGGAGCCTGGCGTGCCTCGTGTCCGTCCAGGGTGCTCAGGATTCCCGAGGGCCATTGTGAGCTCGTCGTTCTCTCTGTCTGGAAAGAACGTCCCTTGCTGCGCTGCTTCGATATAGTGCTGAAGCTTCCTGACTGGTATGTCCATTTGATCGTTCGTCCAAATGCACTTCCCTGTTACAGGGTCCAAGGTTCCGCCAGCCCCGAAGAACCACGTTCGGCAACGGTCTGGCCAGTTAATTGTCTCTGGTTCGATCCCTTTATCAACCAGATCATTCTCAGTCTTGGCCCACTTAGGCCGGGCTACGAGGTAGCCACCTGGCCCCGTGCGATGGTGATGCTTCTTCTTCGTAGCATTTTGCTTGTTTGTCGCCGACATCTTCTTACTCTTTTCCGATGTCTTGTGGGCCACAAATGTGGGCCAGTGATATCTGATCTTCTCATATCTGCCCTTGAATTCTGGTGTCTCTTTATTTTCGACAAACTTATTCAGCTCTTTCTTCCACCTCCTGAATAGTTCCGCCATCCTCTTAAGAGCAAAAGACTTGATTAATTGCTCTTTAACTGGCTTCTCCGGATCATCCTCTTGCGATAGGGTGAAATTTGACTTCAGCTCAGTCCAAAGATCATTTTTCTGCATATCATTGACATAAGACACCTCAGGGTCTTCTGTAGCCGGCTTTAACCATTGCTGGATGCTGATCGGGATCTTGTCCCTAACCAAAACCCCGTACTGAGCAACAAATGCGCTCTTTGTCCGGAGGGGTTCAATCGGTTGGCCGTCGGGCGTGATTGCTATGATCCCAAACTTTTCATCCGAGCTCAACTTTTTCTTCGGGCCTCGTCTCTTTACCAAAGTTGTGCTCGATCCGAAGGGCTAGATAAAAGAACAAATACTTAATTAATATGTGTACATACCATAACAATGAATGCATCAATTAGCTAGTCAGCAAAAGCTTAACTAATATATATACCTGGCCGGACTCGGTTCGGTCACCGGAGACGTCATCACGGTCTCCTTCTTGCACCGGCATTGGGTCACCGGAGCCGTCCTCATGACTTGCAAAGATAACCAATCATACATAAAAGAATTCAGAGAAGATTCAAATATTATTCGTAGATAGACTTGATCATAAACCCACAATCAATTGGTCTCAACAAACACACCACAAAAAGAAGATTACATCGAATAGATCTCCACGAGAGAGGGGGAGAACATTGTATTGAGATCCAAAAAGAGAGAAGAAGCCGTCTAGCTACTAACTATGGACCCGTAGGTCTGAAGTAAAGTACTCACACTTCATCGGAGGGGCTTGGATGATGATGTAGAAGCCCTCCGTGATCGATGCCCCCTCCGGCGGAGCTCCGGAATAGGCCCCAAGATGGGATCTCGTGGATACAGAAAGTTGCGGCGGTGGAATTAGGTTTTTGGCTCCGTGTCTGATCGTTTGGGGGTATGTGGATATATATAGGAGGAAGAAGTACGTCGATGGAGCATCGAGGGGCCCAAGAGGCAGGGGGCGCCCTAGGGGGGCGTGCCCTCCACCCTCGTGACCGCCTCGTGGCTTTCTTGACAGAGGGTCCAAGTCTCCTGAGTTGTATTTGGTGAGAAAATCACGTTCCCGAAGGTTTCATTCCGTTTGGACTCCGTTCGATACTCCTTTTCTTTGAAACCCTAAAACAGGCAAAAAACAGCAGTTCTGGGCTGGGCCTCCGGTTAATAGGTTAGTCCCAAAAATAATATAAAAGTGGATAATGAAGCCCAATATAGTCCAAAACAGTAGGTAATATAGCATGGAGCAATCAAAAATTATAGATACGTTGGAGACGTATCATCAGGGAAGCCCGTCCAGTCTACATCGGAGTAGGCGGTGAGGGCGGTGTCGGCGGAGGCGTGAAGCTTGACGCCAAGATCCATAGTGCCACAAATATAGCGGAGAATCCGCTTGACGGCAGCCTAGTGAACGTCTCTAGGAGCATGCATATGAAGACACACCTGCTGCACGACATACTGGATCTCCAGTCGAGTCAGAGTGAGGCACCGAAGAGCACCAATGATAGACCGATAGAAAGCAGCATCCGAAGCAAGAGAACCATCCGTGATAAAAAGCTTGGCCTTCGTATCAACAGGCGTAGCGGCGGGCTTGCAGCTAAGCATGCCAGCGCGCTCTAGGAGCTCGTGAGCGTACTTTTGCTGATGAAGGAAGAAGCCATCCGGACGGCGAACAACCTCGATGATACGTCTCCAACGTATCTATAATTTTTGATTGCTCCATGCTATATTATCTACTGTTTTGGACCATATTGGGCTTTATTTTCCACTTTTATATTACTTTTGGGACTAACCTATTAACCGGAGGCCCAGCCCAGAATTGCTGTTTTTTGCCTATTTCAGTGTTTCGAAGAAAAACGGAATATCAAACGGAATGAAACCTTCGGGAATGTGATTTTCTCACCGAACATGATCCAGGAGACGTGGGCCCCCCGTTGCTCCACCGACGTACTCCTTCCTCCTTTATATACCTACGTACCCCAAACGATCAGAGACGGAGCCAAAAACCTAATTCCATCATCGCAACCTTCTGTACCCACGAGATCCCATCTTGGGGCATGTTCCGGTGCTCCGCCGGAGGGGGCATCTGATGGGGAACGTAGCAGAAATTCAAAATTTTCCTACGTATCACCAAGATCTATCTATGGAGAGACCAGCAACGAGGGGAAGGAGAGTGCATCTACATACCCTTGTAGATCGCTAAGCGGAAGCGTTCAAGAGAACGGGGTTGATGGAGTCGTACTCGTCGTGATCCAAATCACCGGAGATCCTAGTGCCGAACGGACGGCACCTCCGCGTTCAACACACGTACAGCCCGGTGACGTCTCCCATGCCTTGATCCAGCAAGGAGAGAGGGAGAGGTTGAGGAAGACTCCATCCAGCAGCAGCACAACGGCGTGGTGGTGATGGAGGAGCGTGGCAATCCTGCAAGGCTTCGCCAAGCACCGCGAGATATGAGGAGAAAGAGAGGGAGGGCTGCACCAATAGGCAGAGATCAGATCACGTATTATGGGCAGCCCCATGCCTCACTATATATAGGGGAGAGGGAGGAGGGTGCGCCCCCTCTAGGGTTCCCACCCCTAGGGGGGGCGGCAGCCCTAGATGGGAAAAGGGGAGGCGGCCAAGAGGGGGAGAGAGGGGGCGTCCCCTAGGGTGGGCCTTAGGCCCATCTAAGCCTAGGGTTTCCCCTCTCTCCTCCTTTGCTGCGCCTTGGGCCATGTGGGAGGCGCACCAGCCCACTTAGGGGCTGGTCCCTCACCACCCTTGGCCCATGCAAGCCTCCGGAGCACGTGGCCCCACTCGGTGGACCCCGGGACCCTCCCAGTGGTCCCGGTACATTACCGATAAACCCCGAAACCTTTCCGGTGACCAAAACAGGACTTCCCATATATAAATCTTTACCTTCGGACCATTCCGGAACTCCTCGTGACGTCCGGGATCTCATCCGGAACTCCGAACAACATTCGGTAACCACATACAAACTTCCTTTATAACCCTAGCGTCATCGAACCTTAAGTGTGTAGACCCTACGGGTTCGGGAGACATGCAGACATGACCGAGACGTTCTCCGGTCAATAACCAATAGCGGGATCTGGATACCCATGTTGGCTCCCACATGTTCCACGATGATCTCATCGGATGAACCACGATGTCAAGGACTTAATCAATCCCGTATACAATTCCCTTTGTCTATCGGTACGATACTTGCCCGAGATTCGATCGTCGGTATCCCGATACCTTGTTCAATCTCGTTACTGGCAAGTCTCTTTACTCGTTCCGTAACACATCATCCCGTGATCAACTCCTTGATCACATTGTGCACATTATGATGATGTCCTACCGAGTGGGCCCAGAGATACCTCTCCGTCACACGGAGTGACAAATCCCAGTCTCGATTCGTGCCAACCCAACAGACACTTTCGGAGATACCCGTAGTGTACCTTTATAGCCACCCAGTTACGTTGTGACGTTTGGCACACCCAAAGCACTCCTACGGTATTCGGGAGTTGCACAATCTCATGGTCTAAGGAAATGATACTTGACATTAGAAAAGCTTTAGCATACGAACTACACGATCTAGTGCTATGCTTAGGATTGGGTCTTGTCCATCAGATCATTCTCCTAATGATGTGATCCCGTTATCAATGACATCCAATGTCCATGGTCAGGAAACCATAACCATCTATTGATCAACGAGCTAGTCAACTAGAGGCTTACTAGGGACATGGTGTTGTCTATGTATCCACACATGTATCTGAGTTTCCTATCAATACAATTATAGCATGGATAATAAACGATTATCATGAACAAGGAAATATAATAATAACTAATTTATTATTGCCTCTAGGGCATATTTCCAACAGTCTCCCGCTTGCACTAGAGTCAATAATCTAGTTCACATCGCCATGTGATTAACACTCACAGGTCGCATCCCCATGTGACCAACACCCAAAGAGTTTACTAGAGTCAGTAGTCTAGTTCACATCACTATGTGATTAACACTCAATGAGTTCTAGGTTTGATCATGTTGCTTGTGAGAGAGGTTTTAGTCAACGGGTCTGAACCTTTTAGATCCGTGTGTGCTTTACAAATATCTATGTCATCTCCTAGATGCAACTACCACGCTCTATTTGGAGCTATTCCAAATAATTGTTCTACTATACGAATCCAGTTTACTACTCAGAATAATCTGGATTAGTGTCGAAGCTTGCATCGGCGTAACCCTTTACGACGAACTCTTTTACTACCTCCATAATCGAGAAAATTCCTTAGTCCACTAGTTACTAAGGATAACTTTGACCACTGTCCTGTGATCCATTCTTGGATCACTCTTGTACCCCTTGACTGACTCATGGCAAGGCACACTTCAGGTGCGGTACACAGCATAGCATACTGTAGAGCCTATGTCTTAAGCATAGGGGACGACCTTCGTCCTTTCTCTCTATTCTGCCGTGGTCGAGCTTTAAGTCTTAACTTCATACCTTACAACTCAGGCAAGAACTCCTTCTTTGACTGATCCATCTTGAACACCTTCAAGATCATGTCAAGGTATGTGCTCATTTGAAAGTACCATTAAGCGTTTGATCTATCCTTATAGATCTTGATGCTCAATGTTCAAGTAGCTTGATCCAGGCTTTCCATTGAAAAACACTTTCCAAATAACCCTATATGCTTTCCAGAAATTCTACGTCATTTCTGATCCATAATATGTCAACAACATATACTCATCAGAAATTCTATAGTGCTCCCACTCACTTCTTTGGAAATACAAGTTTCTCATAAACTTTGTATAAACCCAAAAACTTTGATCATCTCATCAAAGCATACCTTCCAACTCCGAGATGCTTACTCCAGTCCTTAGAAGGATTGCTGCAGCTTTGCATACTTATTAGCATCTTTCAGGATTGACAAAACCTTCTGGTTGTATCACATACAACCTTTCCTCAAGAAAATGTCGAGGAAACAATGTTTTGACATCCTATCTGCAAGATTTCATAAATAATGCAGTAATCGCTAATATAATTCCAACAGACTCTTAGCATCGCTACGAGTGAGAAAGTCTCATCGTAGTCAACTCCTTGAACTTGTCGGGAAACATCTTAACGACAAGTCGAGCTTTCTCAATGGTGACACTTACCATCATTGTCTGTCTTCCTTTTAAAATCCATGTGTACCTAACAGTCTTACGACCATCAAGTAGTTCTGTCAAAGTCTACACTTTGTTTCCATACATGGATCCTCTCTCGGATTTTATGGCCTCGAGCCATTTATCGGAATCCGGGCCCACCATCGCTTCTCCATAGCTCGTAGGTTCATTGTTGTCTAGCAACATGACTTCCAGGACAGGATTACATACCACTCTGAAGTAGTACGCATCCTTGTCATCCCACGAGGTTTGGTAGTGACTTGATCTGAAGTTTCATGATCACTATCATAAGCCTCCACTTCAATTGGTGTAGGTGCCACAGGAACAACTCCCTGTGCCCTGTCACACACTAGATGAAGAGATGGTTCAATAACCTCATCAAGTCTCCACCATCCTCCCACTCAATTCTTTCAAGAGAAACTTTTCCTCGAGAAATGACCCGATTCTAGAAACAATCCCTTATTGCTTTCGGATCTGAGACAGGAGGCATACCCAACTGTTTTGGGTGTCCTATGAAGATGCATTTATCCGCTTTGGGTTCGAGCTTATCAGCCTGAAACTTTTTCACATAAGCGTCGCAGCCCCAAACTTTTAAGAAATGACAGCTTAGGTTTCTCTAAACCATAGTTCATACAGTGTCATCTCATCGGAATTACATGGTGCCCCTTTTAAAGTGAATGTGGTTGTCTCTAATGCCTAACCCATAAACTATTGTGGTAATTCGATAAGAGACATCATGGTATGCATCATATCCAATAGGGTGCAGTTATGATGTTCGGACACACCATCACACTATGGTGTTCCAGGCTGTATCAGTTGTGAAACAATTTCCACAATGTCTTAATTCTGTGCCAAACTCGTAATTCAGATATTCATCTCTATGATCATATCATAGATATTTTATCCTCTTGTCACGACGATCTTTCAACTTCACCCTGAAATTACTTGAACCTTTCAATAATTCAGACTCATGATTCATCAAGTAAATATACTCAACATCTACTCAAATCATCTGTGAAGTAAGAACATAACGATATCCACTACATGCCTCAGCACTCATTGGACTGCACACATCAAAATGTATTACTTCCAACAAGTTGCTTTCTAGTTCCATTTTACTGAAAACGAGGCTTTCAGTCATCTTGCCCATGTGGTATGATTTGCATGTCTCAAGTGATTCAAAATCAAGTGAGTACAAAACGGTCCTTTTGCATGGAGTTTCTTCATGCACATATACCAATAGACATGGTTCGCATGTCTCAAAGTTTTCAAAATGAGTGAGCCCAAAGATCCATCAACATGGAGCTTCTTCATGCGTTTTATACCGATATGACTTACGTGGCAGTGCCACAAGTAGGTGGTACTATTATTATTATCTTTTGGCATGAACATGTGTATCACTATGATCGAGATTCAATGAACCATTCATTTTAGGTGTAAGACCATTGAAGGTATTATTCAAATAAACAGAGTAACCATTATTCTCCTCAAATGAATAACCGTATTGCGATAGACATAATCCAATCATGTCTATGCTCAACGCAAACACCAAACAACAATTATTTAGGTTTTAATACCAATATCGATGGTAGAGGGAGCATGCGATGCTTGATCATATCAACCTTGGAAACACTTCCAACACATATCGTCAGCTCACCTTTAGCTAGTCTCCGTTTATTCCGTAGCTTTTATTTCGAGTTACTAACACTTAGCAACCGAACCGGTATCTAATACCCTGGTGCTACTAGGAGTACTAGTAAAGTACACATCAACACGATGTATATCCAATATACTTCTATCGACCTTGCCAGCCTTCTTATCTACCAAGTATCTAGGGTAATTCTGCTCTAGTGGCTGTTCCCCTTATTACAGAAGCACTTAGTCTCGGGTTTGGGTTCAACCTTGGGTTTCTTCACTAGAGCAGCAACTGAATTGCCGTTTCATGAAGTATCCCTTCTTTCCCTTGCCCTTCTTGAAACTAGTGGTTTCACCAACCATCAACAATTGATGCTCCTTCTTGATTTCTACTTTTGTGGTGTCAAACATCGTGAATATCTCAAGGATCATCATATATGTCCCTGATATATCATAGTTCATCACGAAGCTCTAGCAGCTTGGTGGTAATGACTTCGGAGAAACATCACTATCTCATCTGGAAGATCAACTCCCACTCGATTCAAATGATTGTTGTACTTAGACAATCTGAGCACAAGCTCAACAATTGAGCTTTTCTCCCTTAGTTTGCAGGCTAAGAAAATCGTCGGAGGTCTTATACCTCTTGACGTGGGCACGAGCCTGAAATCCCAATTTCAGTCCTTGGAACATCTCATATGTTCTGCGATGTTTCAAAAATGTCTTTGGTGCCTCAATTCTAAAGCATTTAGCATTACACACTGAACTATCATGTAGTCATCAAAACGTGTATGTCAGATGTTCGCAACATGCACAGACGACGTTCGAGGTTCAGCACACTGAGCGGTGCATTAAGGACATAAGCCTTCTATGAAGCAATGAGGACAATCCTCAGTTTACGGACCTAGTCCTCATAATTACTACTATCAACTTTCAACTAAATTTTCTCTAGGAACATATCTAAACAGTAGAACTAAAGCGCGAGCTACGACATAATTTGTGAAGAATTTTTGACTATGTTCAGGATAATTAAGTTCATCTTATGAACTCCCACTCAGATAGACATCCCTCTAGTCATCTAAGTGATTACATGATCCGAGTCAACTAGGCCGTGTCTGATCATCACGTGAGACGGACTAGTCAACATCGGTGAACATCTTCATGTTGATCGTATCTACCATACGACTCATGCTCGACCTTTCGGTCTTCTGTGTTCCGAGGCCATGTCTGTACATGCTAGGCTCGTCAAGTCAACCTAAGTGTTTGCATGTGTAAATCTGTCTTACACCCGTTGTATGTGAACGTTTGAATCAAACACCCGATCATCACGTGGTGCATTGAAACAACGAACTGTCGCAACGGTGCACAGTTAGGGGGAACACTTTCTTGAAATTTTAATGAGGGATCATCTTATTTACTACCGTCGTTCTAAGCAAATAAGATGTATAAACATGATAAACATCATATGCAATCAAATAATAGTGACATGATATGGCCAATATCATATAGCTCCTTTGATCTCCATCTTGGGGCTCCATGCTCATCTTGTCACCGGTATGACACCATGATCTCCATCATCATGATCTCCATCATCGTGTCTTCATGAAGTTGTCTCGCCAACTATTACTTCTACTACTATGGCTAACGGTTAGCAATAAAGTAAAGTAATTACATGACGTTTATGTTGACACGCAGGTCATAAATAAATAAAGAAAACTCCTATGGCTCCTGCCGGTTGTCATACTCATCGACATGCAAGTCGTGATACCTATTACAAGAACATGATCAATCTCATACATCACATATATCATTCATCACATCCTTTTGGCCATATCACATCACATAGCATACCCTGCAAAAACAAGTTAGACGTCCTCTAATTGTTGTTTGCATGTTTTACGTGGCTGCTATGGGTTTCTAGCAAGAACGTTTCTTACCTGCGCAAAAACCACAACGTGATATGCCAATTGCTATTTACCCTTCATAAGGACCCTTTTCATCGAATCCGATCCGATTAAAGTGGGAGAGACAGACACCCGCTAGCCACCTTATGCAACTAGTGCATGTCAGTCGGTGGAACCAGTCTCACGTAAGAGTACGTGTAAGGTCGGTCCGGGCCGCTTCATCCCACGATGCCGCCGAATCAAGATAAGACTAGTAACGGCAATCATATTGAACAAAATCAACGCCCACAACTACTTTGTGTTCTACTCATGCATAGAAACTACACATAGACCTAGCTCATGATGCCACTGATGGGGAACGTAGCAGAAATTCAAAATTTTCCTACGTGTCACCAAGATCTATCTATGGAGAGACCAGCAACGAGGGGAAGGAGAGTGCATCTACATACCCTTGTAGATCGCTAAGCGGAAGCGTTCAAGAGAACGGGGTTGATGGAGTCGTACTCGTCGTGATCCAAATCACCGGAGATCCTAGTGCGGAACGGACGGCACGTCCGCGTTCAACACACGTACAGCCCGGTGACGTCTCCCATGCCTTGATCCAGCAAGGAGAGAGGGAGAGGTTGAGGAAGACTCCATCCAGCAGCAGCACAACGGCGTGGTGGTGATGGAGGAGCGTGGCAATCCTGCAAGGCTTCGCCAAGCACCGCGAGATATGAGGAGAAAGAGAGGGAGGGCTGCACCAATAGGCAGAGATCAGATCACGTATTATGGGCAGCCCCATGCCTCACTATATATAGGGGAGAGGGAGGAGGGTGCGCCCCCTCTAGGGTTCCCACCCCTAGGGGCGGCGGCAGCCCTAGATGGGAAAAGGGGAGGCGGCCAAGAGGGGGAGAGAGGGGGCGCCCCCTAGGGTGGGCCTTAGGCCCATCTAAGCCTAGGGTTTCCCCTCTCTCCTCCTTTGCTGCGCCTTGGGCCTTGTGGGAGGCACCAGCCCACTTAGGGGCTGGTCCCTCACCACCCTTGGCCCATGCAAGCCTCCGGAGCATGTGGCCCCACTTGGTGGACCCTGGGACCCTCCCAGTGGTCCCGGTACATTACCGATAAACCCCGAAACCTTTCCGGTGACCAAAACAGGACTTCCCATATATAAATCTTTACCTTCGGACCATTCCGGAACTCCTCGTGACGTCCGGGATCTCATCCGGAACTCCGAACAACATTCGGTAACCACATACAAACTTCCTTTATAACCCTAGCGTCATCGAACCTTAAGTGTGTAGACCCTACGGGTTCGGGAGACATGCAGACATGACCGAGACGTTCTCCGGTCAATAACCAATAGCGGGATCTGGATACCCATGTTGGCTCCCACATGTTCCACGATGATCTCATCGGATGAACCACGATGTCAAGGACTTAATCAATCCCGTATACAATTCCCTTTGTCTATCGGTACGATACTTGCCCGAGATTCGATCGTCGGTATCCCGATACCTTGTTCAATCTCGTTACTGGCAAGTCTCTTTACTCGTTCCGTAACACATCATCCCATGATCAACTCCTTGATCACATTGTGCACATTATGATGATGTCCTACCGAGTGGGCCCAGAGATACCTCTCCGTCACACGGAGTGACAAATCCCAGTCTCGATTCGTGCCAACCCAACAGACACTTTCGGAGATACCCGTAGTGTACCTTTATAGCCACCCAGTTACGTTGTGACGTTTGGCACACCCAAAGCACTCCTACGGTATTCGGGAGTTGCACAATCTCATGGTCTAAGGAAATGATACTTGACATTAGAAAAGCTTTAGCATACGAACTACACGATCTAGTGCTATGCTTAGGATTGGGTCTTGTCCATCACATCATTCTCCTAATGATGTGATCCCGTTATCAATGACATCCAATGTCCATGGTCAGGAAACCATAACCATCTATTGATCAACGAGCTAGTCAACTAGAGGCTTACTAGGGACATGGTGTTGTCTATGTATCCACACATGTATCTGAGTTTCCTATCAATACAATTATAGCATGGATAATAAACGATTATCATGAACAAGGAAATATAATAATAACTAATTTATTATTGCCTCTAGGGCATATTTCCAACAGCATCCACCACGGAGGGCTTCTACATCATCACCATAGCCCCTCCGATGAAGTGTGAGTAGTTTACTTCAGACCTTCGGGTCCATAGTTAGTAGCTAGATGGCTTCTTCTCTCCTTTCGGATCTCAATACAATGTTCTCCCCCTCTCTCGTGGAGATCTATTCGATGTAATCTTCTTTTTGCGGTGTGTTTGTCGAGACTGATGAATTGCTGGTTTATGATCAAGATTATCTACGAACAATATTTGAATCTTCTCTGAATTCTTTTATGTATGATTGGTTATCTTTGCCAGTCTCTTCGAATTATCAGTTTGGTTTGGCCTACTAGATTGGTTTTTCTTGCAATGGGAGAAGTTCTTAGCTTGGGGTTCAATCTTGCGGTGTCCTTTCCCAGTGAGGTAGTGGCAGCAAGGCACGTATTGTATTGTTGCCATCGAGGATAGCAAGATGGGATTTTTATCATATTGCATGAATTTATCCCTCTACATCATGTCATCTTGCTTAAGGCGTTACTCTGTTTTCTTGAACTTAATACTCTAGATGCATGCTGGATAGCGGTCGATGAGTGGAGTAATAGTAGTAGATGCAGGCAGGAGTCGGTCTACTTGTTTCAGACGTGATGCCTATATACATGATCATACCTAGATATTCTCATAACTATGCTCAATTCTGTCAATTGCTCAACAGTAATTTGTTCACCCACCGTAGAATACTTATGCTCTTGAGAGAAGCCACTAGTGAAATATATGGCCCCCGGGTCTATCTTCATCATATTAATCTTCCATCACTTTAATATTGCTTTGCTTTTTTTTACTTTTCCTTTTATTTTACCTTGCATCTCTATACCAAAAATACCAAAAATATTATCTATCATATCTATCAGATCTCACTCTCGTAAGTGACCGTGAAGGGACTGACAACCTCTATTCGCGTTGGTTGCGAGGAGTTATTTGCTTTGTGTAGGTACGAGGGACTCGCGCGTACCCTCCTACTGGATTGGTACCTTGGTTCTCAAAAACTGAGGGAAATACTTACGCTACTTTGCTGCATCATCCTTTCCTCTTCATAGAAATCCAATAAAGTGCTCAAGTGTTCGGCGGGGGGCGGAGGTCGCGCAAAGAGCAGGTCGAGGCGAAGCAAGCGGGCGGTTGGTCGTGCGAGGAGTAAATCGAGGCGAAGCACGCGAGCGATTTACACCGGTTCGGGCCGCACGGATGCGTAAAACCCTACTCCTGCTTTGTGGATTGGTATTGATTTCTAGCTCGGGAGCGAGCGTGAGTGTGTGGAATTGCTGAACCTCGCGAGAGCTCTCGAGATGGCCGACCCCCATCTACGTTGCCCCGGGCCTCCTTTTATATGCTTAAGGGGTTACCGACATAGGGCAACGGAGGGCAAAAGTGGAAAAGGTGTCGTGGATAGGCACAGCTAGGTGCTGTAGTAGGCACAGCTAGCTGCTACAGTGCTATCATACCTAACCCTGACGGCAGGGGACAAGGGCATTAAATGCCCGTCTGTGTCGCCTAGACAGCACCGAGAGGGACCGCTAGGGACGCCACCGTCTTGGCACGATGGTTGTCTTGTCAGCGCCTGCGTGCCACCGCACGCCCCTAGCTGCACAGCCTCCTGCCACGTGCGCTCGGGAGGGGCCCCGGAGCGACACGTGGGTGGATGTGCTGGAGCGCGGGCGTGGAGTGGGGGCTTGCCGCGGCAAGCGCCTTGCCGCGGCCGTCGTCTTGTCGCTTCCGGGAGCTTGTCGCTCACCGGGCCTTGTTGGGGCGCGTAGCGCGCCGCGGCAAGTTCCTTGGAATGCCTTGGACGGCCTTCCCGGCAAGCGCCTCTTGCCGGGGCCTCGGGATGCTTCTGATGGCCTTCCCGGCAAGCTCCTCTTGCCGGGGTCTTGCCTTCTTCCCGGCAATCTCCTCTTGCCGGGGTCTTGTCTTGAGTACTTTGTTCTTGAATGGTCTTCAAAGGGACCACGGAGGATCTGGGCGGTGACCTGGCAGGCCTTGCCGCGGGGCGCTGTGACTGCCCGTGCACAAGTTCGGGGTACTAAGGGTACCCCTACTTTAGTACACCGACAGGAGCCCCCGGGCCTGGGCCAGACACGGTGCCGAGCGCTGTTGGGCCAGGCCCAAAACAGTGCACGGGCACGCGCGGCCTAGGTCACGCCGCATATCCCTCCGCTTCCGCCGCGTACGCCCGGAATGGCACGCGTCAAACGCGGCGTCGTGGGTGACGTGGGCGGCGCGGGCGCGCGGGGCTGAGCCCCGCGAGCGTGCGTCAAGCCATGATGAAGGGGAACGGCCCACGCCCTCTTCTCCAAGCGGAGATAGGCGTGGGGGCATGGCGCATTTACTGGACGGGGCCGGCGTGCGGTTTTTGAAGTGCCCACTCCCCGATATTACGGGGTAGGGCGAGGCCGCCCCATCCGTCGCCTCAGTTCTGCATCTCCGCCACGCGGCTCCCATGCACTCGGGATCGCGGACGGCGGGAGCGGGAACCTGGGCCGTTGTGAGCAGAGGGGGCGGGTCGGCCCGCCTCCCTGCTCTTCCCGTGCCTTGATTCGCCGAGCAGGGCGGCTGGGCTCCCACTTTGCTCCTTTATAAGGAGCGGGAAGGGAGCACCGAAGCCTGCACCCTCTCGTCTCCTCCTTTCTTCAGCTTCTGCTCCCCTTTCTCTCATTCGCCATGGAGAAAGGGAATCCTGGGCCTTCATCGGTGGCGGCGAGGGTCGCCGCCAGGCAGTGCACCCTCCCCTTTTCCTCGCTCGTGGTGGCAGAGCCAGCCATAAGGGGAAGAGGGAGGGGGCGAGGTCGTGGACGAGGTCGAGGACGAGGTCGAGGCGCTCGGGGAAGAGGCGGACGGGGCGACGCGCCAGCTTCGCCCCCGCCGGCAGCTCCTCCCCCCGCGGCGGTCCATATAGGTGACAACCCTTGCGAGTTCTTCGTCAAGCTGCGCCGGGCGCCTCGTCGTCGCCTCCGGCTTCCGGCTCCGTTCGCGGGCGCGATGGAGTCGGACCCGCCCGAAACTCTGAGATTACACATGAGGGGCTGTGGGATCAGCGGCACGCGAGTCCGCGTGGTGTTCCCAGCCCCTAGTGTGATGTATCTCGATCGAGGGTGGAAGACGTTCGCCCGCATCCACAGCTTGACGGGGGGACTCACCCTCCATTTTAAGCTGGTGGAGGGCGATCTCCTCTCCGTCAAGGTCTTCGGGTGCTTCGGCACCCGGGCGAAGTGCTGCGTGGATAGCTCCTCCGATAGCGAAGGCTCCTCCTCGAGCGAGAGTGACGAGGAGGAGAGCAGCAGTGATGGTGAGGGTGGCGGGCGGCAGGACGGCGGCTCCGACTAGGTGTCGGGCGCCGTCTCGTGCAGCACCGGCGACCCTATCATCCGCGGCGCCGGCTTCTTGAACTCCCCGGGGGCATCTCCTTGGGCGGCTGGCGTAGGAAGGTCACGAAAGGGGAAGAGGGCTGGCGACAAGGCCGTCAGGTCGGAGTACGAGGGCGTGGTTCCCTTGACAGCGTGCTGACGTCCTGCCGCCCCTCCTTCGCACCCTTCTCCCGGCGTCGCCATCACCGTCCGGCCCCCGGGATGTTCTCTTGGTGTCTTCTGGCACCTGTAGCTTGCCTTGGCGCCCCTTTCCCCTTTTCGCCTGCTTGTTCTACCTCCTGAAGAGAGGGACAGGAAAGGGATTACAGGCACCTTATCTTTTTAATTGTAAGCCTTCGGGCCTTAGCTGTATCTAAAACTTGTAATCCTCTCTTTCATGTTTTTCATCCTCTATGGACTGTACCTGTATGGGATGTTTTTTAATGAAAAGGGGAAGTTTGCCGGGTTATTTGCCTCGCGGATTGAACCCACGCCAAGGAACAGATCCTTGGTGTCTCTCGGACAGACGTCCCCGGCAACAGGCCCTGCCGCCTTCCCACGTCGCTCGACCTTTCTCGCGCCTTTGACGGAGGCGGGAACGAGGTGGGTGCGTCCTCCCCGTTTCATCCCTTCGCTGCCGCAGCTACGACCAAACTTGGCCCCGGGAACGCGCTCCAGGGCCTAGAGTCGGGGGAGCACGGCAGTTTTTGGGAAGAAACGCGGTTTCACATTCCCCAGTCCATAGGAGGATGCATGAAGAGGGATGGAGGACTTATCTGATATTGCAGCCCCCGGCAACTCTGGCTTGCCGGGGGTGACATTTTGGCATCTGCATGCCCCGGCGTTCTTGCCGGGGCCCAGGTGCCGGCGCGCCCTTCTTCTCCTTTTCGTCTCCAGGTGATCTGGCCAGGACGTGCGAGCCTTGCGAATGAAGGAAAAGCAAAGGGACGGACACTCGACCTCTAAGCTAGGGGTTAGCCGCTGTTAGGGACTATCGACCCTAACCAAGGACGAGACTCAGACTCAATCTAGCATGCATGCTATAGCCCCCGGGGTATGCAGCGCTTCATTTTCTGGTGCCAGGGTCTGCGCCTGGTCTGTACAGAGGTTTACATGCAACAGCGGCAAGACTCGCACAGAGAGGTGGTTGCCGGACGGGGTCCGACAACCGCGCCTTACGAACGAAACTTGCGAAGAGGCTCGATGTCCCAGGAGTTGCTCACTGGCGTGCCATCTTCGGTCTCCAGGCGGACAGCGCCAGGCCTGGCGACTCGTTTCACCCGGTAAGGGCCTTCCCACTTTGGCGTCGACTTGTTTGGATCTTGGCCGACTGAACGCGCCGAAGAACAAGGTCGCCTTCCTCGAAGCTTCTGGCACGGCCTGGGAGCGACGGCTCGCACAGCGGCCTGAAGACGATCTTCCTCAAGGAGCAGCGCGTCATCTTGCCGCAGCCGCTCTTGCTCAAGCTCATCATGAGCGAGCACTCGAGGTGACCCGTATACGAGTTCCGTGAGGATATCTGTTTCTGCGCCAGGGTCTGCGCCTGGCTCTGTACAAAGGATTACATGCAGCAGCGGCAAGACTTGTACAGAGAGGTGGTTGCCGGACGGGTTCCGACAACCGCGCCTTACGGGTAAAACTTGCGAAGATGCTCGATGTTCCAGGAGTTGCTTACTGGAATACCATCTTCGGTCTCCAGGCGGACAGCGCCAGGCCTGGTGACTCGTCTCACCCGGTAAGGGCCTTCCCACTTCGGCGTCAACTTGTTGGAATTCTTGGCGGACTGAGCGCGCTGAAGAACAAGGTCGCCTTCCTCGAGACTCCTGGCATTAAATCTGCGACTGTGGTAGCGGCGCAGAGCTTGCTGGTAGCGAGCAGCTCGCACAGCAGCCTGGAGACGATCTTCCTCAAGGAGCAGCGTGTCATCTTGCCGCAGCCGCTCTTGCTCAAGCTCATCGTAAGCGAGCACTCGAGGTGACCCGTATACGAGTTCCGTGGGGGTAACTGCCTCTGCTCCATAGACTAGAGCAAAGGGTGTCTGTCCACTGGCTCGATTTGGCGTCGTTCTGATCGACCAAAGAACCACCGGTAGCTCCTCGATCCAGTTTCTTCCGCACTTGCGCAGCCTGTCGAAAGTTCTGGTCTTGAGCCCGCGCAGCACCTCAGCATTTGCCCTCTCCGCTTGACCGTTGCTCCTTGGGTGAGCAACAGAAGCGAAGCAGACTTTGGCGCTGAGATCTTGGATGTACTGCATGAAGGCATGGCTCGTGAACTGTGTGCCGTTGTCGGTGATTATCCGGTTAGGGACCCCGAAGCGGCAAACAATCGACCTGAAGAACTTGACGGCTGACTGTGCGGTCACCTTCCTCACTGGTTCCACTTCCGGCCACTTTGTGAACTTGTCGATTGCGACGTACAAGTACTCAAAGCCCCCGACAGCTCGGGGGAAGGGGCCGAGGATGTCGAGCCCCCAGACCGAAAAGGGCCAGGATAAAGGGATCGTCTGGAGAGCTTGAGCTGGCTGGTGTATCTTCTTGGAATGGAACTGGCACGCTTCACACTTGGTTACTTGTGCAGTTGCATCCTGGAGGGCTGTTGGCCAGAAGAAACCTTGCCAGAATGCTTTGCCGACAAGTGCTCTCGCGCCAATGTGGTGACCACATATGCCTCCGTGTATCTCTGCCAACAGCTTCTGTCCGTCTTCCCGGGGAATGCACCTCAATTTCACACCGTTGAGTCTTCTTCTGTACAGTGTCTTGTCGACGAACTGGTACATACTTGACTGCCGGGCTACTCTTTCGGCTTCTTCTTGCTCTTCGGGAAGTTCTCCTGTCTGAAGGAAACGGACAATCTGCTGCGCCCATGTTGGAGCCTGTGGCTCGAAAACAAGGACTAAAGGCAACTCTGCTGCCACGGGAACATCCGCTTCTACGGCGAGAAGCTGTTTCTCTACCGGAGCTTGACGTTCCGCGACAAGCTTGCCAGGAGCTTCAGCTTCAACGGAACAAACCCTAGGGCTTGCCGGAGCATCTGGCTCCCCGGCGCTCTTGGCGTTGATCTTGGAGGTTACTGCGGGAATATCTGCTTCTACGGCGAGAAGCCGTGTCTCTGCCGGAGCGTGACATTCCGCGACAAGCTTGCCGGGAGCTTTTGCTTCAACGGAACAAGCCCTAGGGTTTGCCGGAGCATCTCGCTCCTCAACGCCTTCGGTGTTGATCTTGGGGACCTTCTTGGCGGCGGCTTCGGGAAGCTCTGCCGGCAGGTAGTCACCAGGAATCAACTTCCTCTTCTTGCTTTGTCCAGTTGATGGTGTTACGGACGGTTGAGTCAGCTTGAGCACAAAGGTCCCTGGTTCCACAGGTAACTTATGTGCGGCGCACTTTGACAGGCCATCAGCAATGGCGTTCTGAGTTCTCGGGACGTGCTCCATTTGCAGGCCGTCAAAGCGCTCTTCTAGCTTTCTCACTTCATCGACGTAAGCTTCCATCAACGGACTCTGATAATTCTTGTTTACTTGGTGGACGACAAGCTGTGAGTCACCCCTGACAATGAGCTTCTTAATCCCAAGGTCTGCCGCGATCCTGAGACCGGCAAGCAATCCCTCATACTCTGCAGTATTGTTTGTTGCCCGCTCCTTGGGAAAGTGCATCTGGACTATGTACTTGAGGTGCTCTCCGGTGGGCGCGATAAGCAGCACACCAGCGCCGGCGCCTTGCAGCGAGAAGGCACCATCAAAGTACATCAGCCACTCTTTGCTCGCTTCTTTGTCGGGGATGCTCGTCTCCGGAATTTCTTCGTCCGGAGTTGGCGTCCATTCCGCTATGAATTCTGCCAATGCTCTGCTCTGAATAGTTGAAGTGCTTTCAAACTTGAGACCAAAGCTTGACAGTTCCAGTGCCCACTCAACAATCCTGCCTGTCGCTTCAGGATTCTGCAGTATCCTCTTCAGCGGAAAGCGAGTGACCACTGTGATCTCATGTGCTTGGAAGTAATGGCGCAGCTTTCTCGAGGCCATGAGAAGGCCGAAAAGCAGTTTCTGCACACCAGAGTACCTTGACCTAGCCCCCTGCAAGAGGGAACTGACAAAGTAAATTGGGCGCTGCACCGTTTTCTTCCGTATCTCCTCGTGTATCAGCGCGGGTTCATCTTTGTCGGGACCAGAGCTTGTCGGGGAAGCCCCCTGCTTGTCGCTGGATGCGCTTGCCGCAGTTGTTGGCTCATCATCCGCCTCCCTCTCTGCTACTAACGCAGCACTAACCACTTGATTGGTTGCCGCTATGTACAGCAGCAACTTCTCTTGTGGCTTAGGCGCGACAAGTATTGGAGGGGAGGACAGGTATCTCTTCAGGTCTTGCAGCGCAGCCTCCGCGTCCGGAGTCCATTTCATTGGACCTGCCTTTTTCAATAGTTTGAAAAACGGCAGGGCGCGCTCAGCAGACCGAGAGATAAACCTGCTGAGAGCAGCCACGCAACCGGCAAGTTTCTGAACATCTTTGACGCGCTTCGGGGCTTCAATCTGCTCAATGGCCCTGATCTTTTTGGGGTTGGCTTCAATTCCCCGCTGAGACACGAAGAACCCGAGAAGCTTGCCGGAGGGAACTCCGAACACGCACTTCTCTGGGTTGAGCTTGAGGCTGATCTTGTGCAGATTTGCAAAAGTCTCGTCCAAGTCTTGGATAAGGGTTGCTCTGTCCTTGCTCTTGACCACTATATCATCCATGTATGCTTCCACATTTCTGTGTATTTGTGGCTCAAGAGCAATATGGACTACTCTTGCAAATGTCGAACCAGCATTCTTTAATCCAAAAGGCATCCGTACGAAGCAGTACGTGCCACATGGAGTAATAAATGCGGTCTTCTCTTTGGCGCTCGATGCGAGTACGAGCGTCTTCCCGCTGCCGTTCTTGAAGAACTTGGCGCTGATCGCAACGAACTCGGGGATCAGACGACGCGGTGGAGTCGATGTCGAGGTGGACCCGGCGAGTCGGTGATCTTGGCCTTCGGGGTGGGGAGTGCACAGTAGTTGCACCCCCACCAGTCTTGTCAGCACCGGTTTGTGCCTGGCTGACTCGCTGCGGCTGCGACGTGGTCGGCTACCGAGGAGTGTCGCTGTTGGCGAAACCGATGAGACTCTGGATAGTGGCCCTCCAGTCGTCGATCTTGTCCGGCGCTGGAGGGTAGTCTAGGAGCAGCTGAGCTCGCGCCAGAGCTTCGGCTGCGGTGGCGGGCGGCGGTAGCGAACGGTGCGAGGAGCGGGATAAGCTCGGACTTCTAACTATGTTAGAAGGAGCAGTATCTCGTCCAGGCGACCGTGTCTCGCTCGCGCCGGCTTGTTGACGCGCATGGTGGTCCTGGGCGCTCCGGGATCCACCAGCTCGATCCGGGTCCAGCGAGCGCATGGTACCGCGAGTACCATGATGCTGCCGGTCCCGCGCCTCCTGAGATGGGCACGGTGCATGCATGGACGCCGAGGTCTTGGAGTGCACCCGGTCGTTGTGGGAGCCGGCCACGCCGCCGATGGGCAGCGCAGCCTTGCCCTGAGACCTGGCAGCACCGAGAGTTCCCTCATCGATGCGTGTTCCTCCGCCGGCGCCTGCTCCACCGACCGTTCGCTCCAGCGGTGGCTGGCTCGATGCGGACGGAGCAGCTGCCTCCGAAACCTTCTTCTTCGGTGGCATGTTGATGAAGAAGATGAAGATCTAGCTCGCAAGAACGCCGGATCTGATTCACACAACTTCGACGCCCCTACCTGGCGCGCTAGAGATGCCGGGGTTTCTGATCCACGGGCACCTATGGGCCCGGCGGTCCGGGTCCCTTTTGGTTCGGCGGGGGGCGGAGGTCGCGCAAAGAGCAGATCGAGGCGAAGCAAGCGGGCGGTTGGTCGTGCGAGGAGTAAATCGAGGCGAAGCACGCGAGCGATTTACCCCGGTTCGGGCCGCACGGATGCGTAAAACCCTACTCCTGCTTTGTGGATTGGTATTGATTTCTAGCTCGGGAGCGAGCGTGAGTGTGTGGAATTGCTGAACCTCGCGAGAGCTCTCGAGATGGCTGACCCCATCTACGTTGCCCCGGGCCTCCTTTTATATGCTTAAGGGGTTACCGACATAGGGCAACGGAGGGCAAAAGTGGAAAAGGTGTCGTGGATAGGCACAGCTAGGTGCTGTAGTAGGCACAGCTAGCTGCTACAGTGCTATCATACCTAACCCTGACGGCAGGGGACAAGGGCATTAAATGCCCGTCTGTGTCGCCTAGACAGCACCGAGAGGGACCGCTAGGGACGCCACCGTCTTGCCACGATGGTTGTCTTGTCAGCGCCTGCGTGCCACCGCACGCCCCTAGCTGCACAGCCTCCTGCCACGTGCGCTCGGGAGGGGCCCCGGAGCGACACGTGGGTGGATGTGCTGGAGCGCGGGCGTGGAGTGGGGGCTTGCCGCGGAAAGCGCCTTGCCGCGGCCGTCGTCTTGTCGCTTCCGGGAGCTTGTCGCTCACCGGGCCTTGTCGGGGCGCGTAGCGCGCCGCGGCAAGTTCCTTGGAATGCCTTGGACGGCCTTCCCGGCAAGCGCCTCTTGCCGGGGCCTCGGGATGCTTCTGATGGCCTTCCCGGCAAGCTCCTCTTGCCGGGGTCTTGCCTTCTTCCCGGCAAGCTCCTCTTGCCGGGGTCTTGTCTTGAGTACTTTGTTCTTGAATGGTCTTCAAAGGGACCACGGAGGATCTGGGCGGTGACCTGGCAGGCCTTGCCGCGGGGCGCTACGACTGCCCGTGCACAAGTTCGGGGTACTAAGGGTACCCCTACTTTAGTACACCGACAAGTGGGAACCAACTATTAAAATTAAGATTAAGGATCATGAATTTTATGCTTTATGTGATTTGGTTGCTAGTGTTTCCACTATTCCCAAGACTTTGTGTGATTTGCTAGATTTCCGTGATTTTGATGATTGCTCTCTAAACTTGCACCTTGCGGATTCCACTATTAAGAAACCTATGGGAAGAATTAATATTTTATTATTGTTGCAAATAGGAATTATGTGCCCGTAGATTTTATCGTTCTTGATATTGATTGCAATCCTTCATGCCCTATTATTCTTGGTAGACCTTTCCTGAGAATGATTGGTGCAATTACTGATATGAAGGACGGGAATATTAGATTCCAATTTCCATCAAAGAAAGGCATGGAACACTTCCCTAGGAAGAAAATAAAATTACTATATGAATCTATCATGAGAGACACTTATGGATTGCCTACCAAAGACGGCAATACCTAGATTTATCCTTGCTTTTATGCCTAGCTTGGGGCGTTAAACGATAGCGCTTGTTGGGAGGCAACCCAATTTTTTTTATTTTTTTTTGCTTTTGCTTCTGTTTAGGAATAAATAATCCAGCTACCTTCTGTTTAGATGTGGTTTTATGTTTTAATTAGTGTTTGTGCCAAGTTAAACCTATAGGATCTTCTTGGATGATAGTTATTTGATCTTGCTGTAATTTCCAGAAACTTTCTGTTCATGAAAACAATTGTTAAAAATCACTAGAACGTGATAAAATAGTGATTCCAATTGCTGCTGATAAATAAACAAATTGCCTAGGTTGTCGTGGGTTTGTCACGTTAGATGTCCATGTGAAAGGACTTAGTCGTCGAGCCATCGCAACGGGTTAGCTTAAAGGGGTTAAACTGAACAAGGGGACACGGGGAGTTTATACTAGTTCGGCCCCTTCGATGAAGGTAAAAGCCTACGTCTAGTTGTGATTGGTATTGCTAGTGTTTCAATGACCAGGGAGCGAATCCGCTTTGACTGGCCCTCGAGTTATTGTTTCCTGTCCTCAAACTGTGGCCAGGTCGTCCCTTTATATACACAGGTTGACGCCCGCCGGTTTACAGAGTCCCGAGGCCGGATCATAGAGGTGTCCGGCTCGGTCTCTATTCCTCTAACTTACAATATAAGTTTACATGATAAAGTCGGTTCACAACTACAGGCTTTAATCCATCTTTGGGCCTTGGGCCTTCTTAAAGCGCCAGTATCTTGCCATCTTCATGGGCTTCAATCTTGATGGAGCCAATCTAGCCATGCCTAGCCGGTTTATCTCCAGTAACTATATCCCCAACATTAGGCCCCAGATTGATTTGAACCTGTTCATGTCAATCTCCAATACTTAGAAAAATTCTTGCTCTGGCATCTTTGTGTAAATCTGGTAAATCGTCGTGATGTCATCCTTTAAATCCGCAGCCAATCGGTATGATGTCATCTACCCGTTGAAGCCGAAGATGCTCTTCATTAATGATCGTTTCAACCCTCGAGGCATCATCTTTAATACTTATCCATTTCCAGCTCCACGATTTCTGCACTTGTCGCTTTATCGCATCGCCTTATAAATAGGACCACGGGTCCTTCTCCTTTTTTCCCTTCGTCTCCTTCACTTCTTCTTCCTCCTCGTGACATCTTTAATCCTGAGCGCCGCCGCTGAGGGAGTCCTGGATTAGGGGGTGTTCGGGTAGCCGGACTCCGGGACTATGAAGATACAAGATTGAAGACTTCGTCCCGTGTCCAGATGGGACTTTCCTTGGCGTGGAAGACAAGCTTGGCGATGCGGATATTCAAGATCTCCTACCATTGTAACCGACTCTATGTAACCCTAACCCTATCCGGTGTCTATATAAACCGGAGGGTTGTAGTCCGTAGGACATCAACTCCATATACAACAATCATACCATAGGCTAGCTTCTAGGGTTTAGCCTCCTCGATCTCGTGGTAGATCTACTCTTGTGCTACCCATATCATCAATATTAATCAAGCAGGACGTAGGGTTTTACGTCCATCAAGAGGGCCCGAACCTGGGTAAAACATCGTGTTCCCTGCCTCCTGTTACCATCCGACCTAGACGCACAGTTCGGGACCCCCTACCTGAGATCCACCGGTTTTGACACCGACATTGGTGCTTTCATTGAGAGTTCCTCTGTGTCGTCGCCTTTAGGCCCGATGGCTCCTTTGATCATCAACAACGATGCGGTCCAGGGTGAGACTTTTCTCCCCGGACAGATCTTCCCCTTCGTCGGCTTCGCTCTGCGGGCCAATTCGCTCGGCCACCTGGAGCAGATCGAAAGCTACGCCCCTGGCCATCAAGTCAGGTTTGGAGGATTAAACTACACGGCTGACATCCGCGGAGACTTGATCTTCGACGGGTTCGAGCCACGGCCAAGCGCGCCGCACTATCTCGAGGGGCATGATCTAGCTCTGCCTCCGGACAGTGTCCTGGAAGGCCGCACACGCATCGGTTCCGACCCCTAACTCGGAGCCTATTGCGCCAATCGAGGATGAGCGATTGGACGTCACCTCGGGGGCTTCGATCTCAAAGGCGATCGAGCCGAACGCTAGCCCCGCACTCTGCATGATCCGTGACTCCGAGGATCCGAACTCCTTTCCGAACTCCGAACCCCCCGCGCCCCTGCCGATCGAATCCGATTGGGCGCCGATAATGGAGTTCACCGCCGCAGACATCTTTCAGCACTCGCCTTTTGGCGATATCCTGAACTCTCTCAAGTCTCTCTCCTTATCAGGAGAGACCTGGTCGAACTACGGTCAGCGAGGATGGGATACGGGCGATGAAGAAATTCAAAGCCCTCCCACCACCCACTTGGTAGCCACTGTCGACAATTTAAACGACGTGCTCAACTTCGACTCCGGAGACATCGATAGCATGGATGACGATGTAGGAGATACCGACGAACCAATGCCCATAGGGCATTGGAAAGCCACCTCATCTCACGACGTGTACATGGTGGATACCCCTAAAGGAAGCGACAACGAGGAAAAAGGGGATGGAACGGGAGATGGACCCCCCAAAAAGAAATCAAAGCGTTGGCGTAAACGCCGACCCAAGTCCCGCCTCGATAAAAACCCAGCCATAGAGCAGGACGAGCCGGTAGACGACGAGCAGGCCTTAGAGCAACCGTCCGAACAGGGCAACACGGATGGAGAAACCGAACATCCCTCCTCCGACGAAAACGGCATTCCGGACGACCTCACGCCGGATAAACCTATGGAGCAGAAGAATCTCCATGAGAGGCTCGTTGCAACTGCACGCAGCCTAAAAAAGCAGAAGCGGAAGCTAAAAACAACGGAAGATGCACTCCAGATTAGATGGAGCAAAGTAATCAATACCGCAGATAAATACGGCGACAGTCGCCGCACTAAAAGCTATCCGAAAAGAAAGCTACTGGCTGAATTCGACGAAGAGGCCCTAGAGCCCTCGCATTCAAAAAATGAGAAAGCCACACGGTCGGATAGACGACCCCATAAAGCGGCAAGCGGCGCCGCACTTAAATTGGCATGCGACCCACTTAAGGATTTGCATCATGGCCCAGTCAGGTCCATTTATGGGCTAAGAAGGCAAGCTCTCGTAAGCAATGCTATGAAGCCATCATCAGAATCCGGCACACCCAAATACAGGGGCGCCGCACACCCCCTATGTTTCACCGATGAGGTCCTGGACTATGAATTTCCAGAGGGGTTCAAACCCGTAAACATAGAGGCATATGATGGAACAACAAACCCTGGAGTTTGGATCGAGGATTATATCCTCCACATACACATGGCTAGAGGAGATGATGTCCACGCCATAAAATATTTACCCCTTAAGCTTAAAGGGCCAGCCCGGCATTGGCTTAAAAGCCTTCCCGAAAACACAATTGGAAGCTGGGAAGAGCTCGAGGATGCTTTCCGAGCAAACTTTCAAGGGACCTATGTACGCCCTCCGGATGCAGACGATCTTAGTCACATAACTCAACAACCTGGAGAATCAGCTCGGCAGTTCTGGAACAGATTCCTCAGCAAAAAGAATCAGATAGTCGACTGTCCGGACGCCGAAGCCTTAGCAGCTTTCAGGCATAACGTCCGAGACGAATGGCTCGCCAGACACCTCGGCCAAGAAAAGCCAAAAACAATGGCCGCACTAACAAGCCTCATGACCCGCTTTTGTGCAGGGGAGGACAGCTGGTTGGCAAGGTGCAGCCCCAGCGACCCAAGTACATCCGAAACTAGGGATGGAAACGGAAAACCGCGACGCAACAAGGACCGTCGCCGGACTAAGGACAAAAGTCCGAAGAGCACGGCAGTCAATGCCGGATTCAAAGGCTCACGACAAAATCAGGCAAAATCGCCCCCCAGGATAACAGGGACGATCCATCCAACCTAAATAAAATCCTGGACAGGATATGTCAGATACACAGTACTCCCGGGAAGCTTGCTAACCATACCCACAAAGACTGTTGGGTTTTCAAACAATCCGGCAGACTCAATGCCGAACACAAGGGGCTCGACACACCAAGCGAAGACGAGGACGAACCCCAAAAGCAGAGCACCAGGAAACAAAAGAACTTCCCACAAGAAGTAAAAACAGTGAACTTACTTCACATAACAAAACGTGCGGCGCCCACAAAGGTACGCACCACACGACCCATCCCCAAAGGGTCCTACCACTGGTTGTCAAAACCGATCATCTTCGATCAGCTAGATTATTCTAGAAATATCAAGAATGCAGGCTGGACTGCCTTGATACTCGATCCAATAATTGGCGGACTCCAGTTTTCAAATGTCCTTATGGACGGCGGCAGTGGACTAAACCTGATATATCAGGATACAATCCAGCACATGGGGATAAACCCAGCAAGAATCTGCCGCAGCAAAACCTCCTTTCAAGGGGTAATACCTGGTCCGGACACCCATTGTATGGGTTTTCTCCGGCTCGAAGTCATATTCGGCTCTACCGATAACTTCCGCCGTGAAAAGTTGACCTTCCATATCATCCCATTCTCAAGTCGCTATCAAGCACTACTGGGACGCGAAGCTTTCGCTCGCTTTAACGCAATACCGCATTATGCATCTCTTACGCTTAAGATGCCCGGTCCACGAGGCATCATCTCTTTGAAGGGGAAGCACTAAAGTGCGCCTCCCCAAGCGGAGGACTGTGCGACCGCTTTGACAGCCCCACAGAAAAATGGCCTCACCTGCCAAAATACTTCGAAATAGGTCATTCAAGACCACGAACGCGGATAGACGAGTTCGGTGCAAAATCATCATTGATGCAGGCTTAGTGGCCATATACCCCCGCACTAGGGGCTCCACGCATATACAATAAGAGACAATAAAGCTCAATCTTATATATTTTACTTTATACTTTGTTTATTTTAAACTTTTTCGGCATGACCCGTTTTCAACTCAGTTCCTCTCTTTTACAGATGAACGTCGTGCGGCGCCCGTCCAGGATACGGCACAACGGAGACACAGGCGCAGACGTGTAGTAGGGACCCGTCCTAAAGGATTCTTTTTAGATTAAGACCCTGCGTAAACCTTTTTTGCTGTCTCTTGTTGCTACACATCCCCTGGTTTTCTCTGATATAACCAAGGAGGAGGCTGGCGTCTTGGCATGTGGCCACGTCAGAATTTTTGCACGTACTTGGACACTAGGGGCTTTTTTAATAAAGAGTGTTGTTTCGCCCGCACTCATAAAGACCGAACAACTTAGGGAGTGTTTGGCGTCGCGAGTTTTGGCATTATATGCATCAGCTCCGAATCATGTCTTTGGTCAAATGTTGGGTTGCCCGGCTCCTGAGTTCGGCTACCTTATGTTTCGCTCTATCGGCTAAGGTAGCACTAGGAGAACTACTGCGATTGTGCCCCGGTTCGGTCGGGCGAGCACCTCATTAGAGAAAGCAGAAAACTGACTGTCATGATGTAGCGTGAGACTGGTCAGCCACTCGATGACCTATCGAAATCTATCGTATTCCTCCGCTTTAACGAAGGGCCGCTTCCCGGCCAGGCACATACGCGCCCTGAACTCGGACGAGCGCAGTCGCCACCAAGGGGCTACCTAAATAGTCTCACTGTCAAACTCCTATGGCTAAGTGAAAGTGTTAAAGCATTATAGTCCGGTTGCCTAGCCCGCTGCGCTATCACCTCCTTTGTAGGACCAAGACGTTGGGTTAAGTGTGAAAATGCGTCTTCTGCGAGCACCCCCACACTATGTGCATGGGAGCTGAAGCCAACGACTGCCATCTTTCAGATTTTGTATATATATATATATATCTTAAAACGGCCGCACAGGAGGTGTTCCCAATACTTGAAGGCACAAGTATAAAAAAGGCCACTACAGTTTATCAAAATATTACTTTATAATTACATATGCTATCATAACATAGCATCTTTCGAGCACTGCGTCTCTATTACACGAGCGCCTTCAAGAACTTCCTGAAAATAGTGCTCGGAGGGTACTCGGCTTTTGTCCAAATCTCGGGATGCAACAACGATGGTCTCCATCTCTGCCCAGTATGTCTTAACATGGGCAAGAGCCATCCTAGCGCCCTCTATGCATGCTGACCTCTTCATTGCATTTATACGCGGCACCGCGTCAAGGAATTGCTGCACTAAGCTGAAATAACTCTTCGGCTCCGATCTCCCCGGCCACAGGTGACCCATGACGTACTTCATGGCGAGTCCAGACAACCTATTTAGTTCGGCCCATTGAGCCAAACGATCATCCACTGCCAGTGGACGCTCTGGATTGTGAAACTGCGACCAGAAAAGCTTTTCCACTTCGCGATCTTTCTGATCTCGAAAGTGTTCGGTCGCATCAGCAGCACTCGCTGCCAAGTCCAGATAGGTATCCTCCACACTCCACATCCGGTCCAACGGAGCAAACTTCGGATCGCAAAATTTCCTTCGCAGCATAAAGGGCTTTCCAGCCATAATCTGTTCGGCATGACGCAACTCCTCCTTCGCAGCTCTCATCGCAGAGCGCGCGTCCTTGGCATTGGCAACGGCCTTCTCTAAGTCCGTCTGTTTCGCCTGTTCTTCTTTTTCAAGAAGTCTGCAATGGTCTGTAGCGCTTTTTAACTTTTCGGCCATCTCGGCCATCTCTTCCTTGCTTCGGCAATGAGCAGCATGTTCGGCTCTCAACTCTTCAAGGGCTTTCTTGGTGGCCGCATCACTTTCGCTGGCTTGTTCTTTAGCTCAGGCAAGTTCTGCCCTAAGACTCTCCACGTCGGCCGCACCATCTGCGTCAAGCACACACATCGTAGGACACAGGCATAAAACTGTTCTTACCTAGTGCCGCCTGAGGAATTACATACCTTGAGCCTCATCAAGCCGCTTATTGACAAGCATGATGTCGGCATCTGCCACATCCAGTTGCCGCTTTAGTTCGGCAAAATCGTCAGTTCGGCTCGATTCCGGACACCCTGCCGCCTACATTCAAAGGCGACATCTTAGACCTGGGATTATGATCCTCCGCGTGCCGTCATTTCTTGACGACGCGCAGAGTCTCAGGGGCTACTATCTACACAGGGCGCATCTTATTCATGCGCAACTGACAACAGTATACATTATCTAATGTACCTCAAAACCCGTTAGTAAACTTTTGACGGCCTCATGCAATCCGCTCTCTGCGGACGAAATCCTTTCAATCACCGTGCCCATCAATGCGCGGTGCTCCTCTGAGATAGAAGCTTGCCCCAGCAGAATCTTTAGCTCCTCCGGCCGAGAACCAGACGGTGCCGGGCTCGTCCCATGACCTCTTTCGAAGGCCGGACGCGGAGAACCTTGGGGGGCTGCATAGCTACCTTCCGCCCCTGCCGGATTCGGAGAAACCCTCCGCGACGACACCTCAGGGTCGCCCGCCTCACTAGGCGGCACAGCAGGGGGAGGCGTCCCGCTCTCCATCATCTCCGGAAGGAGATCCCCTGAAGACGAGCTCTGCTGAGAAGGGCTGAGGTCCGAGCTACAAGGTAAAGGTTTGGTTAATCTTCTCAGATGTAAATCAAGGATTTCCCTCATCCCTCAAAAGGAAAATCTTTCTCCATTTACGGCTCGCTGGAGGGCTGATTCCCTTGAGGGCGTACTCCGGCCGAGGAACTCCCCGGCGTCGGACCCTCTGACGAGGATTTTCTCCCCCGCTTCGAGGCCATGGTTTCCGGGTCGTCAGAGGCGGCTCTCTTCTTCCCCTTAGGAGAGGAATTGTCGGTTCCTCCCTTCGGAGCAGCCTCCTTCGAGGAGGCCATAGCTTCCTTGTCCTCCCCCTCCAAAGGCATTATCTCCTCATCCTGACCAGCACGGGATCCGGCCTGGTTTCAGGAAGGGGAGCCGGACACCTGATCAGCTTTGCCTTCGCTATCCACTCCTGTTTAAAAGGATGGCTCTTTTAGGGGCAAGTTTATGACAATTATACGGATAGAAGGTCCGGGCACAAGGTTGCTTACTTGAGTATCCAGGCGATTGCAGCTTAGGCCTACGTCCTTGGTTAAATCCGGACACATCTCTTGTGATCCGAAGAACAGTCTATACATCTTCGCGGGCGTTGCGCCCATAAAGTTTTGGAGAGCTCGCGGTCCCTCTGGATTAAACTCCCACACGCAAATGGGGCGACGTTTGCCGGGCAATATTTGGCGAGTCAGCATGACCTGCGTCACCTTGACCAAGCTGAGGTCTCCTTCCAAGAGATCCTTAATTCGGTCCTGTAACAAGGGCACGTCTTTTGGCAAACCCCAATCTAACCCTTTGTTGACCCATGATGCTAGCCGTGGTGGGGGACCCGAGCGAAAGGCAGGAGGCGCCACCCACTTGGTGCTCCGGGGAGCGGTGATATAAAACCACTCTCGTTGCCACAAACCTAGCTCCTCTTGAAAAGAGCCCTCGGGCCATGGAGCATCAGGATTTTTGCTTATAACAGCGCCTCCGCACTCTGCGTGCCGTCCCTTGATCATCTTCGGCTCCACTTTGAAGGTCTTGAGCCATAATCCGAAGTGAGGGGTAACACGAAGGAATGCTTCGCATACAACGATAAACAAGGAGATATGGAGGATGGACTCCGGAGCTAAGTCGTGGAATTCCAGCCCATAATAAAACAGCAGTCCCCTCACAAAGGGATCCATCAGGAAGCCTAACCCCCGAAGGAAGTGAGACATGAACACTACGCTCTCACCGGGCTGGGGACTGGGGATAGCCTGCCTTTGAGCAGGCAACCTGTGCGAAATTTCGGCGGTCAAGAACTTAGCCTCTCTCAACTTTAGCACGTCCTCCTCCGTGACGGAGGAGGGCATCCATCGGCCTTGAAGATCGGAACCGGACATTGTCGAAGGTCCGAGGCGCCCAGAATCTAGAGCCTAGGGTGTTGGAACTCGAGGCGACGGGCGAACTTGTTTTGGGATTGGAGAAAAGGAGTAAGGCCCTGGTCTCTTTATAAGAGGTTGAATACCAGGAGCCCTCCCCGTAACCGTTTGGGACTCGCCTTTAATCGAGAAGACATGCTAACGGGCACGATTGAGTTACCCACGTCCATATTGATGAGAATCCCGTAAAAGGGGGGTGCACGATCTCTGCTTTGACAAGACGTGCCAAGGAAACCGCCTCGCAAAACATGCTGAGGTGGAAACGATTCGAGTAAAGGACTTGGCTATAGTGTGACGACGCACTGCGGAATACGTCAGCAGATTTGATTTTCTTAATATTATTCTCTCTATGGCAATATGTGGAAGCTTATTTTGCAGAGCCGGACACTACTCTTGGTGTTTACAATCTTCTATGAAGGACTTGGAGGAGGAACCCGCCTTGCAATGCCGAAGACAATTTGCGTGCCGGACTCGTCGTCATTGAAGCCTGGTTCAGGGGCTACTGAGGGAGTCCTGGATTAGGGGGTGTTCGGGTAGCTGGACTATACCTTCAGCCGAACTCCTGGACTATGAAGATACAAGATTGAAGACTTCGTCCCGTGTCCGGATGGGACTTTCCTTGGCGTGGAAGGCAAGCTTGGCGATGCGGATATTCAAGATCTCCTACCATTGTAACCGACTCTATGTAACCCTAACCCTATCCGGTGTCTATATAAACTGGAGGGTTGTAGTCCGTAGGACATCAACTCCATATACAACAATCATACCATAGGCTAGCTTCTAGGGTTTAGCCTCCTCGATCTCATGGTAGATCTACTCTTGTACTACCCATATCATCAATATTAATCAAGCAGGACGTAGGGTTTTACCTCCATCAAGAGGGCCCGAACCTGGGTAAAACATCGTGTTCCCTGCCTCCTGTTACCATCCGGCCTAGACGCACAGTTCAGGACCCCCTACCCGAGATCCGCCGGTTTTGACACCGACAGCCGCCGTCACCGAGCTTCACCTTTGCTTCGACAAAGGCCGCTGCATCAACCTGACCGTTACCAGAGACACGCGGTGACCCTCCGCTGCTTCTTCCTGCACCAGTAAGTTCCTCTTCTCCTCACCCTAGATCAGCCATTAGGGTTCGGTGTTCTTCATAACCTAAAGCTGTTCCTCCTTTAGTAACACCAATGGCCAGTTAGATCTGATTGTTTTCAGCGCCCTTTGTAGCTTAAACTCCTTTCTTCTTGTTAAGGTATTTGTTTGATATCAAACTCATCTAAACTTACTGAACCTTTTGAGCACTTGAGATTAGAATAGAACATATTTTGATTATCCAACGCATGGCAGATCTAAAAATCCTATGCCAAACTGTGAAATCTATTTTACCTTACTTAGCCTTTTTCGCCTTAAGATTTGTATCCTCTTTACCATGTAGGCGGTTTACCCTTGTAAAAACAATCTATCTCATACCATTAGTCTCCTGGTAAACTGGCAAACCCCCTTTACATTCATTGTAACAGTCCGGTTTAACAACACATGTATGCCCTTGATATGACCTTGTCATTCATTACTGTATCAGTCTCTGGTTTACGCAATTTCACACATCTGTATATCTTTATTCCATTGCATCCTGCGCACCACCATGAATGATTTGTAAACCGGCATTTCTTTTTCAGCTTTTCGTTTCACAATGGCCAAACAGTTTGCCGCTTGCAACTGGGCTCCTTCCCGAATCACCGAAGAACAGTTGAACAGAATGGTCAGTATCGGCACCTTGCCCAAGAAAACAGAAATTTGGTGGTGAGTTCCAAGAACAGAGAATCCTCCTACTCCGAGGCAGGGTGAAGTAGTGGTCTTTGTCAACCACATAGGCCGTGGTTTCAAACCGCCCGGGTCGAAGTTTTTCCGAGATGTTCTTGCCAGTTTCCAACTTCATCCTCAAGATATCGGACCCAACTCGGTTTCCAATCTATGCAACTTCTAAGTCTTCTGTGAAGTGTACTTACAAGAAGAACCAACTGCTGAACTGTTCTGGGACTTTTTTCATCTGAACCGGCGTACAGAATTTGTAAATGGTCCCAACACCAAACTTGGTGGTGTCTCTATTCAAAAGCGGAAAGAAGTGGAATTCCCTCATGCCAAACTGCATAGTCACCCTAAGGAATGGAACCAGACTTGGTTCTATTGCGTAGATACCTCTCCTGAAGATGAGAACCCTCTTCCAGGCTACCGTGATCACCGGCTTTCCAACACTCATCCAATGCCGCAACGTTTAAGTTCTGCAGAACGGGCCAAATATGCCCCTGAACTCGCCAAGCTCCGGGCCTTTATGGCCAACGATTTAACAGGCGTTGATTTTGTGCGTTGCTGGATATCTTGGAGCGTCTTGCCACTAAGCCGCTGCCCTGGTTTAATGTGTGAGTATACCGGTGAATTAGAAGACCCCCAACGCCACATCGACATTCAGATAACCGATGAAGAGGCCACTGAAGGCGTTAACAAAATTTTGAATGAACCGGAGTCAGTCTATCGCCAAACCGGATTGAACCCCTTCTACACTCAAACTAAACTGCCTGCTGTAAGCACTATGCTTCCTTTTTATCTTTAATATCTTTAAAATTTTCAACTTGTAAACTTTCTTCTGTTTGTGTATAAACAGGGTGACGATCCCTTCTAGAAGCAGAAATCTGCAGATAAAGCGGCAAAGCCATCCCGTCCCAAAACCAAAGCCGTCAAGCGTACCTCAAAACGAAAAATAGCTGACCGGATCAACATGGAACTTGATGAAGATGCAGATGATCCGGAAGTTGAGGTAGAACTTGACTCACTTGGCTCCCTTTTCATGCACCTCATTAACAATGATCTTTATCAGGAGGACGTAGAAGGCAACCAGGCTAATGATGTAGAGGTAATTACCCTTTCCTCCGGTTCAGACTCTATGCCAACACAAAAAACCTATCAAGCGATCTGGAAAGTAAGCTTTTCTCATCCTCTTGCTTACTTGGATCCAACATTTATTTTGAAGACACAGCAGCATGAAGCTCGCCGAACAACCCGGGACAGCGGCCAACAGGTCACTTCGGCCGGTTTACCTGACACCCCGGTTCGGAAGTGCCGATCTGAGTCTCCCCCACTTCTGACAATTCTTATCCCAAGGCAGGTTATTTCAGACAACCTCTTAATCCGTCCGATTCAAATTATCAGGTGACACCTCCCTCATCTTCTGGCGAGTCAACAGCAACCCAACTCCCTCCTCTTAAAACTGTAGCTGGGTAAGCATTCAAATCCTTTCTTCAAATGCGTTGCAAATCTTGAATGCGATGCTAAACTTCCTTTAATTTTGTTTTCAGAGCCAAAGCCAGACCCATCAAGAAAGCTCGTGTCAACAATCCGTCAGAACACCAGGCGGTTTTTGAGGAAGAGCAAATTGGTGAACCGGACCAAACTCGTGAACTGGAGGGTCCTCACCCTGAAGCTACATTTGATGAACCGCCCCTTCAAGACCATAATATTGATGAACAACTAGAAGCTGATCCTGCTGTGCCTGACACTTAACCGACAACTCCAAACCGGGCTAGTCCGGTGAGAGGTACTGATACTCCATCATCACCCGCAAAAACTACTGAAGGCCAAGGAGATGATGTTATCATTACTGGCATGGGCCATAGCTCTCCTGGCCATCCTGTAATCTTGGCCCAACATAGTGCCAAGGAAGAGCGTGCTGCCAGGAAAAAGGGTAAATGGAGCACTGAGTTATCAAGCTATGCTCATCTCAGTGTTGAAGAACTTCACTCCGGTTTTTTAAACCGTTTGCACTCAAATCATGACTATGAAGCCGGTTTGGTGAACCTGATGAAGGAACGCTATGAGGTATTTGCATCTCCCTTTATTTCTTGATTCCAAAGTTGAAACACTAACCCAAGTAGCCCCCAAGGGCCGTTTTATGTTGTTAATCTTAAACCGGGACTTTTGTAATACTTTAATCCTCTCCTGTCGATCCTCAAAATGTCAGGTCCTTAGTGAAAACAAAACCGATACTTTACCAATGTAATTATGTAGCTTTCCTCAGTGTAGCCCCCAAAGGCCGGTTTAGCTTTGCGAGGTAATCCAGGTCTTGAATCCATGCGTCCATTTTGAACAGATGTACATTAGCCCCCAAGTGTCAAGGATAATGCTTGCATTGTTCTGGGGACTTATAAAGGATGTATTGATAATAGAGCAAATAGGCATTAGCCCCCAAGTACGAAGGGCATAACTTGTTATATGCTTAGTACTTATAAAATACATATCCTGTTGTTGACATATCTTCGCTGTTACAGGCTGAGCTAAGCAATAGAGATGCCCGAACCGCTGATTTGCAAGAGAACGTGAAGTCCCAACAAGCAGAGGCTGTGAAAGCCAAGGAGGAGCTGACCAAAGCCCTGGCAGCTATGGAAAAGCTAAAGGAGTCTTTTAACAAGGAACGTGCTGAGTGGGAAACCGAAAAGGCCGGTTTAACCAAAAGAGCCGAGGATGCCAAAGCAGCCCTGAAGCCAGTTGTAGATGAACTAACTGGTTTGAAGCGGCAAATCAGTGCCATGACGTCCGTTGTATTTGGTAAGTATCCCCTTATGCTGTTTGTCCAATTCATGACATCTTATTGTTTACTAGTCTGGCTGACATTAAACCATGACAGGCACTCGCATTACTCATCTGGGCGCTGATATGCGGATGAAGCTTAAAGCGGCGTACACCTTAATAGAACAGCTTTACTCTGGATCCCAGCATGCGATATGCACTGCAGCCTACAATAAATCGGCACCAACACTGATAAAAGAAACCCTTGAGAAGCTGGCCATGCTACCAGCCCGGATTACTGAACTGAAGAAGGCAGCCGCAAGAGCAGGAGCACTGACCGCATTAATCCGGGCCAAAGCATGGATTCCGGATCTTGAAGCGGATGACATCATTAAAGGATATCCAGGTGTGAAGGAGGATGGTTCAAATTTCGACAATGATGATCTCCAAAGGCTGACAAAGGAGATGCGGCCAATAGCCAGCAAACTGGCAGAAGACACAGATTTATCTCATTTCCAGCCGGCTTATGACACTAAAGGGAAGAGACAGCCAACCGAAATCCATGAAGTCGAAGAACTTGTGCCTCCAATCCGTAAGCATACTTACGCTCCTGACATTAACCCCTCCAGCCTTATCCATGAAGAAGCCGTGTTTCAAGCTTTAACCGGAATCGATTGGTCAACGGTTGATTTCCAGCGTCTGGGGAGGGATGAAGAAGAAGTGATTGCACCAAATGATACTCAACGGTCAAACCATCCATACGAAGCATCTTAAACCGGCCGCCAGTTTACCAGCTATTGTCTGCCACTGCTTAGAAACAGTTATTCAATTGGAGCCGTTTTGAAGCTTCTTGTAATAGGATAGCAAAAACCCCTTTATCTGTCATGCCATCGAGCATGTTTTGTGATGCTTTGACATTGTGAGAACTTGCTCCTACTTTTGGAATTCACGTATGCATAATCCTTTATGTTCCTGCATATGAAAACTAAAAAGCATCCTAGTGGTTTACCACTAGACAGGTTATGTTGCCCAAAAGCTATACACAACTTGGATGAATAACCAATGTTTGTAATATTCCGATAAGCAATATCTGTGACATTCCTCGTTAGCTGACCAACTGCTTGTATGGTAGGGGTAAAAACACCAATTCGGAGCATTGATAACTCCATCCTTAATTTGCCGGATTATGATAATAAACCGTACCGGGATATAATAAACACCGGGTTTTCCTTATAACACTGGCGACTTGTTAGTCAAAACCAGACCGGAGCAGTTTGCTACCAGTTTAGAATCTGATCATGTACTGACAGCTAAGCGTTGAAAGTCAAGCCGGGTTTGTAATAAACACCGGTTTATCAGAAAATATTCATAAATCCCTTACCAAAAGATGTTAAGAGAACAAATACAAAAGAAATATGCAAGGCTTTTCATGGGCTGCCAGGCCCTAAATCGAGGCTTTTTATGGGCTGCCAGGCCGCTGAGTTAGACCATTTTGCAAAGCCTTTTAAGATGGACCTCAATCTTTAACCAATCACCGTTTTAACTTTGACAAGTTCAGGGTCCATGGGATTGACTTGTCAAACGTTTGATGGGTCATATTTACCTGGACGGAGTGGCTTACTTAAAGAGGCAGGATAACCAGGGGTTTTAGGTGAATACACCTGGCTTCCAAGCCTGGCTTGATAGCCTATTACAAGGGTTCAAAACTCATTGTTCTTTGAGAGGCAAAGAGCCCCCAGGTAATATGTGAGCTGTGCTCGGTGGATACCTATGTTTGAGCTGTGCTTAATGCAACAGACTCTCCTTGGCTCCACATAATTCCCTTTTTGGCTTAACGCCTATCAAGAGGTGTAGCTATGGTGTGATAACAACCAAGCCCCCTAGTGATATCCCTTTGTGGTTTCAAACCGATCAAGAGATGTAGCTATGGTTCAGATATGACCAAGCCCCCTAGTGAATTTCTTTATGTCCGTGCGGCTGCAGAGACTGGTTTAACAAAACTCCGCTTTGTCAGTAGAAACTCTTGTAAGCACACACATGATGTAAAAAAGAACAGAGACCCCGCTTTATTCGAGGCTCCGGTTTATTATATAATATATACATTGTCATAAATATGTACATATGAAGAGCCTGTGGCTCAAGTATAGTAAGGCCGAAGAAGAGCTATATTCCACGGCCGCTTGGTCTCCTCCTCCGATTTACGTGAGTCTTTGTGCTCTCGAACATCAATGAGGTAGTATGACCCGTTGTGCAGATTCTTGCTGACCACAAAAGGTCCTTCCCAAGGTGGGGATAATTTGTGCATATCAGTCTGATCCTGGATGAGCCGGAGCACCAGATCGCCCTCTTGAAAAGTTCTAGTCTTAACCCGGCGGCTATGATAACGTCGGAGATCTTGTTGATAAATCGCCGAACGTGCTGTTGCAAGATCACGCTCCACATCTAACAGGTTCAGGGAATCCTGACATGCCTTCTCATTATCAGCTTCAACATAAGCTGCCACACGGGGCGAGTCGTGACGGATGTCACTAGGAAGAACTGCCTCCGCTCCATAAACCATGAAGAAAGGTGTGTAACCCGTAGATCTGTTGGGTGTGGTGTTGATGCTCCATAACACAGAAGGTAATTCCTCAACCCAACAACCCGGTGTCCGTTTCAAAGGAACCATAAGCCGGGGTTTAATACCTCGCAAAATTTCGTGATTTCCCTCTCCTCTTGACCATTAGATTGGGGGTGAGCCACCGAGGCTATATCAAGCCGGATGTGCTCACGTTGGAAAAATTCCTCCATCTCTCCCTTTGACAGATTAGTACCACTATTAGTTATAATACTGTGTGGAAAGCCAAACCGGAATATCACCTTTTTGATGAACTTAACCGCCGTGGCCGCATCACACTTACTGACTGGCTCTGCTTCCACCCATTTGGTGAATTTGTCAACTGCCACTAACAAGTGGGTCTTTTTGTCATTGGATCGCTTGAAGGGTCCAACCATATCAAGCCCCCAAGTCGCAAACGGCCAAGTTATTGGAATCATCCTCAACTCCTGAGCCGGAATATGAGCACGGCGTGCGAATTTTTGACAATCGTCACATCTTTTGACTAAATCCTTCGCATCAGCGTGAGCTGTTAACCAATAAAAACCATGGCGAAAAGCTTTAGCTACCAAAGACTTTGAACCGGCATGGTGACCACAATCCCCTTCATGGATTTCTCACAAAATCTCACAACCCTCTTGAGGAGAGACACATCGCTGAATTGCCCCTGAGACGCTGTAACGATGTAACTCTCCGTTGAGTATGGCCATTGACTTAGAACGCCGGATTATCTGTCGGGCCGAGGTTTCATCCGCCGGTAACTCGCCCCGGTTCATGTAAGCCAGGTATGGGATTGTCCAATCCGGTATGACATGCAAAGCTGCCACCAATTGAGCCTCCGGATCAGGAATAGCCAACTCCTCCTCCATTGGTACCTTGACCGGCGGATTATGTAGCACGTCAAGAAAGACATTTGGTGGGACCGGTTTACGCTGAGAACCAAGGCGGCTTAAAGTGTCCGCCACTTCGTTCTTTGGCCGGTCTATATGGTCCACCTGATAACCCTTGAAGTCACCAGCCACTGTGTCCACCTCTCGTCGATATGCAGCCATGAGTGGGTCTTTAGAATCCCAAGTGCCAGACACCTTTTGAGCCACCAGATCTGAATCCCCAAAGCACTTAACCCGGCTTAAGTTCATCTCCTTAGCCATCCGAAGACCGTGGAGTAAGGCCTCATACTCAGCTGCATTGTTAGTACAAGGGAACATTAAACGGAGGACATAACAAAACTTGTCACCTCGTGGGGAAGTTGGTATGACTCCAGCCCCCGAGCCCTCCAACTGTCTGGATCCATCAAAATGAATAGTCCAGTACGTGTTATCTAGCTTTTCCTCTGGTGCCTGCAACTCCGTCCAATCATTGATGAAGTCCACGAGTGCTTGGGATTTAATTGTTGTGCGAGGTATGTATTTGAGACCGTGAGGTCCAAGCTCAATAGCCCACTTGGCAATCCGGCCAGTTGCTTCTCTGTTTTGAATGATATCTCCCAGAGGGGCTGAACTGACCACTATGATAGGATGACCCTAAAAATAATGTTTGAGCTTCCGGCTTGCCATAAACACTCCATACACCAGTTTCTGCCAATGTGGATACCTCTGCTTTGATTCAATGAGCACCTCGCTGATATAATAAACCGGCCATTGAACTGGATACTCCTTTCCAGCTTCCTTGCGCTCCACCACAATAGCCATGCTAATAGCTCGGGCATTGGCAGCCACATACAGCAATAACGGCTCTTTATCGATCGGAGCTGCAAGTACAGGTGGTTCAGCTAACTGCCTCTTCAGATACTCAAATGCTTTATCAGCCGCCTCACTCTAGACAAAATCATCTGTTTACTTTAGCATCTGATATAGAGGGATAGCCTTCTCCCCAAGATGACTGATAAACCGGCTCAAAGCCGCAATCCGGCCGGCCAAACATTGAACGTCATTGATACATGCCATTTTAGCCAAGGATGTAATTGCTGAGATTTTTTCCGGATTAGCCTCAATGCCTCTTTTTGACACCAGAAAACCCAAGAGTTTGCCTGCCGGGACAACAAAGACACACTTTTCTGGATTGAGCATCATCTTGTAAACCCAGAGGTTGTCAAAGGTTTCTCTCAAATCATCTATCAATGTTTCCTCCTTCCTGGACTTTACCACAATATCATCTACATATGCATGAACATTGCGCCCAATCTGCTTATGAAGACAATTCTGAACACATCATTGATAAGTCACCTAGGCACTCTTGAGCCCAAAAGGCATGGAGACATAGCAGAAGGCTCCAAAGGGAGTTATAAAAGCCGTCTTCTCCTGGTCCTTAACTGCCATTTTGATCTGATGATAGCCAGAATAGGCGTCCAGAAAACACAAACGGTCACAACCCGCCGTAGCATCAATAATCTGATCAATACGAGGGAGGGCAAAGGGATCTGCAGGGTAAGCTTTGTTCAAGTCTATGTAATCTACACACATACGCCAAGTGCCGTTTTTCTTAAGAACCAGCACCGGATTAGCCAACCACTCTGGGTGAAAGACCTCCACGATAAACCCCGCGGCCAACAACCGAGCTACCTCTTCACCAATAGCCTTGCTCCTTTCTTCATTGAAGCGGCGGAGAAACTGCCAGACCGGTTTAAACTTAGGATCAATCTTAAGTGTGTGCTCAGCGAGTTCCCTTGGTACACCTGGCATGTCAGAAGGTTTCCATGCAAAGATGTCCCGGTTCTCACGGATGAACTCGATGAGCGCGCTTTCCTATTTGGGATCCAAGTTAGCGCTGATGCTGAACTGCTTGGATGAATCGCCAAGAACAAAATCAACCATCTTAGTATCTGTGGCCAATTTAAATTTCAACGCCGAATCGTGTTCCATAGTTGGCTTTTTCAAAGAAGTCATATCTGCCGGATCAACTTGGTCTTTATAAAACTTTAGCTCCTCCGTGGCACAAACCGACTCAGCATAAGCCGCATCACCTTCTTCACATTCCAAAAAGATCTTCCTGCTCCCGTGTACTGTGATGGCCCCCTTATGACCTGGCATCTTAAGCTGTAGGTAAACAAACACGGCCTCGCCATGAACTTAGCGTAAGCCGGCCGCCCAAACAAAGCATGATACGGACTTTTGATTTTCACCACCTCAAAAGTCAATGTTTCTGATCTTGAATCATGATCATCTCCAAAAGCCACCTCTAAGGCTATCTTGCCCACTGGATATGCAGACTTACCAGTCACCACACCATGAAAAACGGTGTTTGACGGTTTAAGATTCTTATCTGTCAACCCCATACGACGGAAGGTATCATAATATAGAATGGTGATACTACTTCCCCCATCCATGAGTACCTTAGTGAACTTATATCCCCCAACTTGAGGGGCCACCACTAAGGCCAGATGACCCGGATTGTCAACCCGGGGCGGCTGATCCTCTCTACTCCATAAAATGGGTTGCTCAGACTAGCGCAAATACTAAGGCACCACCAGTTCAACAGAGTTCACTGCCCTCTTGTGAAGCTTCTGATCACGCTTACACAAGCTAGTAGTGAAGATATGATATTGCCCACTATTTTACTGCTTAGGATTGCTCTGATAACCCGACTGCTGCTGCTGCTGGTTCCCCTGATGGTTGTAACCTCCCTGGTTGCCCTGATTCCCATGATTGCTGTGTCTGGTTTGATTGCCCTGAAATCCTGAACCGGAGCTGCCGCCTCTGTAACCCGGCCCGTGGAAACCACCTCCTGAACCGCCGGGCGGGCCATTATCGTACTGAAACATATTGGAGTTCTTGAAATCTTGCATGATATAACAATCCTTCCAAAGGTGTGATGCTAGCTTCTCCTTTGATCCATGCTTTGGACAGGGTTGATTTAACTGGCGCTCCAAATTGGAGCCTGGACCTCCGCCTCTCTGGGGCTGCTTGCCCTTACGGCACTGACCATTCTCCTGAGCATTGGTGTTAGCCACAAAGTCCAAACTGTTGTCGGCCTTGCGCTTACCATTGTTCCCATGGCCTGCCGGATTATGCTGCTGACCCTTGGTGTTGCCGTTCTTTTTCCCTTTCCCTGGTTTGTCCTCCTCTGAGTCAGGGTCTTTGGTATTATCTGAATCGGCGTATTTAACCAAAGCGGCCATAAGCGTTGACATATCATTGCAGTGACGTTTGAGCCTTCCTAACTTCTGTTTCAGCGGCAAAAAATGGCAATTGCCCTCCAACATTAGCACTGCGGTATCTGCATTGATACGATCCGATGAATGCAAAATAGCTAAGACCCGCTTTACCCAATGAGTCGTGGACTCCCCATCCTCTTGGACACAAGCGGCCAGATCCACAATTGACATGGGCTGCTTACAAGTATCTTTGAAGTTCTGGATAAATCGGTGCTTCAATTCGGCCCATGGTCCGACAGAGTTAGTTGGTAAGCACTTCAGCCAAATACGAGCTATTCCTTCCAACATCATGGTGAAGTATTTAGCACATACCGCTTCATCCACATCTAACATATCCATTGCCATCTCGTAACTTTCAACCCATGCCTCTGGTTGCAGATCGGCGGTATAATTGGGTACCTTGCGAGGTCCTTTGAAATCCTTGGGCAGTCGCGCATTACGCAAAGCGGGGGTGAGACACGGCACCCCTAAGGAACTGAATACCACACTTGGCTCTTCTTAAGCGGTAGGGTGAACCGGCATGGGTTGACAGGCTCCGCTGCTAACTCGGCCTCTCGACGTGCGCGACCATGATCCACCACATCCTGCGCATTAGCACCTCCCCCTACCGGGTTGTGCCCTCGCGGTGAGTTACGGCGACGTGCACTGCTTGACACGGTCGGTTCATCCTCAACGTGCCTGCTGTAGCTCCGGCTTGGACGGGGGGTGGAGTGAATCCTCTCACGACTGTGTGATTATGCCTGCTGCTGGTTTAGAGCCGTTTGAAGGAGATCTCTGGCCCGTCGTGCCTCAACCGCAACTGGTGATTCGTCGTCGGTTGGGAGGGCTGCCAACCGTGAAGCGGCGGCCACAATGTTGTCCAACGGGTTGGAGTAATGCCCGGGGGGTGTTGGAACATACTGTGGCACAACGTTGTTCTGACGGTGCGGGTCCATCGTGCGTGGCTGAACCGGCGCTCCTGTCCCCGGCGCCTCCGTCCGGTTTAATATTGGCTGGTTACTAGTTCCTGCTCCTGGCGTATTGAAGATATTTCTTGGCTCATAACTCGGCGGGAGATGCGATCGGTACCTTCTTCTCATGACTTCCTCTGAAGCATTCTGATCCAGCCTAAGCCGGTAGGCCTGAGCTTCCAATTCGGCCCGTTCTGTAGCCATCCTAGCATTCTCTGCCGCTAGGTCTGCTTTAGCCTAAGTTATCTAATCTTTCACCTTTGCGATCTCCGCGTTGTGCTGATCTCGAGCTGCTGCGTCCACCTCTGCGGCCATCATTGTTGCCAAAGCGCCGAACAAGTCAGACAGAACTTGAGCCAGAGGTGGCGCAAAGCTCCCTGCCCCCGTCGGCATGGCCATTGCTGAACCGGAGAGCATTGCTGCGGCGGTTGATGAGTGGGGCGCTGACTGTGTACTGGCCATGAAGATAGCGGCCCGGTTTGGCAGATCAGGGGAGTCCGGAATACTGTTGCCCTCGGAGCCTCCACTAATCCGGCCATCCTGCAACTAATAGAGCGATTTGGTTTCTCCATAAGATTCGTCATCGGAGCGGACTACGGTTTCTCCATCGGATGCCGGTCCGTCCCCATACTCTGCTCCATGGATGACACCTACGAAAACATGCTTTACCATGGGCTGAACCGTAGAAGGGCTTGCACGCTGAGCCGTCTCGATGATGTCGGTGCAGGTGTCGGACTCAGGGCCCGGTTCACCAATCTTTCCAATGAAGACGTGAATCCCACCAAAGGGGACCCGGTACCCGTACTCAATTGAATCGTCCTCGGGGCCCCATCCTGCGTTGTTGATGTAGAGCTTGCCGCGACGACTCTTCGTCATCCGGCCCACAGCGTATCCCTTGAGTCCATCATAGCTGCCCTTTAAGAACTCGAAACCATCATGCGATAGCCCCACGGTGGGCGCCAACCGTCGTGGGTTTGTCACGGCAGATGTCCTCGTGAAAGGACTTAGTCATGGAGCCATCGCAACGGGTTGGCTTAAAGGGGTCAAACCGGACAAGGGGACACGGGGAGTTTATACTAGTTCGGCCCCTTCGATGAAGGTAAAAGCCCACGTCTAGTTGTGATTGGTATTGCTAGGGTTTCGATGACCAGGAGCGAATCCGCTTTGACTGGCCCTCGAGTTGTTGTTTCCTATCCTCAAACCGTGGTCGGGTCGTCCCTTTATATACACAGGTTGACGCCCGCCGGTTTACAGAGTCTCGAGGCCGAATCATAGAGGTGTCCGGCTCGGTCTCTATTCCTCTAACTTACAATATAAGTTTACATGATAAAGTCGGTTCACAACTACATGCTTTAATCCGTCTTTGGGCATTGGGCCTTCTTAAAGCGCCAGTATCTTGCCATCTTCATGGGCTTCAATTTTCATGGAGCTAATCCGGCCATGCCTAGCCCGTTTATCTCCAGTAACTATATCCCCAACATAGTTTGTCCTATTTTGGCTGATTTTTTGGAGTTCCAGAAGTTTGCGTTAGTTACAGATTACTACAGACTGTTCTGTTTTTGACAGATTCTTTTTTCGTGTGTTGTTTGCTTATTTTGATGAATCTATGGCTATTAAAATAGTTTATAAACCATAGAGAAGTTGGAATACAGTAGGTTTAACACCAATATAAAAAAAGAATGAGTTCATTACAGTAGCTTGAAGTGGTCTTTTGTTTTCTTTCGCTAACGAAGCTCACGAGATTTCTGTTGAGTTTTGTGTTGTGAAGTTTTCAAATTTTGGGTGAAATCTTTTGATGGATTATGGATCAAGGAGTGGCAAGAGCCTAAGCTTGGGGATGACCATGGCACCCCCAAGATAATCTAAGGACACTAAAAAGTCAAAGCTTGGGGATGCCCCGGAAGGCATCCTCTCTTTCGTCTACTTCCATTGGTAACTTTACTTGGAGCTATATTTTTATTCACCACATTATATGTGTTTTGCTTGGAGCGTCTTGTATGATTTTAGGATTTTCCTTTTAGTTTACAATAATCATCCTTGTTGTACACACCTTTTGAGAGAGCCATACATGATTTGGAATTTGATAGAATACTCTATGTGCTTCACTTATATCTTTTGAGCTATATAGTTTTGCTCTAGTGCTTCACTTATATCTTTTAGAGCACGGTGGTGGATTTGTTTTATAGAAACTATTGATCTTTCATGCTTCACTTAGATTATTTTGAGAGTCTTAAATAGCATGTTAATTTGCTTAAAATTCTTAATATGCTTGGTATTCAAGATTTGTAGAACTTTCTTTTGAGTGCGTTGAATACTAAGAAAAGTTTGATGCTTGATAATTGTTTTGAGATATGAAGATGGTGATATTAGAGTCATGCTAGTTGAGTAGTTGTGCATGTGAGAAATACTTGTGTTAAAGTTTGTGATTCCCGTAGCATGCACGTATGTGAACCGTTATGTGATGAAGTCGGAGCATGATTTATTTATTGATTGTCTTCCCTATGAGTGGCGGTCGGGGACGAGCGATGGTCTTTTCCTACCAATCTATCCCCCTAGGAGCATGCGCGTAATACTTTGCTTTGATAACTTGTAGATTTTTGCAATAAGTATATGAGTTCTTTATGACTAATGTTGAGTCCATGGATTATACAGACTTTTCTTCCTTCCACCATTGCTAGCCTCTCTAATACCGCGCACTCTTTGCCGGTATCACACACCCACCATATACCTTCCTCAAAACAGCCACCATACCTACATATCATGGCATTTCCATAGCCATTCCGAGATATATTGCCATGCAACTTTCCACCGTACCATTTATTATGACACGCTCCATCATTGTCATATTGCTAGCATGATCATGTAGTTGACATCGTATTTGTGGCAAAGCCACCGTTCATAATTATTTCATACATGTCACTCTTGATTCATTGCATATCCGGTACACCACCGGAGGCATTCATATAGAGTCATAATTTGTTCTAAGTATCGAGTTGTAATTGTTGAGTTGTAAGAAAATAAAAGTGCGATGATCATCATTTTTAGAGCATTGTCCCAAGTGAGGAAAGGATGATGGATACTATGATTCCCCCACAAGTCGGGATGAGACTCCGGACGAAAAATAAAAAGAAAAGAAAAGGAGGCCATAAAAATGAGAAAAGGCCCTGTCGGTGTCAAAACCGGCGGATCTCGGGTTGGGGGTCCTGAACTGTGCATCTAAGGCGGATGGTAACAGGAGGCCGGGAACACGATGTTTTACCCAGGTTCGGGCCCTCTTGATCGAGGTAAAACCCTACGTCCTGCTTGATTTATTCTTGATGATATGAGTATTACAAGAGTTGATCTACCACGAGATCGGAGAGGCTAAACCCTAGAAGCTAGCCTATGGTATGATTGTCTGTTGTCCTACGGCCTAAAACCCTCCGGTTTATATAGACACCGGAAGGGGCTAGGGTTACACAAGGTCGGTTACAAAGGAGGAGATATACATATCCGTATTGCCTAGCTTGCCTTCCACGCCAAGTAGAGTCTCATCCGGACACGATACGAAGTCTTCAATCTTGTATCTTCATTGTAACGCCCTAGATATAACTTTCCCAATTTGTACTCCAACTCTTGCCGTTTCCGGCGTTAAGTTATATTTATTTCTCGGGTTCGGGTCTTTGTCTCCGTGTGTTGTTTTCGTTTTCATGCATCTCATATCATGTCATCATGTGCATTGCATTTGCATACGTGTTCATCTCATGCATTCGAGCATTTTCCCCGTTGTCCGTTTTGCATTCCGGCGCTTCGTTCTTCTCGGTGGTGAATTCTAGCTTTCTTTCGTGTGTGGGGTTTAAACATTTCCGGATTGGACCGAGACTTGTCATGCGGCCTTGGTTTACTACCGGTAGACCGTCTGTCAAGTTTCGTATCATTTGGATTTCGTTTGATACTCCAACGGTTAACCGAGGGACCGAAAAGGCCTCGTGTGTGTTGAAGCCCAACACCCCTCCAATTTGGCCCAAAACCCACCAAACTCTGCTCCATGTCCTAGAGCGTTCGATCACGATCACGTGGCCGAAAACCGCACCTCATTTGGACTCTCCTAGCTCCACTTATGCCTATATATAGCCCCCTCATTTCGGATCTCGGATCTCTCCCCGTCCAACCCTAGTCCAAAAAAAAAGAGAGAGATCTCCACCGATGGACGTGTCCGCCCCCGGCCGGACAGCGTCCGCCGCCGCGCCCAGCCACCCGGTTCGCGCCACGTGGCATCGCATCTCTCCGCCGCCGCCGGCCCGGGAGGCCCAGGAGGGGCCCCCGCGAGCCCGAGGTCGCCGCCACCCAGCGCCTGCAAGGCGCCGCCGTCTCCTTCCTCCGTCCCCGCGCCCGGTGGCCGGAGCCGCCCCGCCACTCGACGCCGGCGCCGCCGCGCGCCACTTCCGCCTCGCCGATCCGGCCGGTGGTCGCCGCGCCGCCCCGCCTCTCCTCCGCCGCCGAGCCGGACCACCGCCGCCAAGCTCCTCTCCGGCCTCCCTCTGCGGCAAGTCCATCTCCGGCGAGAGCTCCAAGTCCGGCGACGAACCTCGAAGTCCGTGCCCGTGAACAGTACCGGATCTCAGATCTGAGATCTGAAATATCTCACCTCTGTTGACTTTCGTCCCTAACCCTAGTTTTTTATGCATACTTTAACCGATGATATCTCCGCATCCGTAGCTCCGTTTTGGACATATAGTATATCAAAATGTTCGTCTCGACGAGTACATCATTTCATTCCGTTGCATATTTTTCATTTGAGTTCATCTTGATGCCCGAAATGCTGCTAGAAGGAGGCATCGTGAGTTAAATGTCAGATCCGTTAGTTCATCCTGGACTTTTGTCATTTTTGCCATGATTGTTGTGTGCATGATATGCCTGTGGGTCCTTGATATGTTTTGTTAAGATTTTTGTCTTCTTTCCAGAGGTGCAACCCATGCATTTTTAGGATGTGTGTGGTGACTTGTGCAAGCTTGCAAAGAGAGGCACCCGGTAGATCTGTTTTCAGGGACTTAGTGATTCTCACCAAGTCTGGGATTTTTAGTTCATGATACCATATGTTCAGCTTGTTTCCTAATGATCCGTGCCTCTTTTGAGGAGGATAAGTAAGGGACTTTTGTTAATCTTGTTATGCTCTATCCATCCATGTCTTTACTTGCAAGTTTGGTGCACCCTAGCTTGAGTCAATCGAGCTCAACTTTTTCATCGTTGTGAATTTGGGCAGATCGTTAACTCTTTTACGATTTTGCCGGAGTTATTGTAGTTGATCCATGCATGCTATGCCATTGTTCTTGCCATGTCTAGCTAGATTTTTGTGTCTTCTTACTGGATGTATGCTTTCCTTGCCATGACTTGCACCGTAGTGAGTGCATCGAGCTCGTTTACATGCCTCCGTGAGTTAAATTTCAGCATGTCTCAGTTTTCACTAAGTCTGAAAACTGATTGTGTTTTATCTATGTTCGTGTGCTCGTTAGAGTATTTTGTGAACCCTTTTGGCCCCAGGTCATTTTGGGTCTTTTGTTAAGCTTGTTGAGTAGCTCAATGCCATGTTCTTACTTGTCATGTTCAGGTCTTTTTTAATGTTGTTTTGCTGCTCCGAAGAGAGCATCGTGATCTGAAATTTCAGACTAGTGTTAATTTCACTAAGTCTGAAATCTGTTTTGCTTATTCGTTTTTGCCATGCTTGTTTGAACCTCATAATGGATGAATTGGCCGTGGCTCAGTTCTAGTGTTTCGTTAAGAATCTTGAGTACATCCCTGCCATGTCCTTTGTTGTCATGTTTGGTGGCTGTAGCATGTTCATTGCATTGCGTTTAGATGCTTACTTGCTGTATATCGCAGACCGGTTCATATCGTAAAACGCTTGCCATTTCCAAACCGTAGCTCCGATTCCTATGATCTTTATATCGTTTTCAAGCGATTTCATCCCCTCTATCCAGTGGCACACTTGGTTTTCCAATTTGGGCCCAGGTTCATGCTATTCCTGTCACGTCTTGCATTTTGCATTCCGCATCGCATCCCGCATAGCATATCATCATTGCATCTATTTGCTTGTCCTTGCACGTGGTTGATTGTATCCTTGTTGTTTGTTTGTGTTGTTTGGGTAGAGCCGGGAGACGAGTTCGCTAACGAGGAGCCCGTTGAGTGTGCTTTTGAGGATCCAGTCAACTTTGACAGCTTTGCAGGCAAGATGATTATACCCTCGAAATCACTACTATCTTTGCTATGCTAGTTTTGCTCGCTCTTGCTATGCCAATGCTACGATGCCTACCTTTTGCTTGTCAGCCTCCCAATTGCCATGTTGAACCTCTAACCCACCTTGTCCTAGCAAACCATTGATTGGCTATGTTACCGCTTTGCTCAGCCCCTTCTTATAGCGTTGCTAGTTGCAGGTGAAGATTGGAGCCGTTCCTTGTAGGAACCATTTATTTACTTGTTGGGATATCATTATATTGTTATGTTATTTTAATGCATCTATATACTTGGTAAAGGGTGGAAGGCTCGGCCTCTCGCCTAGTGTTTTGTTCCACTCTTGCCGCCCTAGTTTCCGTCATATCGGTGTTATGTTCCCGGATTTTGCGTTCCTCACGCGGTTGGGTTATAATGGGAACCCCTTGATAGTTCGCCTTGATTAAAGCTTTTCCAGCAATGCCCAACATTGGTTTTACCATTTGCCACCTAGCCCTTTTCTTTCCCTTGGGTTCTGCAGACTCAAGGGTCATCTTATTTTAACCCCCCCCCCCGGGCCAGTGCTCCTCTGAGTGTTGGTCCCACTGAGCGATGTCCGAGGCTACAAGGGGCAACGCTGGGCTGGCTTACCCGACGTCTTGCTCATCTGAGTGTGCCCTGAGAACGAGATATGTGCAGCTCCTATCGGGATTTGTCGGCACATTCGGGCGGTGTTGCTGGACTCGTTTTAACCTGTCGAATCGTCTTGTTGTACCGGGATACCGAGTCTGATCGGTGTGTCTTGGGTGGAGGTCTATTCCTTCGTTGACCATGAGAGCTTGTCATGGGCTAAGTTGGGACTCCCCTGCAGGGATTGAACTTTTGAAAGCCGTGCCCGCGGTTATGGGCAGATCGGAATTTTTTAATGTCCAGTTGCAGATGACTTGAACTAAACTTAATTAAAAATGAATCAACCGTGTGTGTTACCGTGATGGCCCCTTCTCGGCGGAGTCCGGGAAGTGGACACGGTGTTGGAGTTATGCTTGCACAGGTTGTTCTTCTAGATTCTCGCTCGCGCATTGCCTCCTCTTCTCGCTCTCTTTTGCGTATAAGATAGCCACCATATATGCTAGTCGCTTGCTGCAGCTCCACTTATACTTGCCTTATCCTTCCTATGAGCTTAAATAGTTTTGATGGCGAGGGTGCGAGATTGCTGAGTCCCTGTGGCTCACAAATACCATAACTCCAGATGCAGGTCCAGGTGTTTCCGCTCCAGGTGACGATTACGAGCTGAAGTGGGAGTTCGACGAGGACTCTCAGCGTTACTACGTGTCTTTTCCGGATGATCAGTAGTGGTGCCTAGTTGGGGTTCGATTCAGGGCCTTGTCGCATTGTTGGTTTCTTTTCCATTTTGGCGCCGTAGTCGGGCCATGAGTGTCTATTTGATGGATGTTATTTATGTACTTTGATGTGACGTGGCAAGTGTAAGCCAACTATGTATCTCCCCTTTAATATTTATTACATGGGATGTTTGTGATGATTTCCTAACTTGCGACATTGCTTTCAATGCGGTTATGCCTCTAAGTCGTGCCTCGACACGTGGGAGCTATAGCCGCATCGAGGGCGTTACATTCATAGTCCAATAGTCCGGCCAAAGGATATAGTCCGGCTGTCCGGAGACCCCCTAATCCAGGACTCCCTTAGTAGCCCCTGAACCAGGCTTCAATGACGATGAGTTCGGCGCGCAGTATTGTCTTCGGCATTGCAAGGCGGGTTCCTCCTCCGAATACACCACGGAAGAATTTGAATACAAGGATAGTGTCCGACCCTGAAAAATAAGTTCCACATACCACCGTAGAGAGAATAATATTTCCACAAATCTAATCTGCTGACACGTTTTGGCAACATGACATCACGCCATGGCCCGGTGATTATTCGAACCGTTTCCTTTAACTAGCCCCGCACATAACGCGAGGCAGTTTCTTGACACGTCTTGTCAAAGCAGAGATCATGTCCCCCTTATTACGGGATTCTCATCAATACGGGCATGGGTAACCCAAGCCGCGCCTAGGACTCCTAGATTTTAGGCAAGTCCCAAACGGCCACGAGGAGGATGCTTGATATTCACCCTCTTTATAAAGGGACAAGGCTTTTACTTTTCTCCCTCCCGTGCTCAATCGAATCCTTCCCCCGCCTCGAGTTCTAACACCCAAGGCCTAGGTCAGGTGCTTCGGACCTTCAATCATGTCCGGATCCAGCCTCCAGGGCCGGTGGATGCCCTCCTCCGTCACGGAAGAGGATATCAAGAAGTTGAGGGAGGCAAGATACCTGACCACCGAAATTTCACATCGCCTGCCTGCCCGAGGACAGGTCGTCCCTACTCCTGGACCCAATGAAGACGTCGTGTTCATCTCCCACTTCCTCCGAGGACTAGGCCTCACTCTGGATCCCTTCGTTAGGGGTTTGATGTTCTATTACGGGCTTGATTTCCACGACCTAGCCCCGGATTCCTGTCTCCATATCTCGGCATTTATTTTCGTATGTGAGGCCTTCCTTCGCATTACCCCTCACTTCGGCCTGTGGCTCAAGACCTTTGGCGTGAAGCCGAAGACAGTCGAGGGGCAGTATGCAGCGTGTGGGGGTGCGTTAATAAGCAAGATTGCCGGAGCTCCGTGGACAAAAGGTTCCTTTCCAGAGGTATCCGGACTATGGCAACGGGAGTGGTTCTACATCACCGCTCCCAGAAGTGCCAAGTGGGTAGCTTCTCCCACTTTTCGCTCGGGCCCTCCACCACAGCTGATGTCATGGATCAGCAGGGGGCTGAGCTGGGGTCCAGCCAAGGATGTGCCCATACTGCAGAGCCGCATCCGGGATCTCTTTGAGGGAGATTTTAGTTTGGTTATGGTAGTGCAATTCATCCTGGTTCATCAAGTCCAGCCTTGCATACGCCGGCCCCTCCACTTGTGGGAATTCAACCCAGAAGGACCGCGCGCTATTCAGAATTTCCTCGGCCTGATGCACGAGGAGATGTACAAGTCGTTCTTCGGACCCCAAATAGAGTGTCCGGACACCTCCGAGGATGTGGGCCTGAGCAGCAACCGCACCGCGGCCCAAGTAAGTAATCCTCTAGCCGAACACACTGTCTTTCATTTATCATGACGTCATTCTAAAGAACCTCTTTTTGACCAGGACTGGATAACAAAGGCGAAGATGATCCGGTGTTCGGCCCCCCTTCCCGAAGGCTTGGACAATCCGGTGCTGGAAAAGATGCTCGAGCCAGCACCTTTCCTGGTGCCCCCAAAGGAAGACGAAGGGGGAATAAAGAGGGCCAAAGCGGGCCTCCACCGCTACCTGTTCCGACCGAGGGAACGAGCGCCTCCGTGAGGGAGGATAGCCAAGGGAAGGAATCTGACATTCCCTCGCCCCGGGGGAGAAAGAGGACTACCTCTGATGATCCAGAAACCAAGGTTTCCAAACGGGAGAAGAAAACTCCACCAGAGGGTCCCGCCTCGGAAGGTGCTCTTGCCTCACAAAGTCCGTGCGGGGATCAGCCCTCTAACGAGCTGTAAGTAATCAAAAAGTACTTAATAGTGAAGATATACTACCTTACTTCTGAGGAAGATAACCGAAGCATCTATCTTGCAGTTTGGATCTGAGCCCTTCTCAGCAGAGCTCGTCTTCGGGGGATCTTCTTCCGGAGATGATGGAGAGCGAAACGCCTCCTCCGGACTTCCTGGCCCAAGAAGCGGGCGACCTTGAAGTGTCATCACAGAGAGTTTCTCCGGATCCGGTAAGGCCAGAAGGTAATCCCATGGTCACCCGAAGCCCTCAGTATCCGGCTCTTGAAGAGAGCAATCAAAAGAGTCCGGCACCACTTGGTATGCGGTCGGACGTACTAAAGGGTCTGCTAGAGCGAGCGACCATCTCAGAAGAGCACCGTACATTAATAGTGATTGAAAGGATTTCGTCCGCCAAAAACGGGTTGCATGAAGCCTTTATGAGTCTACTGACGGGCTTTGAGGTACGTGGAATGATATGCGTTTGTGATAGTACCGCACAGTTTTAGGTGCGCCCTGTGTAGATAGTAGCCCCTGAGACTCTGGTTGTCGTCGAGAACGGCGGCGAACAGAGGATCGTAGTCCCAGGTAATGACCAGACTGCCGTTATGTGCAGGTGTCTGAAGCTCCGGTGGCTAGCTGGACAGACGGGGTTGCCGAACTAAAGCGGCAACTGGATGCGGCGGATGCCGACATCGAGCTTGTTAACAAGCTGCTTGACGAGGCACAGGGTAGGTGATATTTATAGTGAATGTCACATAGTAAGAGCAGTGTGATGCCGGTATCTTTAATATGTTGTGACTGCAGATGGAGCTGCCACCATGGAGGCCCTGCGGGCGGAGCTTGCCCGAGCCAAGGAGCAAGCAAGGAGTTGTAATGCGGCCGCTTTGAAGGCGGCCGAAGAGTTGAAAGCCGAGAAGGCCGCTCATAGCGAGAGCAAAGAGAAAATGGCCAAAATGGCTGTGAAGTTAAAAGACACTACCGACCGCTGCCAGTTCTTAGATAAGAAAACCGAGCGAAGGCTACGGACCTTGAAAAGGCCACAATGACGACCAAAGACACCCGCTCTGCAATGAGAGCGAAGAAGGAGGGACTGCGTGAAGCCGGGGACATTGTGGCAGGGAAGCCTTTTATGCTGCGGAGGAAGTTCGGCGATCCGCGGTATGCTCCTCTGGATCGGCTGTGGAGTTCGGCCGATGCATATCTGGACTTAGCGGCGAGCGCTGTCGATGCGGCCGAATACTTCCGAGATCAGACAGATCATGAAGTGGACAAGCTGTTCTGGTCGCAATTTAACGTTCCAGAGCGTCCGCTTCCATTGACTGATCATCTTGCCGAATGGGCCGGACTCAATAGATTGTCTGGACTCGCCATGAGGTCTGTCGTGGATCATCTATGGCCAGAAAGGCCAAAGCCGAACAACTATTTTAGCTTGGTGCAGCAGTTCCTTGGTGTGGTGCCGCGCATTAATACAATGAAGAGGTCGGCGTGCATAGAAGGCTCGCGGATGGCCCTTGCCCATGTCAAAACATACTGGGTGGAGATGGATGCCACCACTGTCGCGGCGCAGGGTTCGGCCATAGGCCGAGTGGCTGCCGAGCACTATTTTGAAGAAGTTCTTGAGGGCGCTCGTAGGATAGAGGCCCAGTGCTCGAAGAATGTTATGTTTGAGTGAGATGTATTCCCATTGTAAAAACAACGTTTTATTGAATTTATCAAGGCTGTATTTATACTTTTTCCCGAAAGTATTGTGATGCCTCCTGTGCGGCCATTTATGTATGCATGTATATAACCTGAAAGATTGCAGTCGTCGGCTTCAGCCCCCACGCATATAATGCGGGGGTGTTCGCAGAAGACGTGTATTCACACTTAATCCAACGTCTTGGTCCTAATAAGGAGGTGATAGCGCAACGAACTAGGCAACTGGACTATAATGCTTTAACACTTTCACTTAGCCATAGGAGTTTGACAGTGGGGCTACTATATAGCCCCTGGTGGCTCCGCACTCGTCCGGATTCGGGGTGCGTACATGCCTGGCCGGGAAATGGCCCTTCGTTAATGCGGAGGAATCCCGAAGATTCCAATAGGTCATCGAGTGGTTGACCAGTCTCACGCCATATCATGACAGTCAGTTTTCAGCTTTCTCTACTGAGGTGCTCGTCCGGATGAACCAGGGCACAATCGCAGTAGTTCTCCTGGTGCCGCCTTAGCCGATAGAGCGGAATGTAAGGCAGAAAAACACAGGAGACGGGCAAACCCAACATTTGACCAAAGACATGATTCGGAGCTGATGCATATAAGGCCAAACTCGTGACGCCGAACACTCCCTAAGGTATTCGGTCTTTAAAACCGGGTCTAAACAGTACCCTTTGTAATAAGCCCCTGGTGTCCAGGTACATGCATTATTCTGGCATGGCCACATGCCAAGACGTCAGCATCCTTCTCGGTTGTACTGAGAATCCGAGGGATGTAAATCAACAAGAGACAGTAAAAAAGGATCACGCAGGGTCTTAATCTACAAAGAATCCTTGGAACCGGTCCCTGCTGCACGTCTGCGCCTGTGCCTCCGTTGTGCCGTATCCTGGACGGGTGTAGCACGGTGGTCATCTGAAAAAGAGAGGAACTTAATTGAAAAGTTGCCGTGCAAAAGTTAAGTTATGCGAAATAAACAATATATGGTTGAGAATGAGTAAAGGTGAGCCTTATTGGCACTTTTGCGTGCGCGTTGAGCCCCTTGTATTGTAATAGGGGTATAGCCATCAAACCTGTATTAATTTCATGTAGCTGAGCCGGACTCGTCTAGCCGTGTCCGTGGTCTTAACGACCTGTCAAATGCTTGAGTTGGTGAGGCCGTTTAGTGTGCGGCGGCCAAGGCGGCCGCACCGTCTTCAGCGCGCAAGGAGCGCTCAATGTTTCCATTTACTGTAATGATGTCGCGTGGACCGGGCATCTTGAGCTTGAGGGAGGCGTAATGCGGTATTGCGTTAAAGCGAGCGAAAGTTTCGCGTCCGAGTAGTGCTTGATAGTCACTTTGGAACGGAGCGACGTGTAAAGTTAAATTTTCGCTACGGAAGTTATCGGGGAAGCTGAATATAACCTCTAGTAGCAAGGAGCCCCTGCAGTGAGGCTCCGGGCATGGCCTTACTCCTTTAAAGGTAGCATAGCTACAACAAATTTTTGTTGGGTCTATCCCCATTTCGCGGACTGTGTCCTGATATATCAGATTTAAACTGCTGCAGTCGTCCATCAGGACTCGGGTGAAGTGGTATCCATCAATTATTGGATCTAATACCAAGGCGGCCCATCCTGCACGCTGGATACCTACCGAGTAATCCCGATGGTCGAAGGTGATCGGTTGGGACGACCAGTGGCGGAGCTCCGTGGTGATAGTCCCTGGGGCATGTTCCTCTAAAGGTGCCGCTTTGTTTCTCCCTTTTATCACGTGTAACACGTTGACTGTTTTGACTTCTGGTGGGAATTTCTTCTGTTCCCCTATGCTTTGCTTGCGAGGCTCGTCCTCATCTTCACCTGGTGTATCCTGCCCCTTGTGTTCGGCGTTGAGTTTGCCGGACTGTTTGAAGACCCAACATTCTCTATGGGTATGATTTGCAGGTTTATCAGGGGTGCTATGGATCTGACATATTTGGTCCAGAATTTTGTTTAGGATGGACAGTTCGTCTCTGTTGCCTTTGGAGGGCGGCTTCTACTGGCATGGCCGAGAGCTTCTAAATCCCGCGTTTACCGCCGTGCTCTTCGGGCTATCTTCCTTATTCCGGCGCTTATTCTTGGTGCGTTGTGATTTCCCGTTTCCATCCCTGACTTCGGATGTACTTGGGTCGCTGGTGCTGCATCTGGCTAACCAGCTGTCCTCGCCCGCGCAAAAACGGGTCATGAGGCTTGTTAGTGCTGCCATTGTTCTCGTCTTTTCTTGACCGAGGTGTCTGGCAAGCCATTCGTCTCGGACGCTATGCTTAAAAGCTTCTAAGGCTTGGGCGTCTAGACAGTCGACTATTTGGTTCTTTTTAGTGAGGAACCTGTTCTAAAGTTTTCAGGCTGACTCTCCGGGCTGTTGAGTTATATGACTTAAATCGTCCGTGTCCAGTGGTCGGACGTATGTCCCTTGAAAATTTGCCCGAAAGGCATCTTCGAGCTCTTCCCAGCTTCCGATGGAGTTTTCGGGGAGGCTTTTAAGCCAGTGCCAAGCTGGCCCTTTAAGCTTGAGGGTTAAGTACTTGATGGCGTGGAGATCATCTCCTCGAGCCATATGGATATGGAGGATGTAGTCCTCAATCCAGACCCCAGGGTCTGTTGTTCCATCGTACGCCTCTATGTTTACGGGTTTGAATCCCTCTGGAAATTCATGATCCAGCACCTCGTCGGTGAAACATAGAGGGTGTGTGGCACCCCTGTATTTGGGTGTACCGTGGTGTTAGGATGTTTGTTGTGTTGCATTGTATGTTGGTTGCGTTGTCCTTTTGATGCGAGCCCTTACGCGGACCGCATACTAGTTTATGTGCGGCGTCAATTGCCGCTTTATGTTGGCTATGAGGTCGTCTATCCAACCGGATGGCCGCTTTATTTTTAATTATGGAGGATCTAAGGCCTCCTCATCAAATTCAGGTAACAACTTCCGCTTCGGATAGCTCTTGGTGTGGCGATTACTGCCGTATTTCGCTGCAGTGTTGAGTACTTCACTCCATTTGATTTTGAGTGTGCCTTGTGCAGCCTTGAGCCTTTGCTTCTGTTTTTTCAGACACCTCGTCGTGGCAACAAGCCTTTGGTGGGCATTATGTTGCTCCTGGCGCCTATCCGGTGTGATGTCGTCCGGACTATTATCTTCGACGGGGTTGGGTTGTTCGGCTTGATTTTCTGTGTTGCCGTGGTCGGGCAATGGTTCACCCTGCTCTAATGCAGGGTCTATATGATCGTTATTTCTGCCGAGGCGGGATTTGGAGCGGCATTTACGCCGCCGCTTTGACTGCTACTCGAGGGAACCACCCTTCGCTGCGTCCTTCCGTTCCTCGTCGTTATTTTCTTTGGGTGTGTCCACCATGTATACGTCATGTGATGAAGTAGGCGTCCAGTGCCCTATGGGCAGTGGTTCCTCTTCGCCTCCCGCATTGTCGTCCATACCGTCGATGTCTTCGGAGTCGAAGTCAAGCATGTTAGTTAAGTCATCGAGAGTGGCTACTAAGTGGGTGGTGGGTGGGCGGCGAATTTCTTCGTCATCCATATCCCAATCCTTCCGGACGTAGTTCAGCCAGTACTCTCCTGACAAGGAGAGAGACCTTAATGAGTTCAGTATGTCACCAAAGGGTGAGTGCTAAAAAATATCCGCGGAGGTAAACTCCATGATCGGCGCCCAATCGGATTCGACAGGAACGGGCGTAGGCGGTTCGGAGTCCGTGGCCGGAGAAGGGCCCGGCAGTTTAGCAACACGGCTCTCGTGAAGGGTAAGGTCGATATTTGGCTCGATCGCCGCAGAGGATACGGCCTCCGTGGCGGGTCTATCCCCCCGTCCACGGATGGCGCAATCGGCTCCGAATTGAGGGTCGGAGCGGCTGCCGGTGCGATTTCTTGAACACTGTCCGATGGTAGAGCTAGATCGTACTCATCGTGACCGCGCGGCGCACAAGGCAGGGGCTCAAATCCGTCGAAGATCAAGTCTCCCCAGATATCGGCCGTGTAATTTAAGCTTCCAAACCTGACCTGGTGGCCAGGGGCATAACTTTCGATCTGCTCCAGGTGGCCAAGCGAGTTGGCCCGCAGTGCGAAGCCGCCGAACACAAAGATCTGTCTGCGGAGAAAAGTCTCACCCTGGACTGCATCGTTATCAATGATCGTAGGAGCCATCAAGCATAATGGCGACGACACAGAGGAACTCTCAATGAAAGCACCAATGTCGGTGTCAAAACCGGCGGATCTCGGGTAGGGGGTCCCGAACTGTGCGTCTAAGGCGGACGGTAACAGGAGGCAGGGAACACGATGTTTTACCCAGGTTCGGGCCCTCTTGATGGAGGTAAAACCCTACATCCTGCTTGATTTATTCTTGATGATATGAGTATTACAAGAGTTGATCTACCATGAGATCGAAGAGGCTAAACCCTAGAAGCTAGCCTATGGTATGATTGTCTGTTATCCTACGGACTAAAACCCTCCGGTTTAAATAGACACCGGAAGGGGCTAGGGTTACACAAGGTCGGTTACAAAGGAGGAGATATACATATCCGTCATGCTATGGCTACCCATAGCTACAGGAAAAATTACATTACCACTATCCTTGGTGGTGATGGAGTATCTTATTAGAATCATGATCATAAAGCTGCAATAATCTGGCAATCCTACAAAGATAGATTGGGCAGATCAATAAACCCTACTATGATATTTGACCTTGATGAGCTCATCCAGTCACATGATCTAGCTGAACTTGAGGCACCATTCTCTATTGATGAAATTGATGAGGTTGCCAAATAATTACCTTCTGACAGAGCTCCAGGACCTGATGGCTTTAATGGTGCTTTCTTGAGGAAATGTTGGGATATTATTAAGCAAGATTTTTACACTATGATTTGGATTTCTTTGAAGGTAACTGTGATATTCAAATTATAAACACTACTTTCATCACACTCATACCAAAGATTCCTAATCCTGAGAATATGAATGATTTTCGACCTATATCTCTGGTTAGCCTTCCTCTTAAAATCATTACCGGGTTAATGGCAAAAAGAGCCCAAAAGATCATCCCCATTATTATTCATCAGAATCAATATGGATTTATCAAAGGAAGGAACATACAAGACTGTCTGGGATATGCTTTTGAATATCTTCACTTATGCCATCAGTCAAAAAAACCTATCATCATTCTCAAGCTGGATTTTGAAAAGGCATTCGATAAGATTTAATATAAGGCTATTATTGCTATGCTAAAGGCCAAAGGATTTGGACCTAGATGGATCAAATGGGTGCCCAACATACTGCACTCTGCTTCTACTTCTGTTCTTCTTAATGGAGTTGCAGGTAAAAAATATGCAGAAGTGGAGTTAGACAAGGTGACCCTCATTCACCACTCCTATATGTTATTGCTGCAGACCTGTTACAATCTGTTATTAACGCTGCTTGGGCCAATGGTGAAATTTCTCTTCCTATTGATCATGCTTATGGTCAAGACTATCAAATCATCCAATATGCTGATGACACTTTAATGATAATGCCAGCTAATGAAGATCAGCTTATGCATCTGAAATATTTGCTCCATCTATTTAGTTTATCTACTGGAATTTTTGTTAACTTCAGCAAGTCCTCCATGATCCCTATTAATGTTGATCAACAATCAGTTACTATGCTGGCAAATTCTTTTGGATGCAAGGTTGAGAGCCTGCCATTTACTTATCTGGGTCTTCCTATGGGCACTACCGAATCCACAGTTCATGATCTTATTCCTGTAATTTCCAAGATTGACAAGAGACTATCTGTAGTGGCCAGATTTATGAACCATTTTGGCAGACTAACATACATAAACTCTGTGGTTGCCTCCATGCCCATATTTACTATGTGTTCTCTCAAAGTACTCTTCACCATATTGGATCATGTTGATAAATCAATCAAAAACTTTCTATGGTATGGAAATGAGATCAATAAAAAAAGGAAAATGTCTGGCAAGTTGGGATATTATATGCAAGCCTAAAAATCAAGGAGGTCTTGGTGTTTTAAATCTAGTAACACAAAACAAAGCCCTCCTTATCAAGCATCTATACAAATTTTACAATCAAGCAGATGTACCCTAGGTTAAATTACTTCGGAATGCTTACTATCAGAACATTGAGGTCCCACACTCTGGCAGCAACAAATGTTCTTTTTGGTGGAAAGACTGCATGAAACTGTTTGACTTGTTTAAAAATATGACTACCTGCCAAGTCAACTAAAGGAACTCTACTTTACTATGGGAGGACAATTGGAATGGTTCCATTATGAAACTGAAGATTCTTGAATTACACTCCTTCACTCAAAAGGAAAACATCTCTATTTTGGCAGCCAAGAACATTGACAATAAATATAATCTCTTCCAATTGCCATTATATATTATTGGTCATTAACAGTTTCACCTGCTATCTGATCAGTTAAATGCCATCAGACATAACAGTGATAATGACAATTGGTATTTCAAATGGGGTAGCACTATCAACATGACTAAGAGGATCTATAGCTACCTCATGAACAATGATGAAGCTGCTGCTCCATTTAAATGGATATGGATCATGTTGTTTTTCGAAACATAAATTCTTCTGCTAGTTAATGCTCAATGACAGGATAAATACTTGTGATCTTCTGACCAGGAAAAGTTTTCATCTTGATTCCACCAACTGTGTATTATGTAATGATGAAGGCATGGAGGACAAAACTCACCTACTTTTCTCTTGCCCATTTAGTCAGGGCTTTTGGTGGAGCATTGGTATTGAGTGGAATAGGGATATAATCATCTATGATATGATAATTGAAGCAAAATAAAGATACCAACTTGGTTTTTTCATGGAAATCATGACTGTAGGCTGTTGGAGTATCTGGATTCAAAGGAATGGACTGATCTTTGAAGGAATACCTTGCTCACTCACAGAATGCAGATATGACTTCATCAAAACATTCAAATTGACTATGCTTAGAGCCAAGCCTAGTCTTAAGGATGGCATGTCATCCTGAATTGACAATATTTGATTTATTTGCCCTCTTTTTTTATAATGTAATCATAGACTTCTCTGGTTGTTTCCCAAGCAACCATTGTAGCACTAGGCGTATTTATTTTCTCAAAAGTCAAACGAGTGCATGTTTGACCAAGTTTTTAGAAAAATATATCAATATGCATCATAAAAAAATTATATCATTTGATCCATCAGGAAAAGTAGTTTCATATTTTGTCTATTAGGTATTGCATTTGTCGTTATTTTATTCTACAATCTTGGCAAACATTCAAATAGTTAACTTGCATGGAAATCGATACACCATATATTCTGGAATGGAGAGAGTATATCATTAAACTAAGTAATAAGAAATGATGACGCAAAATAGGCATATCATGGGCCCACTGATGGGCTGATTGTCCGGACCCCCTTGGAGAAGCCACCCCCGTGCGTGGCACCGTCAGACGGCAGGCAACTACGAATTGGTTTTTTTTCCTCCGATTTTATTGTGATGCGTGTGTGGTGATTCGGTATTTAGTGGGAGGAGAAAAACTAACGTGTAAGGAGTGGTGGGAGGTGAGGTGGAAATAAACCATGGATACAAGACTACCAACTCCCTCTGAGGCAGTCCTGGATTAGGGGGTTCTCGGACAGCCGAACTATGAAGATACAAGATTGAAGACTTCGTCCCGTGTCCGGATGGGACTCTCCTTGGCGTGAAAGGCAAGCTCGGCCATACGGATGTGTAGATTTTCTCCCTTGTAACCGACTCTGTGTAACCCTAGCCCCCTCCGGTGTCTATATAAACCGGAGGGTTTAGTCCGTAGGACAACAACAATCATACCATAGGCTAGCTTCTAGGGTTTAGCCTCTACGATCTCATGGTAGATCAACTCTTGTAATACTCATATCATCAAGATTAATCAAGCAGGAAGTAGGGTATTACCTCCATCGAGAGGGCCCGAACCTGGGTAAACATCGTGTCCCCCGCGTCCTGTTACACGTAGGGTATTAGCTTTGTCTGAAGTCAATCTCATCCAACTAGTAGTAACTAGGATCGTCAAACAGTCAGTGGCAATGCATACTTCTTTCCTAGTTGAGTGGATAATCTTCTACCAACAAGTTTTTACCTGACTTGTTGTACTTGATTCAACCATGTAAATAGAAAACTTGGATAATAAAAGAGGTTGGCCCAAGTACTAGTAAAAACATGAGATTGGAGGACACTACTAGGAATCGATCGATAGCCGATGAAGAAATTCAGACCTCTAGCTCGAGGACATAGTTTCTTTTTTGATTTTGTATTTTTCATCTACTTCTATTCTCTATTATCTAGATCACCACTTAAATAAAGCCTCATAACTCGACAACAACATTTCAGATATGAAATTTCTTACCACAGATACCATCTGATTCGAGGACGTAGTTTCTCCATCAAAAAGAAGCATCTATCATATAATAATTGTACTAAATGTAGTAAAGAAATCTAAATAACCTTTAGATCCATCTAAGATTTTGATTCCCAGTAAAGAAAAAACAGAATAGAAAAATATGGGACAAAAAATAAATCTGCACGGAATCGATTTGGGGCGCTGCTAGCTGCCTATTTGACTCGGACCTTGCTAAGCCGCCGTCCTAGCTTCAGGCCGCCATGGACCATAGATGTCCCCCGCCGACGTCTATCTCTCGGCTTTGCCAGCACCCTCCCCAGTGGCAACAGCGTGGGAGGGAAGCCGTGGAGGTGACCGGGTAGACGACACTGGGGACTTCCACCCATGTCACTAGGAGAAAACACGCGGGATGATCCAATAAATATCTTTACATTAGGTAAAAGTATTAGGAAGATTGTCTCAAGACAAATCTTATACATTGTTAGCTAAACGTGTCAACAAGTACTCCCTCCGGTCCTTTTTACTCTGCATATTAGCTTTGTCTGGAGTCAATCTCATCCAACTATGACCAAGTTTATATGAAAAATTATTGACATTTACATAACAACACCAACATCATTAGATTCATCTTGGAATATATTTTTATATTATATTTATTAGATATTATAGATGCTAATAATTTCTAATATAAATTTGGTCAAACTTAGCTAAGTTTGACTTTCGGTAAATCCAATGTGCAGAGTAAAAAGACCGGAGGAGGTATATTTAACTGTGCGGTCTAGAGCTTAAACGAAACCATGGTTTTGATTAGGGATCTCTGCTAGCGGCTCGATACGTGCTACAATGAAAATAATGTGAACGTAGGTGCATTAATCTCTCAATGCAAGAACTGACCCTCAATATACTAATACGCAGTGCGGCACAAAAGCAATAATATTATTATTTCTCTGACTAATTGTAACATATATTTTTTGACGCAGCTAATGACTATGTTAATATGAGTCCGTGGAAGACATTCATTTATTAGATCTACAACAGGTGGATCGAACGGATGGATGCGTTCTATATATCATGTGCCCGTCATCAACTAAGCACCATGTTTATCATTTGGTGGAGTGTCCTTTCGGAAGCAACAACACTCAAGCCCAGGATACGGTTTACTCTCACGCTCCCGATGGCAGTCACCTAACGTATCTTTTCCGACATTGTCCTCGCATTTCTTCTGACATTCATCCAGGAAGCAGTTCTGCTTGGCCTCGAAACATCCAACGGCAAACACGTGACACAAAACCAATACGACATTTGTTACTCCAGTTTGTTACTAGTTCATGCTGGATAATAATGTGTACAAAAATATCAAAATCCATCGTGCTCAACATCGCCAGATGTGTAGTGAATCTTGTGAAAAATGATGGATGCTAAGGGCATCTCCAGCCATGCCCCCGAGAAGCCTCCCCAGGCCACTTTTTGAGCGCCGGCGGCAAAAAACGCCCCACTCAGGCCCCCAAGACTTCATTTTTTGCCGGTAAAGCAAAAGTTACAGCCGGCGAGCCCAGCCCACATCCAGGCAACCGGGGGGCTTCTGGGGGCACCGGCGCTTTGTTTTAACCAACCAAATTGGCCCACGTCAGCCACCCACCCCCTCTCTCTCCTCTCCTCTCTCTCCTCTCTTGTCTCTTTCCTTCTGCCTACCCCACGCACACACATCGAGCTGCGTACTTTGCACGCCGAGCTGCACGGGGAGGCGCCGTGGCCGACGCTCGCACCCGCCGCTCGCCTGTGCGGTGGCCGACGTCTGCGTGTGGCCGGGGCAGAGGCGGACGCCCACTCCACCGCGCCCTGCTCGCCGGGACGGAGCTCGCTGATGAGCGTGCCATCCTCGAGTTCGAGCGCAGCTCATCTGCCAGCTCCACGCCATGTCGCCCCTGTCGCCGCTCGCCGAGTCGGGGTGGCGCGGCCTGGGCGTGGAAGCGAGGCCGACGGCTGCAGCACATGTCGGGCGCGGGCACGAGCACGAGGCCGACGGCTGCAGCAGCACATGCCAGGCGCGGGGCGCGGGGCGAGTCCGTCCGGGCACGCACGCATGGCATGCCCTATTCGCGCGCTCGTCGCTGCGGATGCATGGGTCGACAGCGCGCCGGAGATCGTCACGCTAGCTCGCACCGCTGCACCTCGGAGGCGCGTGCCATGGAGTCGCTGCCAGGGTGAGGCCGGACGTGGCTGCGCGCGGCGAGTTGTGGCCGGGCCGGGCGTGGCTGGGCGCTGCTAGCTCGCGTGGGTCGCCATGAACGGGCCGGCACCCACCATGCAGCGAAGCTAGATAGCTAGCTCGCGTGGGACGCCATGCCATCCAACGGAGCTAGCTAGCTCGAGCGGAGCTAGCTAGCTCGCGTGGAGGCTCGTACTGCCTCGCACGGGCACGGCTGGCGGCGGCCTCCACGCATAGCAGAACGCTGGCACCACCGATGCCCATGGCGGAGGAGGAAGGACGGGGTGGCCTGGGGTCGTCGTCGGCGAGCTCGAGTCCGGTGTGGTGGGCATGCCCAAAAGGTGTTTGTTGGAATGACCGGACACTGAAATTGAAAAAAAGAAGGAAATGTGAACACCTATGGGGGGACGGCTGAGAGACGACACGCCTTCAGTATCAAAAATTTCGCCGGGGCCTCCCCAGGAGGCCGAAAAAACGCCTCCTGGGGGGCACAACGGCTGGAGATGCCCTAAGTAGTTAAGGGAAGGCGTACTTACTGTAGGTTGGTTTTCCTTGTGAGGCGAGAAGGGTAGCCATGAGCATGAGAGCCCCCAACCATACGGCAACAGCCCCATTGTTCGTGAAGACTGCCATGGCGACCCAAAAAGAAAGCCTGACCAGATGTTGCCATGCTCACCCATTCGTTGCGTTTATATAGAGGCAGATCGGTGGAGGTCACAGACAGATCATCAAATATTTAATGCATAATAGTGCGAAAATTAGAATAGTACCTATCTCGTGATTTAAGGCACAAATTGTGCTACTCGTCATCAATGTTATTTGATTTGGACGCCAGATATGGTGAATGTACAATCTGTTATCTAAATATTCCTAGCTAGCATCCGGATCCAATCTTAATTGCTTGACCAGACTATCTATGCATTGATCATGATATATTCTTCTCTGTTTGAGTTATCTCTTAGGTTTTTATATGAAGAAAAAAAATAGCATGCTATGCATCGCCTGGGTTTATCTGTGTCAAAACTATTGATGGTTAGGGAGCTTTTAGATCGCCTCTTACTTTGCCACGGAGCAAGCGCGAGTTGCCATAAACGAGGGTTGTCCAGGTTGAGGAATCGAGTCATGGCCTCACGGGACAAGGCTTGCTGATGAAAAAAGAAATGTGAGGATTAAGGACAGGGTTCTTCAGGACGCTACTTCAGGACATGGGAGATAACTCCGAGTCGATTAGCCCCGGTGCACAATGCTAAATTCTCGTGCAGGAAGGGTTACCAGTGACGAACATCTTTTTCACTTCACTGATGAGAACAAATGAAATTCAATTACTTGAAACTTGTTAGGGTTTGTGTTCTATTCAAAGATGCAAGGTGGAGACGGCTCACTATAGATGGAATAAGGTCCTTTCCGTCCAGCCCCCGTTTCGGTAGTGTTTCTAGCATCGTCGGAGGGTGTGTGGAGGTTTGTCTCCCGTGGCGGCCTCCACGCATCCGGATCCAATCTTAATTGCTTAACCAGACTATCTATGCATTGATCATGATATATTCTTCTCTGTTTGAGTTATCTCTTAGGTTTTTTTATGAAGAAAAAAAATAGCATGCTATGCATCGCCTGGGTTTATCTGTGTCAAAACTATTGATGGTTAGGGAGCTTTTAGATCGCCTCTTACTTTGCCACGGAGCAAGCGCGAGTTGCCATAAACGAGGGTTGTCCAGGTTGAGGAATCGAGTCATGGCCTCACGGGACAAGGCTTGCTGATGAAAAAAGAAATGTGAGGATTAAGGACAGGGTTTTTCAGGACGCTACTTCGGGACATGGGAGATAACTCCGAGTCGATTAGCCCCGGTGCACAATGCTAAATTCTCGTGCAGGAAGGGTTACCAGTGACGAACATCTTTTTCACTTCACTGACGAGAACAAATGAAATTCAATTACTTGAAACTTGTTAGGGTTTGTGTTCTATTCAAAGATGCAAGGTGGAGACGGCTCACTATAGATGGAATAAGGTCCTTTCCGTCCAGCCCCCGTTTCGGTAGTGTTTCTAGCATCGTCGGAGGGTGTGTGGAGGTTTGTCTCCCGTGGCGGCCTCCACGCATCCGGAACCAATCTTAATTGCTTGACCAAACTATCTATGCATTGATCATGATATATTCTTCTCTGTTTGAGTTATCTCTTAGGTTTTTATATGAAGAAAAAAAAATAGCATGCTATGCATCGCCTGGGTTTATCTGTGTCAAAACTATTGATGGTTAGGGAGCTTTTAGATCGCCTCTTACTTTGCCACGGAGCAAGCGCGAGTTGCCATAAACGAGGGTTGTCCAGGTTGAGGAATCGAGTCATGGCCTCACGGGACAAGGCTTGCTGATGAAAAAAGAAATGTGAGGATTAAGGACAGGGTTCTTCAGGACGCTACTTCGGGACATGGGAGATAACTCCGAGTCGATTAGCCCCGGTGCACAATGCTAAATTCTCGTGCAGGAAGGGTTACCAGTGACGAACATCTTTTTCACTTCACTGACGAGAACAAATGAAATTCAATTACTTGAAACTTGTTAGGGTTTGTGTTCTATTCAAAGATGCAAGGTGGAGACGGCTCACTATAGATGGAATAAGGTCCTTTCCGTCCAGCCCCCGTTTCGGTAGTGTTTCTAGCATCGTCGGAGGGTGTGTGGAGGTTTGTCTCGCGTGGAGGCTCGTACTACCTCGCACGGGCACGGCTGGCGGCGGCCTCCACGCATAGCAGAACGCTGGCACCACCGATGCCCATGGCGGAGGAGGAAGGACGGGGTGGCCTGGGGTCGTCGTCGGCAAGCTCGAGTCCGGTGTGGTGGGCATGCCCAAAAGGTGTTTGTTGGAATGACCGGACACTAAAATTGAAAAAAAGAAGGAAATGTGAACACCTATGGGGGGACGGCTGGGAGACGACACGCCTTCAGTACCAAAAATTTCGCCGGGGCCTCCCCAGGAGGCCTAAAAAATGCCTCCTGGGGGGCACAACGGCTGGAGATGCCCTAAGTAGTTAAGGGAAGGCGTACTTACTGTAGGTTGGTTTTCCTTGTGAGGCGAGAAGGGTAGTTATGAGCATGTGAGCCCCCAACCATACGGCAACATCCCCATTGTTCGTGAAGACTGCCATGGCGACCCAAAAAGAAAGCCTGACCAGATGTTGCCATGCTCACCCATTCGTTGCGTTTATATAGAGGCAGATCGGTGGAGGTCACAGACAGATCATCAAATATTTAATGCATAATAGTGCGAAAATTAGAATAGTACCTATCTCGTGATTTAAGGCACAAATTGTGCTACTCGTCATCAATGTTATTTGATTTGGACGCCAGATATGGTGAATGTACAATCTGTTATCTAAATATTCCTAGCTAGCATCCGGATCCAATCTTAATTGCTTGACCAGACTATCTATGTATTGATCATGATATATTCTTCTCTGTTTGAGTTATCTCTTAGGTTTTTATATGAAGAAAAAAAAATAGCATGCTATGCATCACCTGGGTTTATCTGTGTCAAAACTATTGATGGTTAGGGAGCTTTTAGATCGCCTCTTACTTTGCCACGAAGCAAGTGCGAGTTGCCATAAACGAGGGTTGTCCAGGTTGAGGAATCGAGTCATGGCCTCACGGGACAAGGCTTGCTGATGAAAAAAGAAATGTGAGGATTAAGGACAGGTTTCTTCAGGACGCTACTTCGGGACATGGGAGATAACTCCGAGTCGATTAGCCCCGGTGCACAATGCTAAATTCTCGTGCAGGAAGGGTTACCAGTGACGAACATCTTTTTCACTTCACTGACGAGAACAAATGAAATTCAATTACTTGAAACTTGTTAGGGTTTGTGTTCTATTCGAAGATGCAAGGTGGAGACGGCTCACTATAGATGGAATAAGGTCCTTCCCGTCCAGCCCCCGTTTCGGTAGTGTTTCTAGCATCGTCGGAGGGTGTGTGGAGGTTTATCTCCCGTGGATCTCATGGGGTTCGGTCGGCATTTGTCTTTGATGGATCCACGTGGATCCGGTCTTAATTAGTACGTCTGTCTTCGTGTGTCTACAAGTTGGATACTTCCGATCTACTCTTCTCTTGCTCGGCAGCGGTTGCTGTTGTGCGTTGGTCCTACGGGGCCTTAGCACAACGACTCCCGGTTGTCTACTACAACAAGATTTGGCCAGCTCCGATGAGGGAGGGGCGATGACGGCGGCGAGCCTTCGGCTCGCTCCAGTGCTTATAGTTGTCGCTAGGTGGCCTTGATGTATTTTTATTTCTGATGTTTTTTGTACTATTTTGACAATTGATGAATAGCTTGAAAGTTTTCCTAAAAAAAAGAAACAATTTTTCAAGAAAATAAGAAAATATAACACGTAACTAAGTTTTTTTTCACGAGCTGCCGCTTAGCCATGTTGATTCGATTTTATGGAAAGCAGCATGCATACATCCCATGAATACAGAAACACCATTACAAAAACAGTTTTGCTAAAGCACATCTAGATGTGCTATAAGTATTGCACATCTAAATCCTATGTCATTGATCTTATGTTGAGATTCGTGTAGATATTTTCTTTTTCTTTTTTCTCTTTCTCTCTATACTTAACTCACTCACTTAGATGTGCAATAACTAGAGCACATCTAGATGTGCCCTAGACACACCCTTACAAAAAATAACACCAAGGCAAGAAAAGTACTCTTCAATTATTTCTCGAAAAATAAAAGATATGGGACAATCTCTTCGATTATCTATATCTATATCTATACTAATATAAAAAGACTCAAAGGGGCATATCCAAACCATCTCGGCCGTCAAATCATTTTTCTAGCGGTTCAAACCACTCCAGTGTTGAGCACCAAACATGTTTAACATTCTAATTACCCACCACTACCATTGGTTATAAACACGTTTTGACTCAACGCTACCCCATGAAATCTGCCATGTAATTAATATCCTACCATTCCCACGTAAAAAGTAATTGATATCTTACCGAATACCAACGTGCAACAAGTATATCTTATCTAATATAACGTGCAACTAATATCCTACCTAATATAAACGTGCTACATTATTACTAGTTTCTGAAAAAAAAACAAAAGAATTAAATGCAACAGCTAGTATTAGACTAGTTCAAGACCAAACACACCTATGACATATGACATATTCTACAATTAGTTGCTTCCAGGTAGGTACATCTCTAGCAGACCCATTATACCGCGGAACCTTATATCGAGTTTACAATTTGCAAAAGCCCGGTTTTGCGGGCTGGCGCGGGTTGCGGCCCAACAAACCCCGCATAGCGGAACCGTAAAACTGAATAATCGTAGAATGTTATATTTTATGGTTCCGCTATGCGGGGTCTATTCTGCCGCAGCCCGCGCCAGCCCGCAAACTAAAAAAATCAAATTAGACAATGCGGCCGCAATTCCGATGATTGGCTTCAAATTCAAACAATCAAACATAGTTTTGCGTGGAAATTAAGCATAGTTTTCAAACATGACGCAAAAGAACTTCATGCAAAAGCCACCACCACCTCCATCACATCTTCATCATCGTCATCGCTCTCCACCACTGCCACCGAAGCCAACACCACCTACATCATCATCATGGCTCTCCACCACTGCCAGCGAAGACACCACCACCTCCATGACCATCATCTCCACCACCGGCACCGGATCCACCACCAGCACTGAAGCCACCATCCGTCGCCCGCTAGATCCTTCCCTCCACGATCTCTCTCCTTACCATATCATGCCATTCTTTGGTGAGGTCGTCTATGTCATTGCGGTTCATAGTCATGATCTTGTTATCCTCGGCAAGAAGCTTGGCCATGGCCTTGTACTCCTCGGCAAGGGCTTTTCTCTCCTCAATGGCAGCCTTGCGCAACCCATCTTCATTGAGTAATTGCCATTTTCTTGCTTCTCTTGCGCCTTCTTCTCGTCCAACTCCTTCATTGCCTGCAATGTCTTGGCCACCATCAACTCATTTGATGCACCATGGCATCTATCTTGTCCCACATGCTTGATGCCTCCGCTTCCCTCTTGATCTTGTCCTTGGCCTTCTTGTTTCCATCGGGCTTGTTATTGTTTCTTGGGCAATCATCATCTTCAACGTCATCATCCATGTTGGTGAGTGCACCTTTTTTCGGTGGGGATTCTTTCCCAATCAACTTCCACTTCTCGCTCTGTTGATTTTTTTGCAACAATGGTCTAGTTAAAGTGACTTGCCACCAGAAGTTCCATGTCATTGTACTATTCTTGCGCAATTCTCTCCTACAAAATAAAAAACAATGTCAAAATATGCTACCACTTCAATGGCTACGAATGATTTGCACAACTTGGGAAGTGAAAACAAACTCACATAATCGGATTCGATGGTGCCACTTGGAGGTGCATTGTGGAATTGCTCCAAGCAAGCCCAATGGCTTTAAATTGGCTTGAGCATGTCCCAATGACCTTGGAGTGACCTAAAAGTGCATTGTTTCATGTTGGGATACTGTTCCATCATGCGGAAGAATTGATCCTCTATCCTTTGACAATACGCTTGGTGGTTTGGTTAGTGCCGGTGCATGCATCAAGGGACACCGCATTCCAGGCCTTGACCAAGATTTGATCTTCCAATTGTGTGTATCTTCGATCTTGCGCGCCCTTTTGCTTGCGCTTGGTCGAACACCCCATCCTCAACCTCCTCCACCTCATCTTCTTCCTCACCGTGACCGTGCACGGCACCATCCATCTCATTATAACCATACCGATCGGGGCTTGATCGATGTCGACGGTGTTGTCGTCCAACATGTGCGCGAACTCGGTAGTGGCATCATGCAAACCGGTGCTACAATGTTGCTCAAAAAGTCACGCACAAGCTCAAATGGCGAAAAGTGAAAACAATTAGAAGAAGTCGAAGTATCATACATTGCGCCCATTTCGTCGAACACCTCAGGGGCGGTGGCAGCAACGTCGTCGGTGGGTATCCTAGGGGTAGCTCTTGTCGGCGCAATAGGAGGAGGTGTTGGCGTGGTAGCTCTTGCGGTGGCCTTCTTGCGTTTCACCCCAGCCACCTTCTGCATCTTCACCGGTGGGGTGGGGTGGGCCGGAATCGCAGAGGCGACGACGGAGGCAGGTGCGCGTGCCTTCCCGGCGGTGACTGCGGGTGACGGTATCCTGGACTAGGGGCTACTCACAACGTCGTCTCCCGACTAGGTGGATCGGGCCGAGGACCCCCATGGCGGTGCACTCGTGGGCCAGTTCGGACATCCCATGCGTATACAAGGAAGATTCCACAAGACTTGATGTTCAAGACAAGGACTCTCTTAAAACCTAGGCCTTGGTGCATATATAAACCGAGGCTAGACTAGTCGATAGATCATCTCATATTCATTAGAACTATCTCGTGGTAGATACATGTACTATGTACTACACCTATATCAAATACAATCAAAAGCAGGACGTAACGTATTATCTCTTCGAGAGAGTCCGAACCTGGATAAAATTTTGTGTCCATGTTACCATCGCTCCAAGACGCCTAGCTTAGGACCCCTACTACGAGATATGCCGGATTTAACACCGACATTGGTGTTTTCATTGAGAGCATGCTAGGTGATCGTCGCGGTTTGATGAGAGTCAAAATCAACCGTCAGGTGATGTTTTTCCGGTCCGATCTGTTTCATGTATATTATCTTCTTTGCATATTACTACTCCCGGCTCGCAACTATGTTCGCAGAACTATAATTAGGTCATTACTTTTTGGGCGGCTGTTCTTCACGAGGGATCGGGTGGTCGGGTTCGGAAACAATATGGCTTCTCAATCAATTAGAGTGGACGCAGACGCCGGAGGAGATCCGTGTACCGTCAGAGCTCACGCAGACGCTGGCGGAGATCCATGTACTGTCAGAATCCCAGGAACAGCCTTGGACCGGGTCAGCCGAGTGCCCAAGACCAATCTGGCCAGCTGCTGCAAATCAGTTGCAGAGTTCGAAGGGGTCACGCGACATGTTGCTTTTCACGTGTGCCGCTGATGGACAAAGCACACAGAGGGGCGCCAGGGAGGCACTTTTCCTCTTTCCTTTCTTCAATCTATAGTATTTACGCTGCCCCTCGTGGACCTCCACTTTTAATTGAACAATGCATAAGCCAAGCACTAAGGGTGTGTTTGGTAGGGTGTATGAGAACAAAAGTTCCTTTCTCGACCCACTTTTGGGTGTTTGATAGTGTATGAAGGGTGCATGAGTCCACACTAGTTTAACACAAATACACTAGGAGCATGCATGAGGAGAGCATGCATGAGGAGGGGTGTTGAGGTGAGCATGCATGAAGAGGGAACAACTATGCTGAGATGAGAACGCAACCAAACACACCCTAACGCACTTCCTTGTCAAGGGTGGCGCTGTGTGTGGAGGGTTTTGTCCACTGGTTCCAAAGGCGCCGACGTCCTGCAACATATAATTGACCTCTACTGCGACCACCTCAGCGAGCCGCTGTCCTTTGTCCCACCTGCGCCAACCAAGTTTTGGCATCGCTTCAGCATGCGTTCCTGGGCTGGCATGTTCGCATTGTCACTCCGCCGGGCCGACCCCGGCACTCAGATCAATTTTTTTTACTTTACTTAAGTTAATTAAGTAGAAGATTTTTTTAATATAGTATTACCTTTATTATTATTACTTTTGGACTGCACTATTTTACTTGTGTAGGTAATTGACTTTAACTGCGTCACGTGGTCAATTCGGCAAGCCGACGTCATCGTAACAATCGGCATAAATCGGCTCGCATGACCACCTTGTTGGTCAAATTGCCATACCGACATGTTCGGTTGCCTCATTGACTTCGGCATGGCCGAGAGAGCTCTACCTCGACGGGTGTTCGTCGCATGGGCCATATTTCTTTTTATTATTCACTTTGCATAAATTATTAATTACGCAGCGATTTTTTATTTTATTATTATTATTATCTCCATCTTGCACCATTTTCTGTGCGCAGGTAAATGATTCGGGTCGGGCATCGTTGTCACCTGATAACCCATAAGTATAGGGGGTCAATTGTAGCCTCTTTCGATAAGTAAGAGTGTCGAACTCAACGAGGAGCTAAAGGTAGAACAAATATTCCCTCAAGTTCTATCGACCATCGATACAACTCTACGCACACTTGACGTTCGCTTTACCGGAAAAAAATATGAAACTAGAAGTACTTTATAGGTGTTTTTGGATAAGTTTGCAAGAATATAAAGAGCATGAAAATAAAAAGTAGGGGCTGTTTAGATAAAGACATAACTAAATTAGTTTTAGTAGAGAGTTTTTTGTTACGAGAAAGTTATTTGTCCTTAGGCAATCGATAATTAGACTGGTAATCACTATTGCAAGTTTATTTAAGTGAGAGGCATAAGCTAACATACTTTCTCTACTTGGATCATATGCACTTACGATTGGAACTCTAGCAAGCATCCGCAACTACTAAAGATCATTAAGGTAAAACCCAACCATAGCATTAAAGTATCAAGTCCCCTTTATCCCATACGCAAACAACCTACTTACTCGGGTCTGTGCTTGTGTCACTCACGCCACCCACCATAAGCAAATCATGAACATATTGCAAACCCTACAGCGGTGATCCCTCACGCTTGCGCGACACGGAGAGCATGATAGGACAGCACCAAAAATAAAACATGCAACTCAAACCAATCACGATCATCAATTAGCCCATAGGACAAAAAGGATCTACTCAAACATCATAGAATAGCCATACATCATTGGGAAATAATATATAGCGTTGAGCACCATGTTTAAGTAGAGATTACAGCGGGTAAAAGAGGGGTTACACCGCTGGATAGAGGGGGGAAGAGTTGGTGATGATGGCGGTGAAGTTGTTGGTGAAGATTGCGGTGATGATGATGGCCCCCGGTGGCACTCTGGCGCCACCGAAAGCGAGGAAGAGAGAGCCCCCCTCCTTCTTCTTCTTCTTCCTTGACCTTCTCCCTAGATGGGAGGAGGGTTTCCCCTCTGGTCCTTGGTCTCCATGGCACGGGAGGGGCGACAGCCCCTCCGAGATTGGATCTATCTCTCTGTCTCTCTCTGTTTCTGCGTTCTTTTCTGCTGCCCTTTCATCATTTCGTATATATATGGAGATTCTTAACTCCGATTGGGCTGAAACCTTCGCCGTGATTTTTTTACCAAAAATAGCTTTTTTGCGGCCGAAGAAGGGCATCAACCGCCTTACGGGGAGCACACGAGGGTCAGGGGCGCGCCCCCTGCCTCGTGCCTCCCTCGGGCACCGTCTCGCGTGGATTTTTCTTCCGGAATTCTCCAAATATGCTAAAAATATTCTCCGTCCGTTTTTATCCCGTTTGGATTTCGTTTGATATGGGGTTTCTGCGAAATATAAAACATGCAACAAACAGGAACTGGCACTTGGCACTGGATCAATATGTTAGTCCCAAAAATAATATAAAAAGTTGTCAAAAGTATATGGAAGTTGTATAATATTGGCATGGAACAATAAAAATTTATAGATACGACGCCCCAAGCTTAATTCCTGCTCGTTTTCGAGTAGGTAAATGATAAAAAAGATAATTTTTGATGTGGAATGCTACCTAGCATAATCTTGATCACATAATCTAATCATGGCATGAATATTAAGACACGAGTGATTCAAGGCAATAGTCTATCATTTGACATAAAAACAATAATACTTCAAGCATACCAACCAAGTAATTATGTCTTATCAAAATAACATAGCCAAAGAAAGCTCATCCCTACAAAATCATATAGTCTGGCTATACTCCATCTTCCCCACATAAAGCATTCAAATCATGCACAACCCCGATGACAAGCCGAGCAATTGGTTCATACTTTTTAACGCGCTTCATCCCTTTCAACCCTCACGCAATACATGAGCGCAAGCCATGGACATAGCACTATAGGTGAAATAGAATATTATGATGGGGGTTATGTGGAGAAGACAAAAAAAGGAGAAAGTCTCACATTGACGGGGCTAATCAACGGGCTAGGAGATGCCCATCAATTGATGTCAATGTGAGGAGTAGGGATTGCCATGCAACAGATGCACTAGAGCTATAAGTATATGAAAGCTCAAACTGAAACTAAGTGGGTGTGCATCCAACTTGCTTGATCATGAAGACCTCGGGCATTTGAGGAAGCCCATCATGGGAATATACAAGCCAAGTTCTATAATGAAAATTCCCACTAGTATATGAAAGTGATAACTCAAGAGACTCTCTATATGAAGAACATGGTGCTACTCTGAAGCACAAGTGTGATAAAGAATAGTAACATTTCCCCTTCTCTCTTTTTCTCTCATTTTTTTTTCGTCCGGAGTCTTATCCCGACTTGTGGGGGAATCATAGTCTCCATCATCCTTTCCTCACTGGGGCAATGCTCTAATAATGATGATCATCATACTTTTATTTACTTACAAATCAATATTACAACTCGATACTAGAACAAAGATATGACTCTATATGAATGCCTCCAGCGGTGTACCGGGATGTGCAATGATCTAGCGTAGCAATGACATCAAAAAACGGACAAGCCATGAAAACATCATGCTAGCTATCTTACGATCATGCAAAGCAATATGACAATAAATGCTCAACTCATGTATATGATGATGATGGAAGTTGCATGGCAATATATCTCGGAATGGTTATGGAAATGCCATGATAGGTAGGTATGGTGGCTGTTTTGAGGAAGATATAAGGAGGCTTATGTGTGATAGAGCGTATCGTATCACGGGGTTTGGATGCACCGGCGAAGTTTGCACCAACTCTCGAGGTGAGAAAAGGGCAATGCATGGTACCGAAGAGGCTAGCAATGATGGAAGGGTGAGAGTGCGTACAATCCATGGACTCACAATAGTTATAAAGAACTCATATACTTATTGCAAACGTTTATTATCCCTCGAAGTAAAGTACTACTACGCATGCCCCTAGGGGGGTAGATAGGTAGGAAAAGACCATCGCTCGTCCCCGACCGCCACTCATAAGGAAGACAATCAATAAATGCCTCATGCTCCGACTTCGTTACGTAACGGTTCACCATACGTGCATGCTACGGGAATCACAAACCTCAACACAAGTATTTCTGCAATCCACAACAACCCACTAGCATGACTCTAATATCACCATCTTTATATCGCGAAACTATTGCAAGGAATCAAACACATCATATTCAGTGATCTACAAGTTTTATGTAGAATTTTATGACTAACCATGTGAATGACCAGTTCCTGTCATTTCTCTAAATAGATATAAGTGAAGCAAGAGAGTTTAATTCTTTATACAAAAGATATGCCCACGCTCTAACAAATATAAGTGAAGAAAAACAGCATTCTACAAATGGCGGTTTTCTATGTAAAGAGAAACAGGCAATCCAAACTTTAAATGATATAAGTGAAGCACATGAAGCATTCTATAAAGCCATACTCAAAAAATATAAGTGAAGTGCAATGAGAATTCTATAAATCAACCAAGGACTATCTCATACCAGCATGGTGCATAAAAGAAAAATGAAACTAAATGCGAAAGACGCTCTAAGATTGCCCATATCGCATTAATGAAACGAATCCGAAAACATACCGATATTTGTTGAAGAAAGAGGGGATTCCTTCCGGGGCATCCCCAAGCTTAGACGCTTGAGTCTCCTTGAATATTTACTTGGGGTGCCTCTGGCATCCCCAAGCTTGAGCTCTTGCCTCTCTTCCTTCTTCTCACATCGAGGCCTTCTCGATCATCGAGCACTTCATCCACACAAAACTTCAACAGAAAACTCGGTAAGATCCGTTACTATAATAAAGCAAATAACTACTCTAAGTACTGTTGCAAACCAATTCATATTTTGTTTTTGCATTGTAGCTACTGTAATATAACTTTTCCATGGCTTAATCCACTGATATAAATCGATAGTTTCATCAAAACAAGCAAACTATGCATAAAAAATAGAATCTGTCTAAAACAGAACAGTCTGTAATAATCTGAACATTCACCATACTTATGGTATGTGAAAAATTCTGCCAAAATTAGGAAAAATAAAAAAATTGTATAGAAAGACAGTGCAAAAAGTTTCAGAACCATTTGACATTCCAGTAAAAAAATGTAAAATCGCACACTACAGCCAAAGTTTTTGTCATGCACCGTACAAATCAACAAGCATTGTAAACATCCTAAAGGCAAATCTTGGCACATCATTTTTATTTTTAAACTCTATAAAAGCACACAACAGAAATAAATGACTCTCTAAAACTTCCGGGTTGTCTCCCTGGCAGCGCTTTCTTTAAAGCCATTAAGCTAGGCATAAAGTGCTCAAGTAGTGAATCCACCCGGATCCCAAGGTATATCAAAGCCAATTTTAATTAGCAATGATTTGGCATCTAGTAGTGAGCACAAGGCAACATATATCAAACAATTACGAAGTATAACTCTCTTCCTATGCATCGGCATGTCATAAAAGAACAATTCATGCACACAAAGTAAAGGCCAATGCATAGTATAAACAGTTTCTTGCAATTTTATCATATTGGAAACATAGGGAGGTGGAGATATAGTTCCTCTCTCATAATAATTGCAACTAGGAGCAGCAAGCACATGCATATTATATTCATCAAAATCATCATGTGCAACGGTAAAAGGCAACCCATCAATATAATCCTTAATAAGTGCAAACTTCTCCGATATAGTGTAGATGGGAGAACTCAAAAAGATAATAGGACTATCATGTGTGGGTGCAATAGCAACAATTTCATGTTTAACATAAGGAACTATAGCAAGTTCATCTCCATAAGCATAATTAATATTGGCATCTTGGTCACAAGCATAGCAAGAATCATCAAAAAGGGATATTTCAAAAGAATCAACGGGATCATAATAGTTATCATAGCAATCATCCTTCGGTAAGCACGAAGGGAAATTAAACAATGTATGAGTTGAAGAGTTACTCTCATTAGAAGGTGGGCACGGGTAGCTAATCCGCTCTTCCTCCTTTTGTTCTTCACTCTCCTCGTCATCTTTTTCATCCAATGTGCTCACAGTTTCATCAATTTCTTCTTCCATAAACTCCTGCAAAATATTAGTCTCTTCTTGGACAGCGGAGTAGTCCTCAATATATGGTTCAAAATAGGCATTAGAAGCATAATTATCATAGCAATATTTAAGTATGGCAACATTTTCAGATTTGTAAAGAGTAGCATCATACTTTTCAATCAAAGAAGCAATTTCGTAAGCACCCTTAAAAGCAACAAATTCTTCAATTTGTTGAACATCACAGTAATTATAAACACCCTTAGCATACGAAGATACGATTCCATTATCACTAAACTCACATTGATAGGGAAGGTGTTTCTTAGGGTTTTCAGAACAACAAGTAAAATCATATATTTCACATAAATTCCAAGCATAGCATTGCAAACGATGAATTTGACCCAGTAAAAGTTTCCCTTTTTCAGATATACGGTGTCGCACATAACAAGCATGCTCATCTAAGGATTTGCCCTCAACGAAGCTAGTTGGGGTTTCAACACGAGCACATAGGGATCAAAGATAATCTAAGTAATAAGCTTCAGGAGTGTGATAGATTTTGAGTGGTTCTTCAACCATTGGTTCAGTAGGTACAACTAATTTTTTGGTATTTTGCGTTTCCTACCCATAACTAAAGATAGAAAACAACTAAGAACAACAAATAAAAATTACTTAGTGATAAAGCAAACAAGCACACACGGGAATATTCACCACACGCTATTGCTCCCCGGCAACGGTGCCAGAAAAAGGTCTTGATAACCCACAAGTATAGGGGATCAATTGTAGCCTCTTTCGATAAGTAAGAGTGTCAAACCCAACAAGGAGCTAAAGGTAGAAAAAATATTCCCTCAAGTTCTATGAACCACCGATACAACTCTACGCACACTTGACGTTCGCTTTACCGGAAACAAGTATGAAACTAGAAGTACTTTGCAGGTGTTTTTGGATAGGTTTGCAAGAATATAAAGAGCACAAAAATAAAAAGTAGGGGCTGTTTAGATAAAGACACAACTAAATTAGTTTTAGTAGAGAGCTTTTTGTTACGAGAAAGTTATTTGTCCTTAGGAAATCGATAACTAGACCGGTAATCACTATTGCAATTTTATTTGAGGGAGAGGCATAAGCTAACATACTTTCTCTACTTGGATCATATGCACTTATGATTCGAACTCAAGCAAGCATCCACAACTACTAAAGATCATTAAGGTAAAACCCAACCATAGCATTAAAGTATCAAGTCCCCTTTATCCCATACGCAAACAACCTACTTACTCGGGTCTGTGCTTCTGTCACTCACGCCACCCACCATAAGCAAATCATGAACATATTGCAAACCCTACAACGGGGATCCCTCACGCTTGCGCGACACGGAGAGCACCATAGGACAGCACCAATAATAAAACATGCAACTCAAACCAATCACGGTCATCAATTAGCCCATAGGACAAAACAGATCTACTCAAACATCATAGGATAGCCATACATCATTGGGAAATAATATATAGCATTGAGCACCATGTTTAAGTAGAGATTACAGCGGTTAAAAGAGGGGTTACAGCGCTGGATAGAGGGGGGAAGAGTTGGTCATGATGGCGGTGAAGTTGTTGGTGAAGATTGCGGTGATGATGATGGCCCCCGGTGGCACTCCGGCGCCACCGGAAGCGAGGGAGAGAGAGCCTCCCTCCTTCTTCTTCTTCTTCCTTGACCTTATCCCTAGATGGGAGGAGGGTTTCCCCTCTGGTCCTTGGTCTCCATGGCACGGGAGGGGCGAGAGCCCCTCCGAGATTGGATCTGTCTCTCTGTCTCTCTCTGTTTCTGCGTTCTTTTCTGCTGCCCTTTCACCGTTTCGTATTTATATGGAGATCCGTAACTCCGATTGGGCTGAAACCTTCGCCGTGAGTTTTTTTACCAAAAATTAGCTTTCTTGCGGCCGAAGAAGGGCATCAACCGCTTTACCGGGAGCCCACGAGGGTCAGGGGCGCGCCCAGGGGGGTGGGCGCGCCCCCCTGCCTCGTGCCTCCCTCGGGCACCGTCTCGCGTGGATTTCTCTTCCGGAATTCTCCAAATATTCCAAAAATATTCTCCGTCTGTTTTTATCCCGTTTGGATTCTGTTTGATATGGGGTTTCTGCGAAACATAAAACATGCAACAAACAGGAACTAGCACTGGGCTCGGGATCAATATGTTAGTCCCAAAAATAATATAAAAAGTTGCCAAAAGTATATGGAAGTTGTATAATATTGGCATGGAACAATAAAAAATTATAGATACGACGGAGATGTATCATCACCTCGGCGTACCGACATGTTGACATGGGGGTTCTGTCGTCACCCTACCGACCTACCGCGTCACCTTAGCTGGACCGGGGGCTTCGTCATCGCTTCACTAACCCACGTCGGGGACTTCAGCATCACAGTGCCGACCTGCTCCGTTGCCTCGGTCGGGCTAGGGTCCCCCCCACACACACATCGTCTGTAATATGTGACCACTTCAGAGTGCCGGGCTCTTCGCTCCGCCAACTCGGGGCCGGCTTGGGGGCTCGGACCTCGTCCCCCCATAAGCTCCGGCCGCGTCATCAACGCCGAACACATTAACCAGCTAAGTCGCTTTCATGCTCAAAGTTTTTAAAAATTTAATTTGTGTTCGGATCGACCATGCTCACATACGATGTTTGTTAAAAGAATTCCCTTTACCCATGTTAACTGGGGGTTCTTAAAATTTATATGAGCCGTTTTATAGTAAATGTTTTTTCTTCTTGGTTGTTGTAAAGTATTTTTCTACTACTCCTTTTTTCCTACGCGAGTGTGTGGTCAATAGCCGGGTAGCCTGATTTCTCTCTCAAGCCGCTCGAGTTTAGTTCGCTAAACTGGCCTGAGAAGGACTCCGCCTTCGGTATAGGAGGTTGAAGCCAAAGGCTGACCCACTTGAAGTATGGAGATCAGATGTGTCCTGTTAAAGCACGTCGGAAGCACAAAATAATTTTCTGAACAATTTTCGGATTGGCACCAAAAAACTTGACTTAGTTCAGATGTAAGGTTTTTACTGAAGTTTTTTGGTTTTCTAAGCCTATGACACTTTAAACCTATTTGTGTGTTTCCAGCATATGTCTCGCAGTGCAACGTCTGACACCTTTACAGATTTGGCAATATCAACAGGGGCCGCAACTAGAGCCGAACCAACCATAAGCCAAGTTCGTGGAGTCCTCGGCAGAACATTCTCGGATATTGATTTATATGCATCGGTTTCGAATTGTGTCTTCGGTCAATAGATAGGTTGCCCGGCTCCTGTGCTTGCCTCCTACATTCCACTTTGTTTGCCTAGGTGTGCAAAGGGAGAACCACTGCGATTGTGCTTCCAACTTGAATGGTTAAGAACCTCAGTGGAGAAAACCGAAAACTCACTGTCACAATGGGCGTAAACTGGTCAGCGATCCGATGACTGTGTCAAACTATAGATTGGCTGAAGTGTTAATGGCTTGACCTTGGCTGACGCCAAACACTAACCGGGGGCTAGTAACTGGTCTCCCAACTTTAAGCTCCGATGAGTGAGTGAAATTGATAAAGTATGCATATCTGATTGCCTCGTTTCCGCTAACACAACCGCCTCCGGGCACCGAGATGTCGGCTAAGGGTTGTCTTGTTAGTTGATGTCTACTACACAACCTTCTTCTTGTAGACGTTGTTGGGCCTCCAAGTGCAGAGGTTTGTAGGACAGTAGCAAATTTCCCTCAAGTGGATGACCTAAGGTTTATCAATCCGTGGGAGGCGTAGGATGAAGATGGTCTCTCTCAAGCAACCCTGTAACCAAATAACAAAGAGTCTCTTGTGTCCCCAAAACACCCAATACAATGGTAAATGGATAGGTGCACTAGTTCAGCGAAGAGATGGTGATACAAGTGCAATATGGATGGTAGATATAGGTTTTTGTAATCTGAAAATATAAAAACAACAAGGTAACAAGTGGTAAAAGTGAGCGTAAACGGTATTGCAATGCGTTGAAACAAGCCTAGGGTTCATACTTTCACTAGTGCAAGTTCTCTCAACAATAATAACACAATTGGATCATATAACTATCCCTCAACATGCAACAAAGAGTCACTCCAAAGTCACTAATAGCGGAGAACAAAAGAATAGATTATGGTAGGGTACGAAACCATCTCAAAGTTATTCTTTCCAATCAATCCGTTGGGCTATTCCTATAAGTGTCACAAACATCCCTAGAGTTCGTACTAGAATAACACCTTAAGACACAAATCAACCAAAACCCTAATGTCACCTAGATACTCCAATGTCACCTCAAGTATCCGTGGGCATGATTATACGATATGCATCACACAATCTCAGATCCATCTATTCAACCAACACAAAGGACCTCAAAGAGTGCCCCAAAGTTCCTACCGGAGAATCATGATGAAAACGTGTGCCAACCCCTATGCATAGGTTCATGGGCGGAACCTGCAAGTTGGTCACCAAAACATACATCAAGTGAATCACGTGATATCCCATTGTCACCACAGATATCCATGGCAAGACATACATCAAGTGTTCTCAAGTCTTTAAAGACTCAATCCGATAAGATTACTTCAAAGGGGAAACTCAATTCATTACAAGAGAGTAGAGGGGGGAGAAAACATCATAGGATCCAACTATAATAGCAAAGCTCGCGATACATCAAGATCGTGCAAATCAAGAACATGAGAGAGAGAGAGATCAAACACATAACTACTGGTACATACCCTCAACCCCGAGGGAGAACTACTCCCTCCTCGTCATGGAGAGCACCGGGATGATGAAGATGGCCACCGGAGAAGGATTGCCCCCTCAACATGCACTAGTTCGGCGAAGAGATGGTGATACAAGTGCAATATGGATAGTAGATAATAGTTTTTGTAATCTGAAAATATAAAAACAGCAAGGTAATGAATGATAAAAGTGAGCATAAATGGTATTGCAATGATAAGAAATAAGGCCTAGTTCATACTTTCGCTAGTATAAGTCCTCTCAACAATACTAACATAATTGGATCATAAAACTATCCCTCAACATGCAACAAAGAGTCACTCCAAAGTCACTAATAGCAGAGAACAAACGAAGAGATTATGGTAGGGTACGAAACCACCTCAAAGTTATTCTTTCCAATCAATCCGTTAGGCTATTCCTATAAGTGTCACAAACAGCCCTAGAGTTCATACTAGAATAACACCTTAAGATACAAATCAACCAAAACCCTAATGTCACCTAGATACTCCAATGTCACCTCAAGTATCTGTGGGCATGATTATACGATATGCATCACACAATCTCAGATTCATCTATTCAACCAACACAAAGGACCTCAAAGAGTGCCCCAAAGTTCCTACCGGAGAATGATGACGAAAACTTGAGCCAACCCCTATGCATAGGTTCATGGGCGAAACCCGCAAGTTGGTCACCAAAACATACATCAAGTGAATCACGTGATATCCCATTGTTACCACAGCTATCCACGGCAGGACATACATCAAGTGTTCTCAAGTCTTTAGAGACTCAATCCGATAAGATTACTTCAAAGGGGAAACTCAATTCATTACAAGAGAGTAGAGGGGGGAGAAAACATCATAGGATCCAACTATAATAGCAAAGCTCGCGATACATCAAGATCGTGCAAATCAAGAACACGAGAGAGAGAGAGAGAGAGAGAGATCAAACACATAACTACTGGTACATACCCTCAGTCCCCGAGGGAGAACTACTCCCTCCTCGTCATGCAGAGCACCGGGATGATGAAGATGGCCACCGGAGAAGGATTGCCCCCTCAACATGCACTAGTTCGGCGAAGAGATGGTGATACAAGTGCAATATGGATAGTAGATAATAGTTTTTGTAATCTGAAAATATAAAAACAGCAAGGTAATGAATGATAAAAGTGAGCATAAACGGTATTGCAATGATAGGAAATAAGGCCTAGTTCATACTTTCGCTAGTATAAGTCCTCTCAACAATACTAACATAATTGGATCATAAAACTATCCCTCAACATGCAACAAAGAGTCACTCCAAAGTCACTAATAGCAGAGAACAAACGAAGAGATTATGGTAGGGTACGAAACCACCTCAAAGTTATTCTTTCCAATCAATCCGTTAGGCTATTCCTATAAGTGTCACAAACAGCCCTAGAGTTCATACTAGAATAACACCTTAAGATACAAATCAACCAAAACCCTAATGTCACCTAGATACTCCAATGTCACCTCAAGTATCCGTGGGCATGATTATACGATATGCATCACACAATCTCAGATTCATCTATTCAACCAACACAAAGGACCTCAAATAGTGCCCCAAAGTTCCTACCGGAGAATCACGACGAAAACTTGAGCCAACCCCTATGCATAGGTTCATGGGCGGAACCCGCAAGTTGGTCACCAAAACATACATCAAGTGAATCACGTGATATCCCATTGTCACCACAGCTATCCACGGCAAAACATACATCAAGTGTTCTCAAGTCTTTAGAGACTCAATCCGATAAGATTACTTCAAAGGGGAAACTCAATTCATTACAAGAGAGTAGAGGGGGGAGAAAACATCATAGGATCCAACTATAATAGCAAAGCTCGCGATACATCAAGATCGTGCCAAATTAAGAACACGAGAGAGAGAGAGAGAGAGAGAGATCAAACACATAGCTACTGGTACATACCCTCAGCCCCGAGGGAGAACTTTTCCCTCCTCGTCATGGAGAGCACCGGGATGATGAAGATGGCTACCAGAGAAGGATTGCCCCCTCCGGTAGGGTGCCGGAATGGGTCTAGATTGGTTTTTGGTGGCTACGGAGGCTTCTGGCGGCGGAACTCCCGATCTAATCTCTGTCCTTGAAGTTTTAGGGTATATGGAGTTATATAGGCAGAAGAAGCACGTCAGGGGAGCCACGAGGGCCCCGTGATGCAGGGGGAGTGCCCCTACCCTCGTGAGCTCCTCCTTCCTTCCCTGACGTGGGGTCCAAGTCCATCGGGTGGCTTTCGTTCCAAAAATAACTTCTCTAGTTGATTTCGTTCCGTTTCGACTCCGTCTGATATTCCTTTTCTTCAAAACACTGAAATAGGCATAAAACAGCAAATCTGGGCTGGGCCTCCGGTTAATAGGTTAGTCCCAAAAGTAATATAAAAGTGGATAATAAAGCCCAATATTGCCCAAAACAGTAGATAATATAGCATGGAGCAATCAAAAATTATAGATATGTTGGAGACGTATCAAGCATCCCCAAGCTTAATTCCTGCTCGTCCTCGAGTAGGTAAATGATAAAAAAGATAATTTTTGATGTGGAATGCTAGTTGGCATACTTTAAATGTAATTCTTCCTACTTATGATATGAATATTCAGATCTGAAAGATTCAAGACAAAATTTCATTTTGACATAAAAATAATAATACTTCAAGCATACTAACTAAGCAATCATGTCTTCTCAAAATAACATGGCCAAAGAAAGTTATCCCTACAAAATCATATAGTCTGGCTATGCTCCATCTTCACCACACAAAATATTTAAATCATGCACAACCCCGATGACAAGCCAAGCAATTGTTTCATACTTTTGATGTTCTCAAACTTTTTCAATCTTCACACAATACATGAGCGTGAGCCATGGATATAACACTATAGGTGGAATAGAATGGTGGTTGTGGAGAAGACAAAAAGGAGAAGATAGTCTCACATCAACTAGGCGTGTCAACGGGCTATGGAGATTCCCATCAATAGATATAAATGTGAGTGAGCAGGGATTACCATGCAACGGATGCACTAGAGCTATAAGTATATGAAAGCTCAACAAAAAGAAACTAAGTGGGTGTGCATCCAACTCGCTTGCTCACGAAGACCTAGGGCATTTTGAGGAAGCCCATCATTGGAATATACAAGCCAAGTTCTATAATGAAAAATTCCCACTAGTATATGAAAATGACAACATAGGAGACTCTCTATCATGAAGATCATGGTGCTACTTCGAAGCACAAGTGTGGTAAAAGGATAGTAGCATTGTCCCTTGTCTCTTTTTCTCTCATTTTTTATTTTGGCCTTTCTCTTTTTTTATGGCCTCTTTTTTTATCTTTTTTGGGGCTTCTTTAGCCTCTTTTATTTATTTTTCGTCCGGAGTCTCATCCTGACTTGTGGGGGAATCATAGTCTCCATCATCCTTTCCTCACTGGGACAATGCTCTAATAATGATGTTCATCACACTTTTATTTACTTACAACTCAAGAATTACAACTCGATACTTAGAACAAGATATGACTCTATATGAATGCCTCCGGCGGTGTACCGGGATGTGCAATGATGCATGAGTGACATGTATGAAAGAATTATGAACGGTGGCTCTGCGACAAATACGATGTCAACTACATGATCATGCAAAGCAATATGACAATGATGAAGCGTGTCATAATAAACGGAATGGTGGAAAGTTGCATGGCAATATATCTCGGAATGGCTATGGAAATGCCATAATAGGTAGGTATGGTGGCTGTTTTGAGGAAGATATATGGTGGGTGTATGGTACCGGCGAAAGTTGCGCGGTACTAGAGAGGCTAGCAATGGTGGAAGGGTGAGAGTGTGTATAGTCCATGGACTCAACATTAGTCATAAAGAACTCATATACTTATTGCAAAAATCTACAAGTTATCAAAGCAAAGTATTACGCGCATGCTCCTAGGGGGATAGATTGGTAAGAAAAGACCATCGCTCGTCCCCGACCGCCACTCATAAGGAAGACAATCAATAAATAAATCATGCTCCGACTTCATCACATAACGGTTCACCATACGTGCATGCTACGGGAATCACAAACTTCAACACAAGTATTTCTCAAATTCACAACTACTCAACTAGCATGACTCTAATATTACCATCCTCATATCTCAAAACAATCATCAAGTATCAAACTTCTCAAAGTATTCAACACACTCATAAGAGAATTTTATTATTCTTGAATACCTAGCATATTAGGATTTTAAGCAAATTACCATGCTATTTAAGACTCTCAAAATAATCTAAGTGAAGCATGACAGTTCATCTATTTCTTCAAAATAAAACTACCACCATGCTCTAAAAGATATAAGTGAAGCATTAGAGCAAATAACAAACTACTCCGAAAGATATAAGTGAAGATCAATGAGTAGTCGAATAATTATGCAACTATGTGAAGACTCTCTAAAATTTAATAATTTAAGATCTTGGTACTCTATTCAAACATCAAGCAAAGCAAAATAAAATTACATCTAAGAATAGCAAACATCATGTGAAGAAGCAAAAACTTAGGATCAACCGATACTAACCGATAATTGTTGAAGAAGAGAGGTGGGATGCCAACCGGGGCATCCCCAAGCTTAGACGCTTGAGACTTCTTGAAATATTATCTTGGGGTGCCTTGGGAATCCCCAAGCTTGAGCTTTTGTGTGTCATTAATTCCTCTCATATCACGGTCTCCCTAAATCTCAAAAGCTTCATCCACACAAAACTCAACAAGGACTCGTGAGATAAGTTAGTATAAACCATTGCCAAAACCTTATCATACTCCACTGTAGAAAATCACTAAAATTATTATTCAACATTGCATACTAAATGCCTCTGCATATTTAATAGTCCTATCCTCCAATAGAATCATTAAAGAAGCAAACATATGCAAACAATGCAAACATAACAGCAATCTGCCTAAACAGGATAGTCTATAAAGAATGCAGCAACATCCATACTTCCCTAGCTCCAAAAATTTTGAAAGAAAATTCCCACTGTATTAAATTTATCAGAGCTTAATATGCAAAATGTTTCAACATTTTATCACATTCTGAATTTTCTAGGGAATTATTGCAACATCGGTAAACTTTCTGTTTTCAAACAGCAACATGTATACTTGTAACATAGGCATAGTAAAGGCTATAAATGCCACTTTTATTGAAATAAAAGATGCAATACAATGTTCTAAATAACAGAAAGCAAATCCTAACAAAATAAATTGACGCTCCAAGCAAAACACATATCATGTGGCGAATAAAAATATAGCTCCAAGTAAAGTTACCGATGAACGAAGACGAAAGAGGGGGTGCCTTCCGGGGCATCCCCAAGCTTATGATCTTGGATATCCTTGAATATTACCTTGGGGTGCCTTGGGCATCCCCAAGCTTAGTCTCTTGCCACTCCTTATTCCATAGTCCATCGAATCCTTACCCAAAACTTGAAAACTTCACAACGCAAAACTTAAAGTAGAAAACTCGTAAGCTCCGTTAGTATAAGAACGCAAATAACCATCATAAGGTACTGTAATGAACTCATTCTAAATTCATATTGGTGTAATATCTACTGTATTCCAACTTCTCTATGGTTCATACCCTCCGATACTACTCATAGATTCATCACAATAATCAAACAACACATCGAAAACAGAATCTGTCAAGAACAGAACAGTCTGTAGTAATCTGGATCAAACGTATACTTCTGGAACCCCAAAAATTCTAAAATAAATTGATGTACCTGAGTAATTTATCTATTAATCATCTGCAAAAAGAATTAACTAAAGAGTTAAATACACCTATAGTACATAAACTTGCGTGGTGGGTACATAATCATACATAAAGTTGAAAAATGATGCAAATGGGTCACTGAACTATAATTTCGGGTACATTTTGCTACACCTGCTGTTAAATCTAACGGCAATTGCAAGGCTTGCCGTTAACTCGCTGGCCAGCATGGTAGTGGGTATATGTATATGCTGGGTCCACTTGTCAGTTGACTAGAGATGGAGAAGCAAATAAAAATATGTAGACGCAGGATTCGACCTTCGGACTTGAGATGTTTCAAGCACAGGGCTATGGGCATTTCCAACGCCGACGCAAACCTCATGCAACGATCCGAACCGAGGAAGTCATCCAACGCGCGCCTGTATCGGTCCGCGGTGCAATTCAGACGTGATTTCTTCCGCAAATCGGAGATAAAATTGGGGGAGGTTTGCGGGAGTCCGGACCGATCCCAAACCCGTTTCTGACCGTCCTGACCCACTAAAAACCCCTCCCCCTTCCGCGAGATCAAACACATAACTACTGGTAGATACCCTCAACCCCGAGGGAGAACTACTCCCTCCTTGTCATGGAGAGCACCGGGATGATGAAGATGGCCACCGGAGAAGGATTGCCCCCTCCGGCAGGGTGCCGGAATAGGTCTAGATTGGTTTTTGGTGGCTACGGAGGCTTCTGGCGGCGGAACTCCCGATCTAATCTCTGTCCTTGAAGTTTTAGGGTATATGGAGTTATATAGGCAGAAGAAGCATGTCAGGGGAGCCACGAGGGCCCCACGAGGCAGGGGGCGCACCCCTATCCTCGTGGGCTCCTCCTTCCTTCCTTGACGTGGGGTCCAAGTCCATCGGGTGGCTTTCTGATACGTCTCCAACGTATCTATAATTTTTGATTGTTCCATGCTATATTGTCTACTGTTTTGGGCAATATTGGGCTTCATTATCCACTTTTATATTATTTTTGGGACTAACCTATTAACCGGAGGCCCAGCCCAGATTTGTTGTTTTATGCCTATTTCAGTGTTTTGAAGAAAAGGAATATCAGACGAAGTCGAAACGAAACGAAATCAACTGGAGAAGTTATTTTTGGAAGGAAACACACCCGATGGACTTGGACCCTACATCAAGGAAGGAACGAGGTGCTCACGAGGGTGGGGGAGCCCCCCTGTCTCGTGGGACCCTCGCGGCTCCCCTGACGTACCTCTTGCACCCATATATACTTACGTGACCTAAAAGTTCCACAACGCAACATAGATCGGGAGTTCCGCCGCCAGAAGCCTCCATAGCCACCGAAAACCAATCTAGACCCATTCCAGCACCCTGCCGGAGGGGGCAATCCTTCTCCGGTGGCCATCTTCATCATCCTGGTGCTCTCCATGACGAGGAGGGAGTAGTTCTCCCTTGGGGCTGAGGGTATGTCCAGTAGCTATGTGTTTGATCTCTCTCTCTCTCTCTCTCGTGTTCTTGAGGTGATACGATCTTGATGTATCGCGAGCTTTGCTATTATAGTTGGATCTTATGTTTCTCCTCCCCCTCTTCTCTCTTGTAATGAATCGAGTTTCCCCTTTGAAGTAATCTTATCGGATTGAGTCTTTAAAGACTTGAGAACACTTGATGTATGTCTTGCCGTGGATATCTGTGGTGACAATGGGATATCACGTGATTCACTTGATGTATGTTTTGGTGATCAACTTGCGGGTTCTGCCCATAAACCTATGCATAGGGGTTGGCACACGTTTTCGTCGTGATTCTCCGGTAGAACTTTGGGGCACTCCTTGAGGTTCTATGTGTTGGTTTAATAGATGAATCTGAGATTGTGTGATGCATATCGTATAAGCATACCCACGGATACTTGAGGTGACATTGGAGTATCTAGGTGACATTAGGGTTTTGGTTGATTTGTATCTTAAGGTGTTATTCTAGTACGAACTCTAGGGCTCTTTGTGACACTTATAGGAGTAGCCCAACGGATTGATTGGAAAGAATAACTTTGAGGTGGTTTCGTACCCTACCATAATCTCTTCGTTTGTTCTCCGCTATTAGTGACTTTGGAGTGACTCTTTCTTGCATATTGAGGGATAGTTATGTGATCCAATTATGCTAGTATTGTTGAGGGAACTTACACTAGTGAAAGCATGAACCCTAGGCCTTGTTTCCACACATTGCAATACCGTTTACGCTCACTTTTATCACTTGCTACCTTGCTGTTTTTATTATTTCAGATTACAAATACCTTTATCTACCATCCATATTGCACTTGTATCACCATCTCTTCGCCGAACTAGTGCACCTATACAATTTACCATTGTATTGGGTGTGTTGGGGACACAAGAGACTCTTTGTTATTTGGTTGCAAGGTTGCTTGAGAGAGACCATCTTCATCCTACGCCTCCTACGGATTGATAAACCTTAGGTCATCCACTTGAGGGAAATTTACTAATGTCCTACAAACCTCTGCACTTGGAGGCCCAACAACGTCTACAAGAAGAAGGTTGTGTAGTAGACATCACTTTCGTTCCAAAAATAACTTCTCTAGTTGATTTCGTTCCGTTTCGACTCCGTCTGATATTCCTTTTCTTCAGAACACTGAAATAGGCATAAAATTGCAAATCTGGGCTGGGCCTCCGGTTAATACGTTAGTCCCAAAAGTAATATAAAAGTGGATAATAAAGCCCAATATTGCCCAAAACAGTAGATAATATAGCATGGAGCAATCAAAAATTATAGATACGTTGGAGACGTATCAGTCCCTCCCACGAAATCTTGCTGTGAATAGGGTCAAGCTCGGGTCGGCCTCCCACCCCGTGAATCTAAAAGTTGAGGGCGAAGACTTGCAGCGCCCGGCAAATTTTTTACAGGCCATTGTCGGATACGCTGTTTGTTCGGGCCACTTTTTGCGCGAAACCGTAAATTTCTTGTTATTTTGTGTGTCGACGCGATATAGGGGGTCTGCTATAGATGATCTAACTCCCTCGTGTAACATGGGGAATATGCAAAAGACACCTCAATCTCTTCACAATAAAGCTTGATTTTGGCCATGTATCGATTCTTGGAGCTACTTAAATGGTAGGCCAGTATTTTTTTAGACCTGTCGTGAAACAAGACAACTTACTTGTATGGATGGAATCCACCACACTCCATTAAAGGAGCATAAGAGATGCAACAGTATTTAGGCCAGTCTTTTTTGCTAAGAGCATTTTCATCGTCCGAGTCCCATGCTCATCAAAATCATCTTTTATGGGTGCTTTGTCATGCCAAAGTTGACGCATTGTTCAGTAACCACTCCATCTGGTAATACGCCTTCCAGATCCATGGCCCGTCGTCAACATGATCTACTTTGTTTCGGGGCTCAAGGTTGATTACATTTTTCAACACCAGTTCATTTGACCACACGATTCATCAAGGAACCAAACGTCACATATGCATCGTGGATGGAGCAATGTGCAATACACGCCTTTATTTGAATTTCTTAGACTATAAGTGTCACCCTCAACTGTAATTGCATGTCTTAAAGACAGCTACATCTTGGGGGCGGAAGTCTTAACCCGCCTGAAACTGCAATGATATGACTGCAACTGTAGTGTCGGTGTTATGTTGGCCAGTTACATATCCACCACTAGAGTTGCAACTGCACGTGTTTAACCAGTCTACAACTACAAGGGGTCCATATAACAACAAGTATAAAGGAGGGATATTGGCGAGTTGCATGTCCACCAGTCGCATGCCTGTCACTAGGCATGCAACTTCAAGTGTCGCTCTTGCCTACTGTATGAGATTATGATTGCACGATGTATTGCTCTTCGTGCATAGGCACGTAAACATGGTCTACAAAGGTGGGCCACGGACCTCAACTATACAAGGAACTAGGAGGCAGACCCAATACACAATATGCACATAACACATATACTCAACACCCCGGCCCCCCGCAGTCGAAGCAGCACCGCAGCTGACGCAAAGACTGGACCGGAACTCCTCAATGACGCCGTAGCCAAGCCCTTGGTCATGGTATCAACAAATTGTTGGGAAGTAGGGACGTGTAAAACACGAATATTGCCAAGGGCCACCTGTTCCCGAACAAAATGAATATCCAACTGAATATCTTGGTCTGTCGATGATGCACCGGGTTAGCGGAGAGGTAGACCGCCGAGACGTTGTCACAGTAGACCACTGTGACACGGTCAACAGGGAAAGAGAGCTCCTGAAGCAGCTGGCGAGGCCACGAACACTCAGCGACGGTGTTGGCCACCGCACGATACTCATCCTCAGCACTGGAACGAGAGACCGTAGGCTGCCGCTTGGACGACCACGAGATAAGTGAGGGTCCAAGGTAGACACAATAGCTTGAAGTGGAGCGACGAGTGTCAGGTGCTACCTCTTGAGCACTGCGTTGGATTTCCCCGAAGAGGAGAGGATGATGCAGCAAAGTAGCATAAGTATTTCCCTCAGTTTTTGAGAACCAAGGTATCAATCCAGTAGGAGGCTACGCACGAGTCCCTCGTACCTACACAAAAACAATAGCTCAACGCAACCAACGCGCTTAGGGGTTGTCAATCCCTTCACGGTCACTTACGAAAGTGAGATCTGATAGAGATGATAGATAATATTTTTGGTACTTTTGGTATAGAGATGCAAAGTGAAAAGTAAAAGGCAAAGTAAAAAAGCAAAGCAATAATAAACTGATGGAGATTGATATGATGAGAAAGAGACCCGGGGGCCATAGGTTTCACTAGTGGCTTCTCTCAAGAGCATAAGTATTCTACGGTGGGTGAACAAATTACTGTTGAGCAATTGACAGAATTGAGCATAGTTATGATAATATCTAGGTATGATCATGTATATAGGCATCACGTCCGAGACAAGTAGACCGACTCCTGCCTGCATCTACTACTATTACTCCACTCATCGGCCGCTATCCAGCATGCATCTAGAGTATTAAGTTAAAAACAGAGTAATGCCTTAAGCAAGATGACATGATGTAGAGGGATAGTTTCATGCAATATGATAAAAACCCCATCTTGTTATCCTCGATGGCAATGATACAATACGTGCCTTGCTGCCCCTTCTGTCACTGGGAAAGGACACCGCAAGATCGAACCCAAAGCTAAGCACTTCTCCCATGGCAAGAACAACCAATCTAGTAGGCCAAACCAAACTGATAATTCAAAGAGACTTGCAAAGATAACCAATCATACATAAAAGAATTCAGAGAAGATTCAAATATTATTCATAGATAGACTTGATCATAAACCCACAATTCATCGGTCTCAACAAACACACCGCAAAAAGAAGATTACATCGAATAGTTCTCCACGAGAGAGGGGGAGAACATTGTATTGAGATCCAAAAAGAGAGAAGAAGCCGTCTAGCTACTAACTATGGACCCTTAGGTATGAAGTAAACTAATCACACTTCAACGGAGGGGCTTGGATGATGATGTAGAAGCCCTCCGTGATCGATGCCCCCTCCAGCGGAGCTCCGGAACAGGCCCCAAGATGGGATCTCGTGGATACAGAAAGTTGCGGCGGTGGAATTAGGTTGTTGGCTCCGTCTCTGGTCGTTTGGGGGTATGTGGATATATATATAGGAAGATGAAGTATGTCGGTGGAGCATCGAGGGGCCCATGAGGAAGGGGGGGCCTAGGGGGGGCGCCCTCCACCCTCGTGACCGCCTCGTGGCTTTCTTGACGGAGGATCCAAGTCTCCTGAGTTGTATTCGGTGAGAAAATCACGTTCCCGAAGGTTTCATTCCGTTTGTACTCCGTCTGATATTCCTTTTCTTCGGAACCCTAAAACAGGAAAAAAATAGCAATTCTGGGCTGGGCCTCCGGTTAATAGGTTAGTCCCAAAAATAATATAAAAGTGGATAATAAAGCCCAATATAGTCCAAAACAGTAGGTAATATAGCATGGGGCAATCAAAAATTATAGATATGTTGGAGACGTATCAAACATCCCCAAGCTTAATTCCTGCTCATCCTCGAGTAGGTAAATGATAAAAACAGAATTTTTGATGCGGAGTGCTACTTGGCATAATCAATGTAAATCTTCTTAATTGTGCTATGAATTTTCAAATTCAAAAGATTCAAGACAAAAGTTCATGTTGACATAAAAATAATAATACTTCAAGCATACTAACAAAGCAATTATGTCTTCTCAAAATAACATGGCCAAAGAAAGATATCCCTACAAAATCATATAGTTTGGCTATGCTCTATCTTCAGCACACAAAGTATTTAAATCATGCACAACCCCGATGACAAGCCAAGCAATTGTTTCATACTTTTGACATTTTCAAAAAAAATCCGATCTTCACACAATACATGAGCGTGAGCCATGGATATAGCACTATATGTGGAATAGAATGGTGGTTGTGGAGAAGACAAAAAGAGGGGAAGATAGTCTCACATCAACTAGGCGTATCAATGAGCTATGGAGATGCCCATGAATAGATATCAATGCGAGTGAGTAGGGATTGCCATGCAACGAATGCACTAGAGCTATAAGTATATGAAAGCTCAACAAAAGAAACTAAGTGGGTGTGCATCCAACTCGCTTGCTCATGACGACCTAGGGCATTTTGAGGAAGCCCATCATTGGAATATACAATCCAAGTTCTATAATGAAAAATTCCCACTAGTATATGAAAGTGACAGAATGAGAGACTCTCTATCATGAAGATCATGGTGCTACTTTGAAGCACAAGTGTGGTAAAAGGATAGTAACATTGTCCCTTCTCTCTTTTTCTCTCATTTTTTTGGGCCTACTCTTTTTTATGGCCTATTTTTCTTTTTTTCGTCTGGAGTCTCATCCCTACTTGTGGGGGAATCATAGTCTCCATCATCCTTTCCTCACTTGGGACAATGCTCTAAAAATGATGATCATCACACTTTTTATTTTTCTTACAACTCAACAATTGCAACTCAATACTTAGAACAAAATATGACTCTATATGAATGCCTCCGGCGGTGTACCGGGATATGCAATGAATCAAGAGTGACATGTATGAAAGAATTATGAATGGTGGCTCTGCCACAAATACAATGTCAACTACATGATCATGCTAGCAATATGACAATGATGGAGTGTGTCATAATGAATGGAACGGTGGAAAGTTGCATGGCAATAAATCTCGGAATGGCTATGGAAATGCATTGATAGGTAGGTATGGTGGCTGTTTTGAGGAAGGTATTTGGTGGGTGTATGATACCGACGAAAAGTTCGCGGTATTAGAGAGGCTAGCAATGGTGGAAGGAAGGAAAGTGCGTATAATCCATGGACTCAACATTAGTCATAAATAACTCATATACTTATTGCAAAAATCTAGAAGTTATCAAAGCAAAGTATTACGCGCATGCTCCTAGGGGGATATATTGGTAGGAAAAGACCATCGCTCGTCCCCGACTGCCATTCACAAGGAAGACAATCAATAAATAAATCATGCTCCAACTTCATCACATAACGGTTCACCATACGTGCATGCTACGGGAATCACAAACTTTAACACAAGCATTTCTCAAATTCACTACTCAACTAGCATGACTCTAATGTCACCATCCTCATATATCAAAACAATTATCAAGCATCAATTTTTTTCTTAGTATTCAACGCACTCAAAAGAAAATTTTACAAATCTCGAATACCAAGCATATTATTATTAAGCAAATTACCATGCTATTAAGACTCTCAAAATAATCTAAGTGAAGCATGAGAGATCAATAGTTTCTATAAAACAAATCCACCACCGTGCTCTAAAAGATATAAGTGAAGAACTAGAGCAAAATTATATAACTCAAAAGATATAAGTGAAGCACATAGAGTATCCGGGCATGCGTTCAGATCCTTGTATGCACCGTGGTAGAGGATGCAGTCATTAGGGCATGCTGTTGGAAATATGCCCTAGAGGCAATAATAAAAGCATTATTATTATATTTCCTTGTTCATGATAATTGTCTTTATTCATGCTATAATTGTGTTATCCAGAAATCGTAATACATGTGTGAATAACAGACACCAACATGTCCCTAGTATGCCTCTAGTTGACTAGCTCGTTGATCAACAGATAGTCATGGTTTCCTGACTATGGACATTGGATGTCTTTGATAACGAGATCACATCATTAGGAGAATGATGTGATGGACAAGACCCAATCCTAAACATAGCACAAGATCGTATAGTTCGTTTGCTAGAGTTTTCCAATGTCAAAGTATCTTTTCCTTAGACCATGAGATCGTGTAACTCCCGGATACCGTAGGAGTGCTTTGGGTATACCAAACGTCACAACGTAACTGGGTGACTATAAAGGTAGACTACGGGTATCTCCGAAAGTGTCTGTTGGGTTGACATGGATCAAGACTGGGATTTGTCACTCCGTATGACGGAGAGGTATCGCTGGTCCCACTCGGTAATGCATCATCATAATGAGCTCAAAGTGACCAAGTGTCTGGTCACGGGATCATGCATTACGGTACGAGTAAAGTGACTTGCCGGTAACGAGATTGAACGAGGTATTGGGATGCCGACGATCGAATCTCGGGCAAGTAACATATCGATTGACAAAGGGAATCGTATACGGGGTTGATTGAATCCTCGACATCGTGGTTCATCCGATGAGATCATCGTGGAGCATGTGGGAGCCAACATGGGTATCCAGATCCCGCTGTTGGTTATTGACCGGAGAGTCGTCTCGGTCATGTCTCCTTGTCTCCCGAACCCGTAGGGTCTACACACTTAAGGTTCGGTGACGCTAGGGTTGTGAAGATATGTATATGCAGTAACCCGAATATTGTTCGGAGTCCCGGATGAGATCCCGGACGTCACGAGGAGTTCCGGAATGGTCCAGAGGTAAAGAATTATATATAGGAAGTGCTGTTTCGGCCATCGGGACAAGTTTCGGGGTCACCGGTATTGTACCGGGACCACCGGAAGGGTCCCGGGGGTCCACCGGGTGGGGCCACCTATCCCGGAGGGCCCCATGGGCTGAAGTGGGAAGGGACCCAGCCCAAAGTGGGCTGGGGCGCCAACCCCCCCAAGGGCCCATGCGGCTAGGGTTGGGGGAAACCCTAAGGGGGGCGCCCCCTTGCTTGGGGGGCAAGCCCCCCACCCCTTGGCCGCCCCCCCCCCCTAGTAGATCCATCTACTAGGGCCGGCGCCCCCCCTTGGCACCCCTATATATAGTTGAGGAGAGGGAGGGACTTCATACCTCAGCCTTGGCGCCTCCCTCTCTCCCGTTACGTCTCTCTCTCGTAGTATAGGCGAAGCCCTGCTACTGTGACGCCCTGCATCCACCACCACGCCGTCGTGCTGCTGGATCTTCATCAACCTCTCCTTCCCCCTTGCTGGATCAAGAAGGAGGAGACGTGTCCCGTCCCGTACATGTGTTGAACGCGGAGGTGCCGTCCGTTCGGCGCTTGGTCATCGGTGATTTGGATCACGTCGTGTTCGACTACATCATCACCGTTCCTTGAACGCTTCTGTGCGCGATCTACAAAGGTATGTAGATGCATCCGATGACTCGTTGCTAGATGAACTCCTAGATGGATCTTGGTGAAATGAGTAGGAAAATTTTTGTTTTCTACAACGTTCCCCAACAGTGGCATCATGAGCTAGGTCTATGCGTAGTTCTTCTTGCGCGAGTAGAACACAATTTGTTGTGGGCGTAGATTTGTCAACTTTCTTGCCGCTACTAGTCTTTTCTTGCTTCAGCGGTATTGTGGGATGAAGCGGCCCGGACCAACCTTACACGTACGCTTACGTGAGACCGGTTCCACCGACTAACATGCACTAGTTGCATAAGGTGGCTGGCGGGTGTCTGTCTCTCTCACTTTAGTTGGAGCGGATTCGATGAACAGGGTCCTTATGAAGGGTAAATAGAAGTTGACAAATCACGTTGTGGCTTTAACGTAGGTAAGAAGACGTTCTTGCTAGAACCCTAATTCAGCCACGTAAAACTTGCAACAACAATTAGAGGACGTCTAACTTGTTTTTGCAGCAAGTGGTTTGTGATATGATATGGCCAAAGTTGTGATGAATGATGAATGATCTATATGTGATGTATGAGATGTTCATGCTATTGTAATAGGAATCACGACTTGCATGTCGATGAGTATGACAACCGGCAGGAGCCATAGGAGTTGTCTTTATTCTTTTATATGACCTGCGTGTCATCGAGAATCGCCATGTAAATTACTTTACTTTATTGCTAAACGCGTTAGCCACAGTAGTAGAAGTAATAGTTGGCGAGCAACTTCATGGAGACACGATGATGGAGATCATGATGATGGGGATCATGGTGTCAAGCCGGTGACAAGATGATCATGGAGCCCCAAGATGGAGATCAAAGGAGCTATGTGATATTGGCCATATCATGTCACTTTTATTATTTGATTACATGTGATGTTTATCATGTTTTGCATCTTGTTTACTTAGAACGACGGTAGTAAATAAGATGATCCCTCATAATAATTTCAAGAAGTGTTCCCCCTAACTGTGCACCGTTGCGACAGTTCGCTGTTTCAAAACACCACGTGATGATCGGGTGTTTTATTCAGACGTTCACATACAATGGGTGTAAGACAGATTTACACATGCAAACACTTAGGTTGACTTGACGAGCCTAGCATGTACAGACATGGCCTCGCAACACAGAAGACCGAAAGGTCGAGCATGAGTCATATAGAAGATACGATCAACATGAAGATGTTCACCGATGTTGACTAGTCCGTCTCACGTGATGATCGGACACGGCCTAGTTAACTCGGATCATGTAATACTTAGATGACTAGAGGGATGTCTAATCTAAGTGGGAGTTCATTAATATTTTGATTAGATGAACTTAATTATCATGAACTTAGTCTAAAATATTTTACAATATGTCTTGTAGATCAAATGGCCCACGTAGTCCTCAACTTCAACGCGTTCCTAGAGAAAACCAAGCTGAAAGACGATGGCAGCAACTATACGGACTGGGTCCGGAACCTGAGGATCATCCTCATAGCTGCCAAGAAAGATTATGTCCTACAAGCACCGCTAGGTGAAGCTCCCGTCCCACAGAACCAAGACGTTATGAACGCTTGGCAGACACGTGTTGACGACTACTCCCTCGTTCAGTGCGGCATGCTTTACAGCTTAGAGTCGGGGCTCCAAAAACGTTTTGAGAGACATGGAGCATATGAGATGTTCGAAGAGCTGAAAATGGTTTTCCAAGATCATGCCCGGATCGAGAGATATGAAGTCTCCGATAAGTTCTTCAGCTGTAAGATGGAGGAAAATAGTTCTGTCAGTGAGCACATACTCACTATGTCTGGGTTACATAACCGCTTGTCTCAGCTGGGAGTTAATCTCCCGGATGATGCGGTCATTGACAGAATCCTCCAATCGCTTCCACCAAGCTACAAGAGCTTTGTGATGAACTTCAACATGCAGGGGATGCAAAAGACCATTCCTGAGTTGTTCTCAATGCTGAAATCAGCGGAGGTAGAAGTCAAGAAGGAACATCAAGTGTTGATGGTCAATAAAACCACTAAGTTCAAGAAGGGCAAGGGTAAAAAGAACTCCAAGAAGGACGGCAAGGAAGTTGCCGCGCCCGGCAAGCAAGCTGCCGGGAAGAAGCCAAAGAATGGACCCAAGCCCGAGACTGAGTGCTTTTATTGCAAGGGAAGCGGTCACTGGAAGCGGAACTGCCCTAAGTACTTAGCAGACAAGAAGGCTGGCAAAACAAAAGGTATATGTGATATACATGTAATTGATGTGTACCTTACTAGTGTCCGAAGTAGCTCCTGGGTATTTGATACCGGTGCAGTTGCTCACATTTGTAACTCAAAGCAGGGGCTGCGGAATAAGCGGAAACTGGCAAAGGACGAGGTGACGATGCGCGTCGGGAATGGTTCCAAGGTCAATGTGATCGCCGTCGCCACGCTACCTCTGCATCTACCTTCGGGATTAGTTTTAAACCTTAATAATTGTTATTTAGTGCCAGCTTTGAGCATGAACATTGTATCGGGATCTCGTTTAATTCGAGATGGCTACTCATTTAAATCCGAGAATAATGGTTGTTCTATTTATATGAGAGATATGTTTTATGGTCATGCTCCTATGGTAAATGGTTTATTCTTTATGAATCTCGAACGTGATGCTACACATGTTCATAATGTGAGTACCAAAAGATGTAAGGTTGATAATGATAGTCCCACATACTTGTGGCACTGCCGCCTTGGTCACATAGGTGTCAAACGCATGAAGAAGCTCCATGCAGATGGACTTTTAGAGTCTCTTGATTATGAATCATTTGACACGTGCGAACCATGCCTTATGGGTAAAATGACCAAGACTCCGTTCTCAGGAACAATGGAGCGAGCAACCAACTTATTGGAAATCATACATACTGATGTATGCGGTCCAATGAGTGTTGAGGCTCGCGGTGGCTATCGTTATGTTCTCACCCTCACTGATGACTTGAGTAGATATGGGTATATCTACTTAATGAAACACAAGTCTGAAACCTTTGAAAAGTTCAAGGAATTTCAGAGTGAGGTTGAGAATCAACGTGACAGGAAAATCAAGTTTCTACGATCAGATCGTGGAGGAGAATACTTGAGTCACGAGTTTGGCACACACTTAAGAAAATGTGGAGTAGTTTCACAACTCACGCCGCCTGGAACACCTCAGCGTAATGGGGTGTCCGAACGTCGTAATCGCACTCTATTAGATATGGTGCGATCTATGATGTCTCTTACCGATTTACCGCTATCTTTTTGGGGCTATGCTTTAGAGACTGCTGCATTCACTTTAAATAGGGCTCCGTCGAAATCCGTTGAGACGACACCGTATGAATTATGGTTTGGGAAGAAACCTAAGTTGTCGTTTCTAGAAGTTTGGGGATGCGATGCTTATATCAAGAAACTTCAACCTGAAAAGCTCGAACCCAAGTCGGAAAAATGCGTCTTCATAGGATACCCAAAAGAAACTATTGGGTACACCTTCTACCTCAGATCCGAAGGCAAGATCTTTGTTGCCAAGAATGGGTCCTTTCTAGAGAAAGAGTTTCTCTCGAAAGAAGTAAGTGGGAGGAAAGTATAGCTTGATGAAGTATTACCTCTTGAACCGGCAAATGGCGCAACTCAAGAAAATGTTCCTGAGGTGCCTGCACCGACTAGAGAGGAAGTTAATGATAATGATCAAGATACTTCTGATCAAGCTCCTACTGAAATTCGAAGGTCCACAAGGACACGTTCCGCACCAGAGTGGTACGGCAACCCTGTCTTGGAAATCATGTTGTTAGACAACGGTGAACCTTCGAACTATGAAGAAGCGATGGCGGGCCCGGATTCCGACAAATGGCTAGAAGCCATGAAATCCGAGATAGGATCCATGTATGAAAATGAAGTATGGACTTTGACTGACTTGCCCGTTGAACGGCGAGCCATAGAAAATAAATGGATCTTTAAGAGGAAGACTGACGCGGATGGTAATGTGACCATCTATAAAGCTAGGCTTGTCGCTAAGGGTTATCGACAAGTTCAAGGGGTTGACTACGATGAGACTTTCTCACCGGTAGCGAAGCTGAAGTCCGTCCGAATCATGTTAGCAATTGCCGCATTTTATGATTATGAAATTTGGCAAATGGACGTCAAAACGGCATTCCTTAATGGTTTCCTTAAGGAAGAATTGTATATGATGCAGCCGGAAGGTTTTGTCGATCCTAAGAATGCTGACAAGGTGTGCAAGCTCCAACGCTCGATTTATGGGCTGGTGCAAGCATCTCGGAGTTGGAACATTCGCTTTGATGAGATGATCAAAGCGTTTGGGTTTACGCAGACTTATGGAGAAGCCTGCGTTTACAAGAAAGTGAGTGGGAGCTCTGTAGCATTTCTCATATTATATGTAGATGACATACTATTGATGGGAAATGATATAGAACTCTTGGACAGCATCAAGGCCTACTTGAATAAGAGTTTTTCAATGAAGGACCTTGGAGAAGCTGCTTACATATTAGGCATCAAAATCTATAGGGATAGATCGAGACGCCTCATAGGTCTTTCACAAAGCACATACCTTGATAAGATATTGAAGAAGTTCAATATGGATCAATCTAAGAAGGGGTTCTTGCCTGTGTTACAAGGTATGAAATTGAGCTCAGCTCAATGTCCGACCACGGCAGAAGATATAGAAGAGATGAGCGTCATCCCCTATGCATCAGCCATAGGTTCTATTATGTATGCCATGCTGTGTACCAGACCTGATGTAAACCTTGCCGTAAGTTTGGTAGGAAGGTACCAAAGTAATCCCGGCAAGGAACACTGGACAGCGGTCAAGAATATCCTGAAGTACCTGAAAAGGACTAAGGAAATGTTTCTCGTTTATGGAGGTGACGAAGAGCTCGTCGTAAAGGGTTACGTCGACGCTAGCTTCGACACAGATCTGGATGACTCAAAGTCACAAACCGGATACGTGTATATTTTGAATGGTGGGGCAGTAAGCTGGTGCAGTTGCAAGCAAAGCGTCGTGGCGGGATCTACATGTGAAGCGGAGTACATGGCAGCCTCGGAGGCAGCACATGAAGCAATATGGGTGAAGGAGTTCATCACCGACCTAGGAGTCATACCCAATGCGTCGGGGCCGATCAAGCTCTTCTGTGACAACACTGGAGCTATTGCTCTTGCCAAGGAGCCCAGGTTTCACAAGAAGACAAGGCACATCAAGCGTCGCTTCAACTCCATTCGTGAAAATGTTCAAGATGGAGACATAGAGATTTGTAAAGGACATACGGACCTGAATGTAGCAGATCCGTTGACTAAACCTCTCCCTAGAGCAAAACATGATCAACACCAGAATTCCATGGGTGTTCGATTCATCACAATGTAACTAGATTATTGACTCTAGTGCAAGTGGGAGACTGTTGGAAATATGCCCTAGAGGCAATAATTAAAGCATTATTATTATATTTCCTTGTTCATGATAATTGTCTTTATTCATGCTATAATTGTGTTATCCGGAAATATTAATACATGTGTGAATAACAGACACCAACATGTCCCTAGTATGCCTCTAGTTGACTAGCTCGTTGATCAACAGATAGTCATGGTTTCCTGACTATGGACATTGGATGTCATTGATAATGAGATCACATCATTAGGAGAATGATGTGATGGACAAGACCCAATCCTAAACATAGCACAAGATCGTATAGTTCGTTTGCTAGAGTTTTCCAATGTCAAAGTATCTTTTCCTTAGACCATGAGATCGTGTAACTCCCGGATACCGTAGGAGTGCTTTGGGTATACCAAACGTCACAACGTAACTGGGTGACTATAAAGGTAGACTACGGGTATCTCCGAAAGTGTCTGTTGGGTTGACATGGATCAAGACTGGGATTTGTCACTCCGTATGACGGAGAGGTATCGCTGGTCCCACTCGGTAATGCATCATCATAATGAGCTCAAAGTGACCAAGTCTCTGGTCACGGGATCATGCATTACGGTACGAGTAAAGTGAATTGCCGGTAACGAGATTGAACGAGGTATTGGGATACCGACGATCGAATCTCGGGCAAGTAACATATCGATTGACAAAGGGAATCGTATACGGGGTTGATTGAATCCTCGACATCGTGGTTCATCCGATGAGATCATCGTGGAGCATGTGGGAGCCAACATGGGTATCCAGATCCCGCTGTTGGTTATTGACCGGAGAGTCGTCTCGGTCATGTCTCCTTGTCTCCCGAACCCGTAGGGTCTACACACTTAAGGTTCGGTGACGCTAGGGTTGTGAAGATATGTATATGCAGTAACCCGAATATTGTTCGGAGTCCCGGATGAGATCCCGGACGTCACGAGGAGTTCCGGAATGGTCCGGAGGTAAAGAATTATATATAGGAAGTGCTGTTTCGGCCATCGGGACAAGTTTCGGGGTCACCGGTATTGTACCGGGACCACCGGAAGGGTCCCGGGGGTCCACCGGGTGGGGCCACCTATCCCGGAGGGCCCCATGGGCTGAAGTGGAAAGGGACCCAGCCCAAAGTGGGTTGGGGCGCCAACCCCCCCAAGGGCCCATGCGGCTAGGGTTGGGGGAAACCCTTAGGGGGCGCCCCCTTGCTTGGGGGGCAAGCCCCCCACCCCTTGGCCGCCGCCCCCCCCCCCCCTAGTAGATCCATCTACTAGGGCCGGCGCCCCCCCTTGGCACCCCTATATATAGTTGAGGAGAGGGAGGGACTTCATACCTCAGCCTTGGCGCCTCCCTCTCTCCCGTTACGTCTCTCTCTCTCGTAGTATAGGCGAAGGCCTGCTACTGTGACGCCCTGCATCCACCACCACGCCGTCGTGCTGCTGGATCTTCATCAACCTCTCCTTCCCCCTTGCTGGATCAAGAAGGAGGAGACGTCTCCCGTCCCGTACGTGTGTTGAACGCGGAGGTGCCGTACGTTCGGCGCTTGGTCATCGGTGATTTGGATCACGTCGTGTTCGACTACATCATCACCGTTCCTTGAACACTTCCGTGCGCGATCTACAATGGTATGTAGATGCATCCGATGACTCGTTGCTAGATGAACTCCTAGATGGATCTTGGTGAAACGAGTAGGAAAAATTTTGTTTTCTACAACGTTCCCCAACACATGCATGTATCTTCTCCATCTCCAATCCTAGAGGGCATACGACCTTCTTTGCTGCGTATGTACTGTCGGGCAATTCGTTATCCTTTGGAAGCTTCTTCTTCAATATTTTCAGTAGCTTCTCAAATCCTTTGTCAGCCACAGCATTCTCTGCCTTCCACTGCAACAATTCCAGTACGGTACCGAGCTTTGTGTTGCCATCTTCGCAATTGTGGTACAAACCTTTTTTGTGATCCTCTAACATGCGATCGAACTTCAGCTTCTCCTTTTGACTTTCGCATTGCGTCCTTGCATCGACAATGACCCGGCGGAGATCATCATCATCGGGCACATCGTCTGGTTCCTCTTGATCTTCAGCAGCTTCACCCGTTGCAGCATCATTGGGCACATCGCCTGGTTCCTCTTCATCTTCACCAGCTCCCCCCGTTGCAGCATCACCGTATTCAGGGGGCACATAGTTGTCTTCGTACTCTTCTTCTTCGCCGTCTTCCATCATAACCCCTATTTCTCCGTGCCTCGTCCAAACATTATAGTGTGGCATGAAACCCTTGTAAAGCAGGTGGGAGTGAAGGATTTTCCGGTTAGAGTAAGACCTCGTATTCCCACATTCAGTGCATGGACAACACATAAAACCATTTTGCTTGTTTGCCTCAGCCGCATCGAGAAACTCATGCACGCCCTTAATGTACTCGGAGGTGTGTCTATCACCGTACATCCATTGTCGGTTCATCTGCGTGCATTATATATAATTAAGTGTCCAAATTATTAGAAGTTCATCATCACATTAAAACCAAAGTGCATACATAGTTCTCATCTAACAACATATAGCTCTCCAGAGCATCTAATTAATTAAACCATACATTGAAACTATGTAAAACATTTCAATGCGAAAACAAATGCGATCATAATCGCAACCAAGGTAACAATTAATCCAACGGCATAATGATACCAAGCCTCGGTATGAATGGCATATTTTCTAATCTTTCTAATCTTCAAGCGCATTGCATCCATCTTGATCTTGTGATCATCGACGACATCCGCAACATGCAACTCCAATATCATCTTCTCCTCCTCAATTTTTTTATTTTTTCCTTCAACAAATTGTTTTCTTCTTCAACTAAATTTAACCTCTCGATAATAGGGTCGGTTAGCATTTCCGATTCACATACATCCTACATAAATAAAATCTATGTCACGTTGGTCGGCATAATTTTCATAAACAATAAATGAATCAATAGTTATAAAGATAATATATATACACTGGTAGAAAAAGGGCCTGTTGTCCCGGTTCGTAAGGGCCTTTTGTCCCGGTTCCTGAACCGGGACTAAAGGGTCGGTACTAATGCCCTGTCCCTTTAGTCCCGGTTCAATCCAGAACCGGGACAGATGGGCCTCCACGTGGCCTGTGCGCGAAGCCCAGGCAGGAGACCCTACCAACCGGGACCAATAGGCATCCACGCGTCAGCATTTCTGTGGCTGGAGTTTTTGTTTTATTTTTGAAAGGGGGGGTGTTTGGGGGTTTTGGGGGGTTAATTTAGGCGTTTCATATATTGTGTTAGCTAGCTATAATTAATAGAGAGAAGTGTCCTCTCTTATGTCCGTGCTTGGTCGACGCTACGTACTATACATACGTATAGAGAGGACTAGACATGCTACCTAGCTAGTAAGCAAACGAAGGAAACAGAAGATCGTCATGAACATATATGCATACAGAGAGAAGTGATATCGACCACCTCTCCTTCTCCGAGAGATTGGTCGAACAACAAGTTCTCGTATATCTATCCGACACTACCGGCTACATATATACAATAATTATCTCTTACAAATATAATCATACGGACTCATGGTCTACATAGTATTCTCCGTCTTCAGCGATCACGTGGTCAAGAAAGAATGCCGCCAATTCCTCTTGAATTGCTCGCATGCAAGCTAGTGCTAGGAGCTCATCCCACTTCCGAAACATCTAATTTGAACAAGGGGGTCAATACATATATATATGAATGAATGAAACTCAACACAAATGATGGTAATAAAATAAAATTGTGAATGTTGTTATTTACGTACTTCATATTGTTCGTCAGTGTAGCCCCGCTCACAGGTCGTGTGGCGGATGGACTCGCAAACGTAGTATCCACAGAAATCATTCCCTTGTTCCTGCCACAACCACTTTACAAGAAATAGAGGTCAATCAAACTGATAAGCAAGAATGCCAAATGGTATTGATGAAACTAGCGCTTGAATCAATAGGACATGCGCGGAACATGCTACTATAGTACTTACTTTCGGGTGTCTAAATTGCAGCTTCTTCGGGAGTCCTGGAGCTTTTTTGGAGAATTTTTTCCAAACCCTGCTAGACAAAGAAAACAATTACTTGATATATCAAGAAATGAACAAAGTTGCTGATATGGTGGATAATGATCGATTTAACTTACTTCTCGAGCATTTAAGTCATGTCCGCATAGTCCTGGGGATCTTTTCGTTTTGAGTCTAAGACGGTTACTAGTCCCTGCTCAAGCTTAATCTCTAGGAGAATATAGTGGTAACTACACACGCATGCATAACTCATCAATTACATTACTATAACCTTGACTAATATATAAGGGAAACCGAATACGCACAAGACAGTAACACTCACTTGAAGTTGAAAGGAAAGAGTATTATATCTTTGTTTTCATTTATTACCAACGATCGTAGCAAGTTGGCCTCGGTATCTGCGGCATGAAATTTAACTTGACTTGCATCTATGAGATATGTGCTAATGAACCCAATATCACCGACTTGTCTTTTCTTCAATTCGGCGATCTTCAATCTGCATAATATAGTGAGGATGATTATAAATACATGCAATGAAAGAGCTGAGCTATATAGAGAGACTTAATGACAGAAGTAGTACTACTTACAGACAGTAGCAGGTGACCGTTGTTTTATCGAGGGCCAATTGATTGAAAAACTGAAAGAACTCCTCAAATGGAACAGGCAACAGTTCAATTCCAACGAAGTCATGCTCATTTTTAACTTTCACATACAAAGTACTCCTCCCTCCAGAGTCTCTGCAGATTTTCAAGTACCAATCATGCAATCTTCGCATCATCGTTGATAGAGATCTTTCATCTTTGACGAGAGGCTTCCCGTACTCGTATCTTTGTATCTGCACCTCCATGAAATCATAATGTACATCGTCGGGTAGGTAATCGCCAAGATTGCTATAACCGGGCACCATCCTCGGATCATTAGCGACGTTATCGCTAGGCACCTTGAGCGGGGGGCACAATTGCTTCGCTTGTTCGCCGAGCTGGGCAATTTGTTTCCCAGCTCGTCGTTCTTTCAGCCTTTGATCACTAACAGTACTTCCCGACCGCTCCGCTTCGGCAAATTCCTTTCCAATAATGCGCTCATAGTTTCCTTTCGATTGGGTGGTTTTGTCAGGGCAGCCAGAGTGCGCTTCGCTTTCATTGGATCTACCTTCTCCTCCGGAGGTGGATGTTTCTTTGCTTTCACCCCTTCAAAGTAGTTCCTCACTTCTTCTCGTGTGATCTCGGCGTTCTCCTCCGGGGTCCTCTCGTATGGTAACTTCTCTGGAGTCTTCAGAGAAGGACTGAATCTGTATTTCCTCCCGCCTCTGGCTCTACTGCTAGACGCCGGCAGAGCAGACGGAGCGGTTGTCTTCTTTACTTGCTTACGAGGCGGAGGAGAAGGACTACGACGCGCCGGAGCAGCCAGAGCGGCGGCAGGTCTCTTCCATCCTTGGTGACAAGGCAGAGAAGGAGGAGGCTGGCTGCTCGGGCGCGTCGGCGCAGGCAGAGAAGGAGGCGGAGTGCCGCCACGCGCCGGAGAAGGAGCCGGTCGAGTGCCCTGATTGTCACTCGCCGGAGGAGGAGGCGGTGGAGGAGGCGGAGTGCCCTGACTCGCCGGAGGAGGAGGCGGTGGAGGAGGCGGAGTGCCCTGACTTGCCGGAGGAGGAGGAGGAGGCGGAGGCGTCCAGTTCGGAAGGTTGATGAGCTCCTTCCGCCATAGGCATGGAGTCTTCAGAGCAGACCCCAGCCTAGTCTCCCCTTCACCGGTAGGGTGGTCAAGCTGGAGGTCCTCAAATCCCTCCGTTATTTCATCCACCATCACCCTAGCATATCCTTCTGGAATCGGCCGGCAGTGAAAAGTTGCGCCGGGTTCAGTAGGATAAACAGAGCCAACAGCCGCCTTGACCTTCAAATTCATCCATTGCGTCATAAGGTAGCAATTTTGAGACTCCGTGATAGCATCCACGGGATAGGTGGCAGGAGCCGTCAAGGCATGCTCCGGCTGAAGCAGCTCGGTGGAAGCCACGTTGCTTCTCCGCTGAGATGGCGGGGTAGCTTCGGGGGAAGCTTCGGCAGTACGTTTGCTGCGATTTGCTTCTCGTTCCTCTATCGCTTGTACCCTTGCTTGCAGCGCCTGCATTTGGATCTGCTGCACTTTTTTCCTCCTCTCATGGGATTTGTAACCGCCCGCGTCCGGAAACCCAACCTTCCACGGAATGGAGCCTGGCGTGCCTCGTGTCCGTCTAGGGTGCTCAGGATTCCCGAGGGCCATTGTGAGCTCGTCGTTCTCTCTGTCTGGAAAGAACGTCCCTTGCTGCGCTGCTTCGATATAGTGTTGAAGCTTCCTGACTGGTATGTCCATTTGATAGTTCGTCCAAATGCACTTCCCTGTTACAGGGTCCAAGGTTCCGCCAGCCCCGAAGAACCACGTCCGGCAACGGTCTGGCCAGTTAATTGTCTCTGGTTCGATCCCTTTATCAACCAGATCATTCTCAGTCTTGGCCCACTTAGGCCGGGCTATGAGGTAGCCACCTGACCCCGTGCGATGGTGATGCTTCTTCTTCGCAGCATTTTGCTTGTTTGTCGCCGACATCTTCTTACTCTTTTCCGATGTCTTGTGGGCCACAAATGCGGGCCAGTGATCTCTGATCTTCTCATATCTGCCCTTGAATTCCGGTGTCTCTTTATTTTCTACAAACTTATTCAGCTCTTTCTTCCACCTCCTGAATAGTTCTGCCATCCTCTTAAGAGCATAAGACTTGATTAATTGCTCTTTAACTGGCTTCTCTTGATCATCCTCTGGCGGTAGGGTGAAATTTGACTTCAGCTCAGTCCAAAGATCATTTTTCTGCATATCGTTGACATAAGACACCTCAGGGTCTTCTGTAGCCGGCTTTAACCATTGCTGGATGCTGATCGGGATCTTGTCCCTAACCAAAACCCCGCACTGAGCAACAAATGTGTTCTTTGTCCGGAGGGGTTCAATCGGTTGGCCGTCGGGCGCGATTGCTATGATCTCAAACTTTTCATCCGAGCTCAACTTTTTCTTCGGGCCTCGTCTCTTTACCGAAGTTGTGCTCGATCCGGAGGGCTAGAAAAAAGAACAAAGACTTAATTAATATGTGTACATACCAAAAGAATGAATGCATCAATTAGCTAGTCAGCAGAAGCTTAACTAATATATATACCTGGCCGGACTCGGTTCGGTCGCCGGAGACGTCATCACGGTCTCCTTATTGCACCGGCATTGGGTCACCGGAGCTGTCCTCACGGTCTCCTTCTTGCACCGGAATTAGGTCACCGGAGCCATCATAATCATAGCCAGCTGCTTCCAGACCATCGGTGTCGTTGAGAAACAACGAGCAAACGGCATCACTTCCTCGTGCGATTATGTCCCCCAACAACTCTTCTTGTACTTCGTCTCGGGCGGTGTCCATAGTTTCTACAAATATTGACAACATGGCAATTATTATTCAAACATGACAGATGGATATATTAGTGGCAAACATAGAACTAATATTAATTAGTGGCCTCGACGCTGCTTCTCTAGGGTTTGGGGTGCCCTCGACGCTGCTTCTCTAGGGTTTGGGGTGGCCTCGACAACGCTTCAAGGATAAAAAAAGAAGAGGAAGAAGAAAAAAAGAGGAGAAGAAAGAATAGAGGAGTTCTTCTTCTTCCTCTTTTTTTTATCGGGAACGAGGGTCGTCGAGGGTCACTGAGCGGTAGAGGAAACCCTAAATAGCAAGTATCGTGGGTGTGAGATACATGTGGCCGTCGGTGTCGGACACTACATCCACGTCCCACAAGTGACGTGGGCGTCGAAGCCCGCGTCACTTGTGGGACGTGGATGTAGTGTCCGACACCGACGGCCACATGTATCTCACACCGACGATACTTGCTATTTAGGGTTTCCTCTACCGTTCGGCAACCCTGACCCTCGACGACCCTCGTTTCCGATAAAATAAAGAGGAAGAAGAAGAAAAAAAGAGAAGACGTCACTTATGGGAAGTGGATGTACTGTCCGACACCGATGGCCACATGTATCTCACACCCACGATACTTGCTATTTAGGGTTTCCTCTACCGCTCGGCGACCCTCGACGACCCTCGTTCCCGATAAAAAAAGAGGAAGAAGAAAAAAAAAGAGGAGAAGAAAGAATAGAGGAGATCCTCTTTTTCTTCTTCTTCCTCTTCTTTTTTTATCCTCTTCTTCCTCTCATGTTCGACGACCCTCGACCCCTCGGCGACCCTAGACCCCCTCTCGACCCCCTCATGTCAAAGTTATCGGGTAGGGGGTATATCGACAACGACATACCCGATACATACATACATACATACATACATACATATCACATGCATCCATACATATATGAAGAAAATTAATATCTACTAATTAACAACCTAAATAAAAAAACTAATACATATAGGAAGAAGAAGAAAAAAGAAAAGAAAGAATAGAGGAGGAGAAAGAATAGAGGAGAAGACTTCCTCTCCTCTTCTTCTCCCTCTTCTTCCCCTTCTTCCCCGCCTCTCTCATGAATGTCCGACGTCCCCCCTCCCCCCCCTCATCATCATCTATCATCCCCCCTCTAATGTTCGACGACCCTCGAGCCCTCGGCCGCCCTCTCGACACACCCACGACCTAAATGACCTAAAATGAAAATAACCTAAAATGCACTAAAGTTATCGACGACCCTCTCGACACACCCACGAATAAGAAAATATATCATCTTCTTCATCTCCTCTTCTTTGCATATTCACATAGCCACATACACATACATAGCCACATACATATTCATCTATGAATAAAAAAACATCATAGGTACAATTCATATCGACATTCATACATACATGAAAAAAATTATATGAACATCATGAACAAAAAGATCATCGAGCAAAATTATTTTCCATGAACATACATATAGCCACATTCATATAGAACTTTTGCATATATGAACATATATAGATGATTTTCTAAAAATGTAACTTTTGCATATATGAACATATATACACAGAGAAAATGCATGCATATATAGCCATATCCATACGTACATACATATCGAAATTCATACATACATGAAAAAAATCTATGAATGTATAAACAGAGAGCAGCAACGGCAATGGGTGGCGTCGTCGGCAACGGGGATGGGAAAGGGGCGAGCTCACTGGGGCGGGCGGCGACGGGGAGAGGAGGCCAGCGACGGGAAGGAGGACGGCGGGATTGGGGATGCCGGCGATGGGGACGGCGTGCGCGGGGCGGCACGCGATGACTGGGATGACGGGCTCGGGGTGGCACACGGCGACGGGGACGGCAGCGGGCTTGGGGAGACACACGGCGACGGGGACGAGGAGGCGGGGCTCGGGGCAGGGCGGACGGCAGTGGGCTCGGGGCAGGGCGGCCGGCGACGGGCAGGAGGGCGCGAAGACGACGACAGCGACAGTGCACGGCGACGGCGACGGGGCAGGGCGTGGCAACGGCAAGCACGCAGGGATGGGGCAGGGCGCGGCGACGGCGACGAGGAGGACGAGCAGCCTGGCGGCGTCGGCGATGGGGAATGGAGCATTTGGCGAAATTTTCGCAAGTGTGGGCTTATATAGGCGGACCTATGGTCCCGGTTCGTCGCACGAACCGGGACGAATGCGCACCTATGGTCCCGGTTGGTAGCACCAACCGGGACCAAAGGCCTCTTTTCGGCAGCCCAAAGGGCGGGAAGCAGAGGCGTTTAGTCCCGGTTGGTCGCACCAACCGGGACTAAAGGGGGGCATTCGTCCCAGTTGGTGTTACGAACCGGTACCATTGCACCCCTTTAGTCCCGGTTGGTGCTACCAATCGGGACCAAACGCCCTGTGCTGGCGTGGTGCGGTCGTAAGTTTAGTCCCACCTCGCTAGTTGAGAGGGGCTCGGAGTGTTTTATAAGCCTCGCTGCCACATCCCTCTCGAGCTCCTCTCTATTGCAGGCTTACGGGCCTAATCTGTGCACTGCTATGCCTGTTGGGCCTGCTGGGCCTTCTGCGGGCCTGGATCCTGTCCCATGGAAGGGTTGCTAGTCGTATTCAGGCCGTGGAGGCCTAGTAGGTGGCATTTTTTGTTTTCTTCTTTTGTTTTCTTTTTTGCTTTTTATTTTTTTGTTTGTACTAAATACTTATAGTTTTTTAGTGATTTCTTTTTGCTTTTAGGTCACAAAAATTATAAACTTTCTGTTGGTGCCATTAGTTTTAAAATTTGATTTTTTTTGTTTTCTTCTTTTGTTTTCTTTTTTGCTTTTTTTATTTGTACTAAATACTTATAGTTTTTTAGTGATTTCTTTTTGCTTTTAGGTCACAAAAATTATAAACTTTCTGTTAGTGCCATTAGTTTTAAAATTTGAATTTTTTTTGTTTTCTTCTTTTGTTTTATTTTTTGTTTTTATTTTTTTATTTGTACTAAATACTTATAGTTTTAAAATGTATGTCAATCACTAGTTTATGAATAACTTTACTATGAAGTTAGATTTTTGAGTGATTCTTTTTGCCGCTACTTAATATTATAGTGTTTTATCATTATACTCTATTTGGTAATTTTAGGTTATTTTTAATATCTGTTTTAATCAAAAACAAATTTTGTTATTTTTTTGCTATTAAATTCCTTTCGCTATTAATGTGTTGAACAAAAAATACTTTCTGAATTTAAGTTGCATAAATTTTATATAAGTTTACTTTCAAAAATACTAGAGGTTTATAAAAACTTTTTAGTTGATTCATTTTGCTTTTTTGAGCTATAAGACCCTGAAATTGAAAAGCATTTCAAATGAACTCCGAAAAGGTTGAAAGTTGGCATGGTATCATCATTTCACCCACATAGCATGTGCAACAAAGTTGAGATGGTTACGTCAAAAACTGGATGCACTTCGTGTACAAAACGGACAACCTCTTTCGAAGTATCAGGGTTTCGGACGAAAGATCATGTGTTACAAAGGGATTTCATTTCTTGAACTTATTTGAACTCCATATTTTTTCTGTGTTCAAAATGCACCATTCAAAGCCACATCATCAATTTTCAACCCTTTCTGACTTCATTTGTTATTTTTCATGCATTTACTGATTTTTTGAGCTATAAGACCCTGAAATTGAAAAGCATTTCAAATGAATTCCAAATGAACTCCGAAAATTATAAACTTTCTGTTAGTGCCATTAGTTTTAGAAAAATTATAAACTTTTTGTTAGTGCCATTAGTTTTCAAATTTGAATAGTTAAAATTTGAATTCTTTGAAATTTGTGTGAATCACAAGTTTGTGATTAACTTTACTAAAAAATGAACATAGATGCACCTATAGAGAAATTTTGACCTACATTCATAGTTTTCAAATGAAGTCTGAAAAAGTTGGCATAGCATACTCGTGTGTTACAAAGTTGACATGGTATCATCATAATAGTTGCGGGAGAAAGTCTTCACTTTTTCTTCGCTTGTGTCATTTGCTTATTGCGCCGTAACCATGGATAATCTTCATCGTTTATCAGGATGCTTGGGTCAGCCTTGACATTGAAGGGAGGAATTTCATGAAACTTTTCATAATCTTCAGACATTTCTGTCTTGCCGTCCACTCCCAGGATGTCCCTTTTTCCTGAAAGAACTATGTGGCGCTTTGGCTCATCGTATGATCTATTCGCTTCCTTATATTTTCTTTTTCTCGGTTTGGTAGACATGTCCTTCACATAGATAACCTGTGCCACATCATTGGCTAGGACAAACGGTTCGTCAGTGTACCCAAGATTTTTCAAATCCACTGTTGTCATTCCGTACTGTGGGTCTACCTGTACCCCGCCGCGTGACAGATTGACCCATTTGCACTTAAACAAAGGGACCTTAAAATCAGGTCCGTAGTCAAGTTCCCATATGTCCACTATGTAACCATAATATGTGTCCTTTCCGCTCTCGGTTGCTGCATCAAAGCGGACACCGCTGTTTTGGTTGGTGCTCTTTTGATCTTGGGCGATCGTGTAAAATGTATTCCCATTTATCTCGTATCCTTTGTAAGTCAATACAGTCAAAGATGGTTCCCTGGACAACAAGTACAACTCATCACAAACAGTGTTGTCACCTCTGAGACGTGTTTCCAACCAACTGCTGAAAGTCCTGATGTGTTCACATGTAATCCAGTCGTCGCACTACTCCGGGTGTTTGGAGCGCAGACTGTTCTTATGTTCATCGACATACGGGGTCACCAAGGTAGAGTTCTGTAGAACTGTGTAGTGTGCTTGAGACCAAGAATATCCGTCCCTGCATATTATTGAGTCACTTCCAAGAGTGCCTTTTCCAGTCAGCCTCCCCTCATACCACGATTTAGGGAGACCTATCTTCTTAAGGCCAGGAATGAAGTCAACACAAAACCCGATAACATCCTCTGTTTGATGGCCCATGGAGATGCTTCCTTCTGGCCTAGCGCGGTTATGGACATATTTCTTTAGGACTCCTATGAACCTCTCAAAGGGGAACATATTGTGTAGAAATATGGGCCCCAGGATGACAATCTCGTAGACTAGATGAACTAGGACGTGCGCCATGATATTGAAGAAGGATGGTGGGAACACCAGCTCGAAACTGACAAGACATTGCGCCACATCACTCCTTAGCCTTGGTACGATTTCTGGATCGATCACCTTCTGAGAGATTGCATTGAGGAATGCACATAGCTTCACAATGGCTAATCGGACGTTTTCCGGTAGAAGCCCCCTCAATGCAACCGGAAGCAGTTGCGTCATAATCACGTGGCAGTCATGAGACTTTAGGTTCTGAAACTTTTTCTCTGACATATTTATTATTCCCTTTATATTCGACGAGAAGCCAGTCGTGACCTTCATACTGAGCAGGCATTCAAAGAATATTTCTTTCTCTTCTTTCGTAAGAGCGTAGCTGGCAGGACCTTTATACTGCTTCGGAGGCATGCCGTCTTTTTCGTGCAAACATTGCAGGTCCTCCCGTGCCTCAGGTGTATATTTTGTCTTCCCATACACGCCCAAGAAGCCTAGCAGGTTCACGCAAAGGTTGTTCGTCACGTGCATCACGTCGATTGAAGAGCGGACCTCTAGGTCTTTCCAGTAGGGTAGGTCCCAAAATATAGATTTCTTCTTCCACATGGGTGCGTGTCCCTCAGCGTCATTCGGAACAGCTAGTCCACCGGGACCCTTTCCAAAGATTACGTGTAAATCATTGACCATAGCAAGTACGTGATCACCGGTACGCATGGCGGGCTTCTTCCGGTGATCTGCCTCGCCTTTGAAATGCTTGCCTTTCTTTCGACATTGATGGTTGGTCGGAAGAAATCGACGATGGCCCAGGTACACATTCTTCCTGCATTTGTCCAGGTATATACTTTCAGTGTCATCTAAACAGTGTGTGCATGCGTGGTATCCTTTGTTTGTTTGTCCTGAAAGGTTACTGAGAGTGCGCCAATCGTTGATGGTCACGAACAGCAACGCCTTAAGGTTAAATTCCTCCTGTCTGTGCTCATCCCACGTACGTACACCGTTTCCATTCCACAGCTGTAAAAGTTCTTCAACTAATGGCCTTAGGTACACATCAATGTCGTTGCCGGGTTGCTTAGGGCCTTGGATGAGAAATGGCATCATAATGAACTTCCGCTTCATACACATCCAAGGAGGAAGGTTATACATACATAGAGTCACGGGCCAGGTGCTATGATTGCTGCTCTGCTCCCCGAAAAGATTAATGCCATCCGCGCTTAAAGCAAACCATACATTCCTTGGGTCCTTTGCAAACTCATCCCAGTACTTTCTCTTGATTTTTCTCCACTGCGACCCGTCAGCGGGTGCTCTCAACTTCCCATCTTTCTTTCGGTTCTCACTCTGCCATCGCATCAACTTGGCATGCTCTTCGTTTCTGAACAGACGTTTCAACCGTGGTATTATAGGAGCATACCACATCACCTTCGCAGGAACCCTCTTCCTGGGGGGCTCGCCGTCAACATCACCAGGGTCATCTCGTCTGATCTTATACAGCAATGCACCGCATACCGGGCATGCGTTCAAATCCTTGTATGCACCGCGGTAGAGGATGCAGTCATCAGGGCATGCATGTATCTTCTCCACCTCCAATCCTAGAGGGCATACGACCTTCTTTGTTGCGTATGTACTGTCGGGCAATTCGTTATCCTTTGGAAGCTTCTTCTTCAATATTTTCAGTAGCTTCTCAAATCCTTTGTCAGCCACAGCATTCTCTGCCTTCCACTGCAGCAATTCCAGTACGGTACCGAGCTTTGTGTTGCCAACACGGGCGGCGCGTGCGGCTTGCCTCGCCCGGATCTCCTGCTGGATGTCGTAGCGGCGCTCCAGCGTCAGCATGGCGTAGTAGGTGTTCTTGCTCCGGACCATGGCGGAGTGCCGGAGCGTGGGCGAAGCATCTCACCGTGGGCAGAGCGCCAGAGCGGGAGAGGGAGGAGGTGGATGGGCTCGGACTGGCGGCGCGGAGAGGGGGGAGGGGGTGGGTTAGGGTTGCGGGACGCCGGGCGTCTTAAATATGCGGATTTGGTCTTGGGCGGCGAGCCGGAGCGGCGCCACGCGGCGTTCACACCGCGGCGACGGACGCTGCGTCCGTCGGACCGTCGGGTTTCTGGGCGTTTTCGCGTGGGACCCCGCCGTCAGACCAACGTGACGGGCATGCCCGAGCACCCCCATATCCGCCCCATATTTGGGCTGGATATGGGGGGTGCCGGCCAGGCCGGGCGTTTGACGGGCCGTCTGGGTCAAAAAATCGTGACCGGGCAGTGAACGGGCGGCCCGCCCGGGCGTATGAGGCGGGTTTGAGAGGTCCTGCTGTAGATGCTCTTAGGCCTCGCCTCGTCTGAAATTTGCGCACTAATCATTCATACAATCGAGCCCATGAAAGCCCAGCCCGTGAAAGCCCAGATGAACAGAGAGATGAAGGAGATGAATTGAAGAGAGGGAGAGAGACGATTATGAACATTCTAATCAGTTCAAGGGTACAACCAGATTTCTCGCCATGGCACTATGAGAAGAAGGGTGTATTTACTGTGTGCTCAGCGTATAGGCTCCTATGCGCAACGAAACAGCAAGAAACAGACTGGTTGGAAAGTAATCTGGGTCACTCCAACCTTGTGGGAGATCAGCGTTCGTGGACCAAATTATGGGGAGCCACGGTTCCATCAAAATTTAAAGTATTTGCATGGCGTCTAGCACGGACGTCACTTCCCACTAGCGATGTACGCAAACACAGAAATATGGCAGACACCCCCAAGTGCTCTATCTGTCATGCAACAATGGACACGTGGCGTCATTCTTTGTTTGATTGCCGAATGGTCAGGTGCGTTTGGGCCCTGGCGGACAAGGAACTCACTGAAGTAGCAATCTCGAACAAAATGGATGATGCTAAGCTTTGGATGCTCTGGTTGGTAGACACTTTGCCGGAGGAGGATTTCATCCGAGTGCTTGTGACGATGTGGGCGATATGGTGGGCACGCAGGAGCTATCCATGACGATGAATACCAGAGTCTTATGAGTACGCATTGCTTTATCACAAAGTTTCTGGAGGATCTAAACTTGGTTCATATCCACAGCTCTAATCCAGCAAAGAGCATGCATGTAATCTCTAATGGTGTGCAAGCAAGTTTTGGGGGCCTTCAGGAGAACTAGAGCGACGTGCATGCACCGGCACCTACGGCCCACTGGCTGCATCCTGCTACACATGAGGTAAAATTGAATGTCGATGGAGGGTTATCCCGAGATGGAACCAGGGGAGCGGCGGCGATCATTTGTCGGGACAAAAATGGCCTCTTTCTTGGCGCCTCAGCTGTTGTTTTTCAAGGCCTTGTTGATCCGGCTACTCTGGAGGCAAGTGCATGGAATGAAGCATTGGCTTTAGCTTTGGACCTACATATTGATTCGCTGTGTGTTGCTTCGGACTGCTCTGAAGCATTGACTTTAGCTTTGGACCTACATATTGATTCGCTGTGGCCAATATCGAATCAGACGCTCCATGTCAATATGTCACTATCCTACAGGAGATCAAGGCCAAGCGAAGCTCATTCAGAGATGTTCAGTTCATTCAAGAGAAGCGTCAGTACAATGGCGAGGCACATGCTCTCGCCGAGGCGAGTACCTCTCTTTCTACCGGGCGCCATGTATGGCTTGTCTCTCTGCCCGATATCATTTGTATTCCCATGAACATTGAACTTTAAATAAAGGGTGCAGATTCTCAAAAAAATGAAGAGAGGGAGAGAGAGTCAGTGATATGATATGACGGCCGGTGGCGTACGGAAACGATGCCGCCGCCGGTGGCGGCGGGCCGGGCGGAAACGACCGGGCGAACAAGTGCGGCCATAATCGTGGAGGACTTGGGCTTTGTCATCAGTAGCGGGCGGGCGTTCTACGAGTCTGCCCGCAGCGCTCGCGACGATGTTGCCGAGGAGGCGAACGTGGATGGGGCATTGCCGCGGTTGGTGTGTGCCGGATCGGTAGTTTCACTTTTGATATGCAAAATAAGACCCAGATATTTATTAATGTAAAACTTCGTGTTCGGATGAACTCCGTCCGTTTTTTCTTCTTTTTTGTCTGGATTGTGTGACGGACGTTTGGTGCGTGCGTTTTGATGTACCGTGTTGGAGATGGATCTTATATTGCTCGGCTAAGTCACGAGGACGAGAAAGAAAACCCCAGAATGTTATTTGTGTTGATGATTGATATTTTTTTGTTGAGCACAAGATGATTGACTTTTTTAGTACTCCCTCCATTCCTTTATACAAGGCCACACACTGAAATTATAGGTACCTAACTAAAATTTAACGACTACTTTGCAAGCCAACTTTTTTTCTTATTAACTGGGTTCATTAATACACCCGCATGCATGCAAGGAAGGAATAAGAGGGAAGTAGTACAGTGTCATTATGACTACATGCATGCAAGTATTAAATGAGTTGTTAGTACGAGAAAATATCATTAAATTTTGCCTCGATTACTGTTAGTGGCCTTATATAAATGCAAAATGTATTTTTTTATAATGGCCTTGTATAAGGGAATGGAGGGAGTAATACAGGATGATTGATAAAATGGAACGACGTGTTAGGTGGTCATGAAATTGGGCCTTGGTTGAACACCAACACCAAGGACGTGCGATCGTTACGCATTGCCGAAAGCCTTGCGCGTGACTTGCTTCTTTGAGACGGGAAAAGAAAGGGTGCTTTCTTTTGGTTGAACACGAAAAGAAAGGGACTCGTGCATCGATTGTCCATCTTTATCATCTTTCATGGATCCATGAGGTATGTATGTGTGTTAGGCTTCCCCTAGGGTTTATCTAGGGTTCCACTTTCCTCCCGCGGCGACCGCGAGAGTTCCCCCATCTACCCCGGGTTCCCACGGATCCTAACGCCAATCTGGCCGTGGCCGCGATCTAAATTGCATCGTACTAGGGCTGCGTCTGCTGCGGCCGTGTTGCATGGTTGGAAAGGAGACGATGGCACCACCTGCGGCAAGCGGATCTGGCGACGGCGACGGAGACAGAAGCAATGAAACAAGGCCGGACTTGGAGGACAAGTTTGTGGGTCAGAACCTGCATGGAGAAGAAGAGGAAGATCTCGACCTCTCTGGTGAGATTGATGGGCTTGTCCAAGAGGTCAGATGGATAGCGATTTTCAGGGTTCATACAACTAAGCCTTTCAGTTATGTAGCTCTGTACAAATCTATGCGCAATGCGTGGGCGTCAACGCATGGTGTCACTTTCAAATCTGTGGGAGATAACTTGTTCCTCGCACAGTTCATGTGTGTCGGCGACTGGAATAGATTCATGGGAGGTGGCACGTGGCAGTTCCGTTGATTCGCGGTGGTCATGGAGGAATATGATGGGTTCACCAATGTAAAGGATTACAAACTTGACCGGATCCCAGTATTGGCAAGGATCATAGGTGTTCCTGATGACTTGATGAAGAAGAAAGAGGTTGCAGCGAAAATAGCAAAGAAAGTGGACAAACCACCAATCCATGTAGCAGTAAATGATGGAAGAATTGTCCAAACAAAATATATGCGTGCTCATGTGTTTCTGGACCTGGACACGCCTCTTGTTAGGTTTGTCCCTATAACCTTAAAGGAGAGCATCAAGTACCCTGTGGAATATGAAAATTTGTCAGATTTTTGTTTTTTTCTACGGCCTTACTGGACACTTGGTAACTGAATGTGGAGATGGTCTGCACAAGAATGAAGATTGTGAGTGGGGAGATTGGCTTTTGGTAAACTGTGATGCCCCAAACTTCTCATGTCAGGGTGGCTGAGGGGGTGGTAGAGGTGGTTTTGGACCAGGACATGGAGGAGGTTTTGGCCGACGGAGAGGTAAACCAGGGATGCAAATGAGGAGGAAAACCAGAACATGGATCTCGGTGGAGCTGGAAGTCAGTTATGGCTGACGACGAGGAAGAGGCTTGTAGGGCCGGATGGAACTTTTCTGAAGGAAAATATGGTGTCATCTGCAAGTGTTGGTGTTGTAGCAGACAGAGTCATGCAGATAGAGTGAGGTCCGGCTGCACCGGTGGATAAAGGGGCGATGAGCACTCCCCTGAAGGTGCAGGACCCGAAGAAGCAGCGCGCCGGGGAGAACGATCAGGCTAGTCAGAGTGGGATAGCAGGTGATTTTAACATAACATCGGCGACCTCTGGTATGGAGGATCACCGGCAGCAATGAAAATTTTCAGCTGGAACTGTCGGGGTATCCTTAGAGCCCCGACGGTTCGTCCGCTTCTGGACTTCCAGAGGCGATTCAACCCGGATGTGTTCTTTCTGTCTGAAACACACCTGGACAATGATAAGGTAGAAAAACTAATGAGAAAGCTACAATGTGATCATGGACTAGTGGCGCCTAGTCTTCACGGTACAAAAGGTGGGCTCTTAATGGTCTGGAAGAAAGAGGTTAGGATCTACTCCCGGACCACCACTTTGGAGTTCATTGATGTGTCTGTTGAAGAACCAGATGGGCAAATATGGAGATTGACAGGAATATATGGCGAACCAAGCTGGGATCATAAACAGAGGACATTCCAAAACTTGAGGGATCTGCATGCCCAATCCAGTTTGCCTTGGATGATTATAGGGGATTTTAATGAAATCTTATACTTGTCAGAGAAGGATGGGGGCCCCCCACCAACAGTCCCAATTACAGGCGTTCCAAGATGCCTTGTTTGATTGCATGCTAGAGGACATTGGTTTCGTAGGTGACAAATTCACATGGTTCAGGGGCGGGCTACGAGAGACACTAGATCGAGCGGTCTCCAATGCAGCTTGGCTGCTGCTACATCCATATGCGGGGCTCAGTAACTTGGAGCTTGGTAATTCAAATCATCGAACGTTGTTGATGGATACCGAGTACCTGACTGGGGTGGCGGATATAGTAACCCAAAGAAAGATCGCAGGATCGAAATGAGATGGCTGGCAGAAGAATCAGTCAATGCAATTGTGACCACTGCATGGCAGAAGGCCATTCACCGAGGCATTTTCCCTAATGTAAAGGGCAAGCTTAAGGCTGTGCACTAGGACCTTCATGAATGGGACCGTAAGATATTAAGGAAGCCGTAGGCTAGACTTTAGGCTACACGCAAAGAACTTCAGAGGGTGATGAGGGGACCTTATTCGAGCGAAGCAAAAATGAAGCATAAAGAGCTATCAGTTTTGATTGAAAATCTGCTTGAACAAGATGAAATCTACTGGGCTCGGAGAGAGCATGTCAAATGGCTGAAGAGAGGAGATCGGAATTCCTCATACTTCCAGCATTGTGCTTCGGCTAGAAGGAGGAGGAATTTAATTAAGAAACTGAAGAATGACAACCAAAACTGGGTAGAGGGTAATGATAACCTGCGGCCCTTGATCCGTGAGTATTTTAGTAATCTGTTCACCTCTAGCGAGGCGGGTATAAACCAGAATCTTCTTTGTTCTGTAAAACCGATTGTAACACATAATATGAACGAATTTTTGGTTACCCCATAAACCCAAGGGGATGTGCGTAAAGCCCTCTTCCAGAGAGGGGACATGAAGGCGCCAAGCCCTGATGGTCTACATGCAATATTTTTCAAGAGGTTTTGGCATGTCATGGGTGGGGAGCTCACCAAATAGGTTCTGGAACCTATAAATAACAGGAAAATTCCTGTTGGATGGAATGAGGTGAATGTGGTTTTGATTTCAAAGGTAGACAGTCCAGAGGTAATCACCCAATATAGGCCTGTTAGTTTATGTAATGTCGTTTACAAAATTATCTCCAAGATGATTGCCAACAGATTGAAGAGTATTCTGCCGGAGATCATGTATATCTCCTATACAGAGTGCATTTGTGCCAGGAAGGTTGATTACTAACAATGTCCTAGTGGCCTATGAGTGCTTTCATACAATAAAGAAGAAGACACGGGTAATTCTAGAGTGTGTGCAGTGAAGCTGGATATGAATAAGGCCTATGACAAAGTTGAGTGGTTTTTTTTGGAGAAAATGATGCTTAAGATGGGATTCAATGAACAATGGGTGCAACTAATCATGGAATGTGTTATATCTGTCAGGTACAGGATTCGATTTAATGACACAAAAACAGAAGAAATTATCCCTACAAGGGGGCTGTGTCAAGGGGATCCTCTCTCCCTTTACCTCTTCTTGTTATGCTCAGAAGGACTATCGAGTATGCTGGCCCATTAGGAGGAGATAGGTAATTTGGAAGGCGTAAAGGTGTGCAAGCATGCCCCTATGATTTCTCACCTTCTTTTTGCAGATGACTCCCTAATATTAATGAAGGCCAGCATGCAAAGTGCAAATACTTTGAAAAGAGTTATAGATACTTACTGTGAAAGCTTGGGGTAATTGGTGAGCAACACCAAATCAAGTATCTTCTTTAGCCCCAACACTCTAGTTGGAGTAAGAGAGGAGGTTTGTGGGGAGTTGAATATAGTCATTGAAGCTCTTTCAGACAAATACTTAGGGCTGCCCACTATGGTGGGCGTGGATAGAAGTGACTGCTTCCAACATCTAGTGGATAGAGTTTGCCAGAGACTCAGAGGATGGAAAGAGAAGTTCCTATCTATACAGGGTAAGGAAATCTTACTGAAATCGGTAGCTCAAGCAATTCCATCATATGCTATGTCAGTGTTTAAACTCCCCAATGGAATTTGTAAAACAATTACCAATAAGATGTCTGGTTTTTGGTGGGGAGATTGTAACGCCCCGAGAATCTTGCTACAGTAATCCCCCCTAATGATGCCTTGTCGTCATGCTTTCCTAAGCCAAAATGCCACTTGTCCAAAAATCAAGTCCAATTCAATTCAAATTGCAAGTCAATTATTTGCATCTTCAAATGAGCCAGAAAAATAGTTCACAATGTAGAAAATATTCCCTAAGTATTTTGTCATGATGAAACCTACCTCTTTTGGATTCCAAAAATGCTCCTGGAAATTATTTGAGTGGTCCAGCAACAATTAAATTGGCCTTTTCAATTTCTAAAAGTGTGTAAACATTTCCAAATGCTCAAAACAATTTTGTGCAACTTCACAATATTGCAAAGTATTTATTGCGGCATGTGGCACAGTTTACAAGAGTCATTTAGTGCTCGGAATAATTGCAAAGCAGTAGCTTTTTGATTTCCAGAAAAGAAAAACTAAAAGAAAAGGAAAAAGGGAGAGAGAGAGCAACCCCCCCTCCCTGGACTACACCCACCTGGGCCGGCCCACTACAGCTGGCCAGCCCACTCCCCCTCCCCGGTCGTCTCCCCCCTCGCACTGTTCCACGACCCGAGTCGCTACAGCGCGCCCGTCGCCGTCCAACCACCTCGCCGGCGACGCCCGACGAGGGGATAAGACCCCAGACGCCTCGGTTCTCTCCCCCGTTCTCCACTGTCGCCCTCCCCGTCTCTCCCACTCCCCTCCAGATCTCCTTCTCCCTCCTCATTCCCCATCCGCCACCGAGCGCCATCGCCGTTGAGCATCGCGCTCCACCGCGGCCACCGGCGCCCATTCCTCCCTCCGAGGTGTCCAGGAGGTCTGTGGTAGACTACTTCTTCGTCCTCGTCACCAGATCGAGCCCGTGGAGTGCCACCATCGTCACTCGCGTCTTCTTCCCCAACCTCGGTCGCCGCCGTCTGCCGCGATCAATTCCGCCTCCCCTCTGCGCTCCCGTTCACTCGAGGGCCTCCGTGTGCCGCGCCGTAAGCCTCCGCACCCTCCTCCTTCCTATGGTTCCTCCCCGTGCACCGTAGTTAGCTTCCACGCGTGCTCGAGCTCCGTCCGCCGTCTTTAGACTTCGCAGCCGACGCTGTGGGCCGTTTCAACGGCCACCGTTGCCGCCGTTCGACACGGTGCGATGCCCGCGTTCGAATGCACCAGATTCCGCGCCGAAAGAGCCCCCACAGCCCACTTCTCCTTGCGCCACCGAACGCCACCGCCGCCTTGCTCGTCGCCGGCGATGCTCCGGCCGCCCCCGAGCCCTCCCATCAGCACCGTTGGATGCACGGCTCGACGCTCCCTCAAACGAGCCTACGAACGGGCCGAGCGACCCCTTGTAGCCGATTTCCGGTCATTCCCGAGCGCGCCGCCGTTGAATATGGTCGCCGGAGCCAACTCCGGCGCCGTTTCCGGCGTTGCTGACGTGGCTGACCACGTGGACCCCCCCACAGCCGCGGCCGTTGGGCCCCTGGGTCCCATTGACCCAGTCAGATGCTGACTGGGTAGCGCCCAGTCACTGCCCGAGGGCCCCGCGTGGTCCCTGTTGACCAGTCAACTGGTCTGTTGACCGCTGATGCAGGGCTGACGCCAGGATGACGTCACAATTCTTTTTCTGATGAATTTAGTAATTAAAACAAATTTCAAAATATTGTTTAAACTTCAGAAAATCATATAAAATAAACCGTAGCTCGGATGAAAATGTTTTCTACATGAAAGTTGCTCAGAAAAACGAGACGAATCCGATTACGCGGTCCGTTCATCTGTCACATGCCCCTAGCATGCTGAACATGGAACATTCCCCCTCCTGTCATCTGTCCGACACGGGTCCGGAACCGGAAATACCTTCCCGGTTGATTTTCCCCCTTCACCTTTATCATGTAGCCATACGTTAGGTCACCCCCCCCAGCACATTGCCACGTTATGCTTTGTGATGCTATGTTTGCTTTATATTTACTGTTTCTTCCCCTCTTCTCTCCGGTAGACCCCAAGACCGATGCCGCCCCTATGATCGACTACGTCGACGACGACCCCTCCTTGCCAGGGCAACCAGGCAAGCCCCCCTTTGACCATCCCGATACCGCCCATTCCATTCTCTCATGCTTGCATTAGATTTTGCTACTATTATTGTTTGCTCCTATTCTGATGCATAACCTGCTTTTGTATCTGTTGTTGTACCTTGCCTGCTTATCCTAAACTGCTTAGTATAGGTTGGTTAGAGACCCATCAGTGACCCCCCACTTGACCCGACTGCCCCGCTGGATTATCAGAAGACCAGATCAACGGGATCGAAGACCAGGCCCCGACACCGCACATCACTTTCCCCTTTTGTTGCTCGACTCTGTTGAGTTACCATCGAGTGCCGAGGGTGGAACCTATACATCACTCCTGATGAGATCTCTGTAGTGTAGCTATTCGACCGTGGTCATCGAGGGTGATTTCCTCCTTAACCACTTTCGATACAGCTCTGTCGTGCAACCCCTCAAGTGTGAACTTCGAGGGTGGTTCCTCTTACGTTTACCTTGATGATTACATCGAGTGGAATCCGTCAAGGGTGATTCCTCAGGTTTTCCCCTTGGTGTTAGACACACAATTACTATGGTTACTATGACTTTACACTGAACCATGTTACTAAAGATGGGTCGACCCTGAGGGGTACCCGCGCGAGCATAATTGCGAGTGATGTGGAGTCGGGTTGACCTGGAAGGTGCCCGCGAGAAAATTACGAGGCGTGGCCGGGCATTCCTAGCCCTTGCCGCAAGTCCTCGAGACGGGGCAACGGGGTCACATCTTTCGTGAGTCTCTGCTTGTTACCGCGCGCTAATCCACTATGATTTGGATATTTGATCCGATGGGCCTCTGGCCTGATAGCACTAACCATCACGTGGGCATAGTATGGGCGTTCTGCGTCGTATACATCAGCCAAAGCGTAATAGACGTCAGCGACTGAGCGGCGCGTGCCGGGTTGGACTGCGTAAGCGCCTGCCTTGTTGAAGGAGGTAGCTAGATCTGCTCACCGGCCGCCCACGCAACGTGCAGGAGTTCTCGAGGAGATGGCCCATGACTCCTGGGGGCATAGGTTTAGTCCGGCGTGCTGGCCTCTCTATTAAGCCTAGGTCGGGTTGCGGCGTATTGTTTGGCCGAGGCCGGGCATGACCCAGGAAAGTGTGTCCGGTCGGAGTGAATAGAGCGTGGTGGGTAAGTTGGTGCACCCCTGTAGGGAAGAAAAAACATCTATCGATAGCCTGTCCTACGGTAACGGACACTTGGAGTTGTATCCCGATCGATACAACTAGAACTGGATACTTGTGATGAGAACTGGATGGCGATGAGAATTGGATTGTGATGATAACTGGATAGTATGGCTCTGGGATTTCTTTCTCGCGGGGAGTCGAGAAAGGATCTCTGGTCAAGGTTGATAACACTACTACAACTTTACTTTATGCTACTATACTCCCTCCTGTTGCTGCAAGATGGTGGGTTCGAGAAGATGCTAGTCTTCGATAGGCTAGGCTTTCCCCCTTCTCTTCTGGCATTCTACAGCCAGTCCACATATACAGCCTTCCTTTGATAATGTTGCATATGTAGTGTAGATCCTTGCTTGCGAGTACTTTGGATGAGTACTCACGGTTGCTTTGCTTTCCCCCCCCCTTCCCCCTTTCTTCTTTCCGATTGATGCAACCAGATGTCGGAGCCCAGGAGCCAGATGCCACCGCCGATGCCTACTACTACGTGGAGACCGACGACGACCAAGAGTAGTTAGGAGGTTCCCAGGCAGGAGGCCTTGCCTTTTTCGATCGTTGCTGCTTTTGTGTTAGCCTTCTTAAGGCAAACTTGTCTAACTCATGCCTGTACTCAGATATTGTTGCTTCCGCTGACTCTTGTGTATTCGAGCTTATGTATTCGAGCCCTCAAGGCCCATGGCTTGTAATATAAAGCTTGTATTTTTTTTATTTGTGTCTAGGGTTGTGTTGTGATATCTTCCCGTGAGTCCTTGATCTTGATCGTACACATTTGCGTGCATGATTAGTGTACGATTGAATCGAGGGCGTCACAGAGATGGAGAAGAGAAAAATAAAATGCATTGGTTTGCGTTGTGGAAATTGTGTGTACCAAAGAAGAAAGGGACATTAGGATTCAGAGACCTTCACAGTTTTAACCTTGCTATATTAGCAAAATAGTGTTGGCGACTAATTCAGAACTTGGATTCTCTATGTGCACGTGTTTTGAGCGCAAAGTATTATCCAAAGGGGAATATTTTGAAGGCAGGACCGAAGAAAGGCTCGTCTTGCACTTGGCAGAGTATAGTTGCAGGTATACAAACTTTTCAGAGAGGGTATATGTGGCGAGTGGGCAATAGAGCACACATCGAAATTTGGCAGGACCCGTGGATTCCATCAAGCCCGTCGCGAAAAAGTTGTCACCGCTCGTGGTTTAGTAATGCTACGATTTGTAGATGAACTGATTGATCCACATCATGGACAGTGGGATGAAGCCCTGATTCGAGACGTGTTCTCTCCGGTTGACGCGCAGAGGATTCTCCAGATACCGCTAAATGTTCAGGTGGTGGAGGACTTTGTAGCGTGGCATTATACGAGATCAGGGACCTTCTCGGTCCAGTCTGCATATCATAGGCAATTTGAACACACATATGGCAGACATCTTACTAGATCAGATGGACAAGGCAATACCCAAGTCAACACCATTTGGCAAAAAGTGTGGAATCTGAAGCTCCCGGGAAAGATTAAGCATTTTGCCTGGAAGGCACTTAATGGATCGCTACCTTGTTATGGTATACTAGCGAACAGACACATTCCTCTAGTCCCGCAATGCCCCTTTTGTTCAGTGGGTTTGGAGGATATACAACACTGCTTATTTTCAAGGGTGCAGGAGGTGTGGGCAGAGCTGGGGTTACAGAAAATTATACTGGATGCAGTTAAACAGGACCGGTCAGGGTCAGTTACAATGGAAATCCTCAGTGGGATGCCGGGCGCCTCCGATGACCTCCCTATGCCTGAACTTATCCTGGTAGCTTCTTGGTACCTATGGTGGCAGAGGAGACATCATGTGAAAGGGGAAATGATCCAAGTTGCAGATAAAACAGCCATATCGATCATGGTTCTTGCTACCAATTTCGTTCGTGCATACTCGAGCAAACAAATGGAGAGGAAGAACGACCAAATATGGAAAAGATCATTAAGTGAAGTACTTAAAATTAATGTGGACGCTGCCTTCCAACCTGAAACTCTCTCAGGTGCAACGGGAGCCATCGCACGTGATTGCCAGGGGAAACTAATAGCAGCAGCAAACTGGTTTCTCCCTCATATAAACAGCGTCGACTCAGCTGAAACTGTGGCAATTCGTAATGGTCTTTATTTAGCTGACAGAATTGGCTGTAACAAGGTACACATCGAGTCGGATAATAGCTTCATGGTGGAAGCGGTTCGAAACCCAGAGGAGTATTCGGGGGAGAATGTGGCGACTGTGATGGAATGCAGGCATCTAAACTTCGCCAAAGTTGAATTCTCGCACTGTCTTGGTGAAGCAAATGAGGCTGCACACTTATTAGCAAGCAATGCTTTTAGTAATAGAAGTTCCTTATTCTGGGAATCCGTTATCTCTGACTTTATTTCTCATGCTATTGTAAACGATCTCGCTATTATTTGAAGAATAGAGTCTTGATGGTTCAAAAAAAAAGGGACTCGTGCATCGTGCAGTGCTCAGGGGGGAAAAGAATTCTCAAGTCGTGCTTAAGTGCCGCTGGCTCGCGCCCGAGGCCCCTTTCTTTGTTTTTTCATTTTCGATTGATTGATGATCAAACAAGTCCAGTCAGTCGTACGTACAGCTCTTGTGTAGGTACGTCTCTCGCACTCGCACGCACGCACGCGCGATGCAAACGAGACAGCACGCCATGGACGTATGGAACTGCATCAGGCCATGATTCCTATCTTAATTTCCGCACAATTATTAATGCGACAAATACTTGATTGATACTCCGTGATCTCCACCGATCTGCCTTCCCTATATAAACCCAACGAATGGGTGAGCATGGCAACATCTCATCAGGCTTTGTTCTTGGGTCATCAACCATGGCAGTCTTCAGGAACAATGGGGCTGTTGCCGTATGGTTGGGGGCTCTCATGCTCATGGCTACCCTTCTCGCCTCGCAAGGAAAGCCAGCCTTCAGTACGTACACTTTCCTTCTCTTATAGTTAGCAAATCGATCATTTTTCACAAAATCTATATATCTTGCGATGTTGAGCACGGTGGATCATATTGGTATTCTTATACAAAGTTATCCAATATGAATTGACTGACTGGAGTACCAATTGATGTATTTGGTTTTGTTGTGTTTGCATGCAGTTGGATGTTACGAGGTCCACCAGAACTGCTTCCCAGATGACTGTGCGAAGAAATGCAAGGACAATCATGGAGAAGATACATTAAGTCAATGCCAGCGGGATCATGGCGAACTAAAACCGTATCCCGGACTTGAGTGTTGTTGTTTTCATCCGGAAAATGATAAACACGGTGTTTAGTTGGCCGAAATCACTGTTCTGACCTTATCAGCAAACTTTATCACAAACTGAACTCAACATGAAAGTATTTCATGATCTGACCCTTTTAGCAACGCCATAGCCCGTGACGTTTCTGCCCAACATAGAAACACCGAACTGTCCAGCGTTGCTGCCCTGGCCCCACTCGCCGACGTGGCAGGCTAAAAACGCCAAGCTAGATTGCGTTTCTGGAAACGCCAAACTCGTTGGCGTTTCTGGCCATCATGAAAACGCCAAGGGGCATGGCGTTTCTGCCCTCTTCTCTCTCTCGATGTGACATGTTGCCTGGCTATAGACTAAAGTGAGAGAGAGAGACATGACAGATGGATGGGAGGACATGACCTTTTTCAGGGATGGCAGTAGCACTCATGCATGACACCTACGCATGTAGCTCTTTGTATTTGGGCATGCATGCATGCTGTATGCGGCTGCTCATGCAGACACTTTTTCTATGTGTATGTGGATGAACGGGCCTAATTAATAAGGCTAATTATTGCCTGTTTCATGTTTTTGTTGTTTTGGTCTATGTGACCAATTAAATGGATGGAGAAAGTATTAGTCATCCACATGCAGTTCTTGCTTTGCTACGCGCATGCCCTTCTCTTCTCATTGTTCATTTTCCTTAACTACATGCCACATAAACAAAAATTTCTTGAAGTGCGCTATGTTACTACTTAAGTTACTTCCACTATGACTAGCCTTACGCATAGGCCTTGGTATTAATTACATGCACATAGAAAAAGTGGCTGCATGAGCAGCTGCACACAGCATGAATGCATGCCCAAATACGAAGAGCTACATGCGCATAGCTGCCATGCATGAGTGCTACTACCATCTCTGAAAAAGGCCATGTCCTCCCATCCATCTCTCACGTCTTTCTCTCCCTCTCACTCTAGTGTATAGCCATGCAACATGTCACATCGAGAGAGAGAGAGAAGAGGGCAGCAATGCCATTTCCCTTGGCGTTTCCAGGATGGCCATAAACGCCAACACCTTTGGCATTTCTTGGTTAGCAGCAACGCTACATAGTTCGGCGTTTCTAAGTTGGGCTGCAACATAGGCTAGTTCGGCGTTTCTAAGTTGGGCAGAAACGTCACGGGCTGTGGCGTTGTTAAAAAGGTCAGATTGTGAAATACTTTCATGTCGAGTTCAGTTTGTGACAAATTTTGCTGATAAGGTCAGAACAGTGATTTCGGCCTGTTTAGTTGATGGTGGGCAGATGATATATAGAATGCATCCATATATATATCACTGTCCGTTCGATCCCCCTGTTGTGGATCTAACAATATATGTTATAACTATTGAGAGAAATGATAATAATATTCCTTTTTGTGGTGCACTGATCGACGGCCAGTTCTTGCATTGAGATTAATTCACCTATTCAGGCCAGCGTTGGTTAGCTTGTATGATAAATGAACACGTTTATTCATACAACCAACTACCAACGAAATTAATTACACCTTTGCATCGAAGTCAAACTGCTCTTTTTCTTTCTGAGAAAGTCAACCCGCAAAATAGTCAGCTTCCTAATGGTAAATTTCCATGATACTTCACTTTGTATTTTTAATTCTTGATGACATGTCATTGGTCACGTGGTAATAACGCAAAAAAAGGAGTGAAGCGCATCCTAGGTCCTCGAACTATTTCGAAGGTGTCATGTAAGTCCTCAAACTATGAAAAGTGTCATATAGGTCCTCAAAAATCCTTGAAATGTAATAAGTGTGTATACATGTGACACCTCCGAAATAGTTTAAGGACCTCTTTGACACCTTTGAAATAGTTAGGGGACCAGGATGACACGCATATTGCACTTTAAGGACCTGGATGACGATTTTCATAGTTCGAGGACATACATGACACCTTTGAAATAGTTCGAGGAGCTATGATGCACTTCACTCCAAAAAAAGGGGGGAACCATCCCTTCCGGTCGACCAGAGTAGTCTTGCAGCGGTAAGAGTCCGTCCTTCGATCCCACCAGATCGTACTTTCCATGACGCGAATCGGTCCAGTGATTCTCACTAGAGATGTCTTTGGCTGTGCCTTATCCGTTCTGCCCACGTGCCTCCATTCATTCCCTTTCTTCTTCCAGCTCCTCTCCTCTCTCGATTCTTTCTCGCACATGACCTCCATGGAAGAGCTCCCCATGTCCAAGCCGCTGTCCAGTGAGAGCGAAATAGGTGTGTCTGCGCGGCGCCTAGCGCTGCTAAAACTAAGCTGAGTACAGTGGTTCTAATTGAAGAGAGAATTTGCCTGCGTAGTCACTACTTAGGTCTCACAATCTACGGCTCATATTTTCTTAAATAAATTAGTGCCAACTGCCAAGTTGATAAGTCAGTTAGTAAAAATATATATCTGTAAATTCATAGAAAATGCCACCAAACATACATTTGGGTTACTGGACAATCATACTAAATTAATTTATATGGGTCGATCGGATCGGAGAGGGAGCTTGTGTAAGGTGGCTCACTGGCCTGGTATCTTCTTGTTCACTTGCTCTCTTTACCTATGCTTTGACGTAAGCCTTCCTGTGCTAGATGCCTGCCTGCCTACTGTTCTGTTACCGAAACGGCAAAACGTTTCATAGACCAGTGCGATGCTAAGCTAGGGAGAACCACATATATGCAGGAATATCTTCTTTTCAAATGGAAAAGTTATTCCACCATGCAGAGACTCAGGCTCTCTTCTTTTCACGAGAAAATGTTATATATTCCTTCCTCCCTCGATCCCAGCCAAAGCAGACGACTGGATACAGCTAAAGCTATCCCATTTGTGTTAATCGGTTTGAATTTGGACACAAGTTGGATTTGAATTTGTCGCACTTGCATTCTGAATTTGGTTCGATCATGTATGCCTACGTGTGTTTAATTAGCTGCCACGTGCTTGGAGTTGTTAAAAAGTGATATCCGTACCTTGTTCGGCACGAAGGCCACAGCCCGGAACGGGGAGGTATGTACATAGTACATAACTCATAATCGGTTGTCCGCAATTTTTTACATAAAATAATACCATATGCAAATGAACAGATGGATTATTATTGACATTATTAAGTCTTTTTTTAATGAACATTACTCCTATAAAGAAAGGATGGTTGAGTACCCGCCTCCCTGGGTGCCTCGCGGGCAGAGAGTGCCTCCGAGCCATCCGTTGGTCGTTGGAGTGCTGCGAGGGCAAGTTGGGGTTGTGTCATACACACTTTCATAAAGTAGCACAACATGAAATCATTTACAGTTACCATCAACTACTCGCGGAAATGAGAATTTTAATAGGTTGGCATGCGCGCAAGACGTGATCGGAATGATCATCCCAATGCCTCAAAAATTACCTATTCATATTCCTCATGGGTGTATGATCTAGAAATAAGCATATGCTTATATCCTTAACAAACAATTTTCGAAGTCCTAAACCCTAAAACTTGATGCTTATTCATCAGCGGGCCCTTGAGATTTCTGATGACAGGTTCGCTTTAATATCGCACCGATAAATAAATATATCACATAAAAAGAGATAGTAAAAAAAAAAGAACATTTCACATACACAAATCTCCTTGACAGCAAAAAACACACAAGTATTATCAGGTAATAGAAACACTAATAAAAATGAATAATGAGGTTCCACACTCCGCTCGAGATTCAATCCAGTGACATACATTGATGCATGGGCATGGCTCTGAGATAAACAAGAGAAATGTTGTATAATGAGCTTCCACACTCAACTTGCACATAAATAACCTAATTATCTGTTTTCATAAAACACTTCCCTAGCTAGTGTGGCACACAACAAATCCTCATTTGATGACTTAGTTTAGATCTTTAAATCTGTGAACAGAACGGAGCTTGGACGAGCATCTTGACAGATTTATAACAAATCTACGTTCAACCCTTGCATTTTACTAATTAAATGAATTGTGCATTATTCACATCAGTTAATTTCGTAGAACAGTCCCGGTAATTGCGAGTTAGCTAAAACAGCAGGCAGATGGATGAACTTTGCAGTAGTTCATGCAAAATCCACCATCTTTGTAGTAGCTAAAACAGCAGGCAGCTGGAAACGCAGTTACAGAGAGGAGAGTTTTGCGATCTTTTATTCTGATTGAGCACAGTTCAGTTGAACAACTAGTGAGCGATAGCCACGCCACGATCCCTTATTCTCGTGCCATCCACAAGCTGCAGATCGTGGCTTGACCAAACTAAACTAGAGCTTCAAAGCCGCAACGTGAACCTGCACGTTTCTGGCCGCTGACTGAATGAAGAAAGGACGGACCTCAAGGTCCAACACAGCTACTGGAACTAAAACAGGACACTGAGGTACACAACAAGATTAACTTGACACAGCTTCAGCACCGTCTATCTCGCCGGCTCGCCACTGCGAAGGTGCACCGCAGCAGTGAGCGCCTCTGCCCGCCATGACACTCAGGCACCGCCGTGCAGATCCTTGGGCGACGGCTTCCAGTCGTAGCCCATGTTGGACATATCGCACGGAACCTGCAAGGCGGCGGCGTCCCCTACCCGCCTGGCCGTGCACGTCACGATCTTCCCCACGTCGTCGCTAGTCGGTGGCATCTGGAGCGTGACCTCGAACGCCTCGACGCCTCGCCGCGCGTCGGCCGCGAGGTTGTCCAGCCTGAAGCCCGGTAGGCGCACGCCGCGGCCCCAGGCGACGAGGGACTGCTCGCTCGGCGCCGTCCTCGGCCAGGCGCAGAGCTGCACGGCGGTCCCGCTGGCGAGCGGGGAGCCGCGGTAGGAGACCTTCACGGCCGTGCCGGGCACAACGCACTCGCCGTGGCGGAGGTCGTCGGAAGCGACGCCGAGGCTGATGTTGAATACAGGGTCGAGCGAGGGCCGGCGGAGATCCTTGGCCGGGTCGAGGCCGGAGAAGGAGTTGATGGCCGCGTAGTAGCGCGGCTTCTTGTAGCCATCGATGACGAGGAAGGCGAGCTCGCAACCTACGATGGCGAAGAAGCAAATGACGCAGACGAGGATTATGCAGCCTGGGTTCGTCATCGATGATTTGTTCTTGTTAGCTAGCTGATGGTTTGGCTTGATGGCGCACGGCCGGGAAGAGGGTTTACATAGAGAACGAGCTGCTTCGGCAAGCCAATGAAGCACATCGATTCACCCATACAAGTTACAACCACAGACACGTAGAAGCGCATCCTGGATGAGTGCAAAGTTTGTTTGCTCGGGCACCATGGTGCCATTTTTCTGGAAAAAAAAACCATATTTGAAAGTTTCAAAAATAATTCTATGGAAACTTGTATGTATTCACTACAGATTCATGAAATTTTGTTTTGTAAAAAGGTTATCAGCGGGAGGCTGCAGGAGCAGCCAGACGTTGATGACATGCAGCTGAGGTGCGCTATGAGGGCGGCCAAGTTGCGTGACGTCGAGATCTTCACTGGTATGTCTGTTAATAAGTCGAATTCCATTTTGCATTTTACGAATGATGAAATTGTTCATAATGCAAATCAAATAGGAGTCTCACTTAGTAATAATGATATGGAGATATCTAGGTCGGTTAATGACATTCTTGATTTGGAAGCTGAACGAACGTTAGATATGATTCGTCACATAGCTGCCATTAAACCTATGAATGATTCGGAGATTGATGCGCTTGGGGTTAGGGTTCTTGATGGTTTGTGTGCCGATATTGACCCTGCGTTACCGGAGATGGAGGAGGAGGAGGGGTTTACCTATCCTGAGACCTCTATTCATGTAGACGAGTCCTTGGTGATTGCAGCAGAGCCTGAGTGTGTTGACCAATCTGAAGATCGCATTAAGCCTAAACGGACTTGGAAACGGAAGGTTTATCCAGTCTCGGCCGCGCGTAGAAGCGCTAGGATCCATACCGCTAAAAAAATTCATGATGAAATATGAGAGGCATTTTCTGGAATAGCAGAGGTCTTAAAGACTTGGCTAAAAGAAGGTTTCTAGCTGATGCTTCTCTTGAACATCATTTGGATTTTATTGCGTTGTCTGAGACTGGAAGAGGCAACTTCACTTCACAAGTTCTTAGCACTTTATCCGGGGGGTAGATTTTGACTGGCATTGCCTCCCCCCTCGAGGAAGATCCGGTGGGGTTTCACTTGGGGTTATGTGTGAAACTTTGGAAGTTCGGAGTGTAGTTTTGGGAGAGTTTGCAGTAAAGTTTCGGGTTAGAACTAAGGCAGATGGGCTTGATTGGGCTTTGGTGGCGGTTTACGGAGCCGCACAACCAGAGCTCAAGCCAGATTTCTTGGCTGATCTAGTCCGTGTCTGCGGTAACGAGCAGCTCCCTATCTTAGTGGGGGAGGGGGTGATTTCAACATTATCCGAAGAAAAGAGGAAAAGAATAATGAGAATTTTGACGGCAGATGGTCGTTTATGTTCAATACCATTATCGAAAGCTTGGATCTCAGAGAGATAGAGCTCTCGGGTAGGAAATTCACTTGGGCTAACTCGTTATCGGTACCGACTTTTGAGAAGCTTGACCGTGTGTTAGCTAGTGTCGAATGGGAACAGAAGTTTCCCTTGGTAACTGTGCAGGCGTTGACACGAGGTGTCTCAGATCACACACCGTTACTAGTCGACTCGTGTGTTCAAACACATGTGGGTAACAAGAATATTTTCTTGTTTGAACTTGCATGGTTTGAAAGAGAAGGGTTCCTCGAGTTGTTAGCTCGGGAGTGGGATAAAGACTCAGGAGGAAGGTCGCCCATTGAGCGATGGCAATGCAAGATTCGTCATCTCCGAAGGTTCCTTCGTGGACGGTCTAAGCATACGCATGGGATTTATAAGGCGGAGAAGGAAAGACTTCTTCTACTTATTCAGAACCTTGAAGTTAAAGCTGAAACTTCTATCTTAGATACCAGTGAGTTGGAAACTAAGATGGAGGCGGAGTTGTGGCTGAAAAAGCTTCTCCGCGAGGAGGAATTGAAGTGGGCGTTGCGAGCTAAGGTTCGCAAAATCGTCCAAGGCGAGGATAACACTCAATTCTTTCATATGATTGCTAATGGGAAGCATCGTAAAAAGAGAATTTTCCAATTAGAACAAGACGAAGGGACGATAGTTGGTCAAGAAAATCTGAAAGTCTACATTACCAACTATTATAAGCAGTTGTTTGGACCTCCGGAAGAGAATTTTGTGTCTTTAGATGAGTCTAGGGTTGAGGATGTTCCTCAACTTGAGACTGACGAGAATGAGATTTTGACAGCCCCCTTTATGGAGAAAGAGGTGTTTGATGCCATTGCACAAATGGAAAATAATAAGGCTCCAGGACCGGATGGGTTTCCGGCAGAGTTTTATAAAAAGTGCTGGCATTTCATTAAGGGAGACTTGATGCCGATGTTTCAGGAGTTTTTTGCGGGACAGCTTCATTTGTTTAAGCTGAATTTTGGAACGATAACTCTTCTTCCTAAGAAGACAGAGGCAGTTCGCATTGAGCAGTTCAGGCCTATATGTTTGATTAATGTTAGTTTCAAAATCTCAACCAAGGTCGGGACGAACAAACTTATGCAGATTGTGCACTCTGTAGTTCATCCGTCCCAGACTGCTTTCATGTCTGATAGAAATATCCTTGAAGGGGTTGTTGTCTTGCATGAAACGCTCCATGAGATTCACTCAAAAAAACTAGATTGCGTTGTTTTTAAAGTGGATTTTGAAAAAGCATACGATAAAGTTAAATGGCCTTTCCTTCAACAAGCTTTGCGTATGAAAGGATTTGAACCGGCCTGGAGAAACCAGATTGAATCCTTTACGCAAAAAGGGAGTGTAGGGATTAAAGTGAATGACGACATAGGTCACTATTTCCAGACACACAAAGGGTTAAGGCAAGGAGATCCTATGTCACCGATCCTATTCAACATAGTGGTTGATATGCTGACTATTTTAATAAGACGGGCTAAGGATGCGCGGCAGGTAGGTGGCCTTGTTCCGCATCTAGTTGACGGAGATATTTCCATCCTTCAGTATGCTGATGATACTATCATCTTTATGGAGCACGACTTGGCGAAAGCAGGAAACATGAAGCTTCTGTTATGCTTATTTGAACAAGTGTCCGGGCTCAAAATTAACTTCCACAAGAGCGAATTGTTTTGTTTTGGAAGAGCTAATGATGACCAGGAGGCTTATAAACAATTGTTCGGTTGTGAATTGGGCACGTTACCGTTCACGTACTTAGGTATACCCATTCATCATCGTAAGCTGACTAACAAAGAGTGGAAATGCATCGAGGATCATTTTGAAAAGAAACTGAGCTGTTGGAAAAGGAAGCTCATGTCATACGGAGGACGATTAATTTTGATTAATTCGGTCCTTACCAGTATGCCTATGTTTCTCCTATCTTTTTTCCTGGTCCCGGTGGGTGTCAGGAAAAGGTTAGACTTCTATCGATCTCGATTCTTTTGGCAGAGTGATGAGCTTAAACGAAAGTATAGGCTTGCTAAGTGGAATATAATCTGTAGGCCGAAGGACCAAGGGGGTCTAGGAATTGAAAATCTGGAAGTCAAAAACATATGTCTCCTTAGCAAGTGGCTATTTAAACTTTCGTCGGAGATGGAGGCTACTTGGGCACAGATTCTGCGTAATAAGTATCTTCATGCCAAAACCCTGGCCCAGGTGACTGTGAGGCCTTCTGACTCACCTTTTTGGAAAGGCTTGATGAGAGTTAAACAACTCTTTTTCAACAAGACAAGATTCATAGTCGGGAATGGAGCTAATACGAGGTTCTGGGAGGATACGTGGCTTGGGGAGACCCCCCTTGCACTTCAATATCCTACTCTGTACAACATTGTTCAACGTAGAGAAGCCTACGTTGCAACCGTTTTACAATCCACTCCCCTCAATATTAGTTTTCGGAGGACGCTAGTTGGAAATCGTTGGGAGGCCTGGCTTCATCTTGTAAGACGTTTGATGGATGTACAGCTGTCCCAGCAGCCAGATCAGCTGTATTGGAAACTTACTAAGAACAGTGTGTTCTCGGTCAAATCCATGTATCTGGATGTCATAAACTCTAGCGTCATTCCTTCCTCGATGTACGTTTGGAAACTAAATGTACCCTTGCGAATCAAAGTGTTTATGTGGTTTGTGCATAAACAAGTCATTTTGACTAAGGATAATCTGGCAAAACGCAACTGGGTGGGTTCTGCTCGATGTAGTTTTTGTGACCATAACAAAAATATCAAACACCTCTTTCTTGATTGTCCGTAGGCTAAGATTCTGTGGCGATCGATTCATATTGCGTTTAATATTAATCCGCCCACCTCTATCAACATGTTATTTGGAACGTGGCTTGATGGGGTTGATTCCGATACAGTGAGGCACATTCGTGTTGGCGTTTGTGCTTTATTTTGGGCAGTCTGGAACTGTAGAAATGATTTAGTTTTTAACCGATCAACGAACATTCACTTTTTGCAGGTTGTCTTCAGGGCCACAGCGTTCATCCGTATGTGGTCGCTACTCACTCCGACGGAGGCCAAGGAGCGTTTGGTTATTGCGTCTACCCGATGAGAGATGGTAGCTCGGGATATTTTCAACCGGTTTGGATGGCGGTCATATAATAGGATAGGCATGTAGTGCTCCTATTTTATTTGCCAGCCGGTTGTGGCTTTTTGTTTTAGCTCTTATGAGCTTTTGTTTATTTTCACACTTCGAGACTTGGAGACTTGTTGCTGGATTATTGTTTTAATAATATGAGCCGTATGCATCTATCTGATGCAGAGGCTGGGGTAAAACACCTTTTCGAAAAAAAAACTGCACACAAAAAAAAATTCCGGCCCAAAAAGAAAAAAATATGGTCCGTTTAAATATACATATTTGTCTTTTTTAAGCCACATGTGAAAGTAAAATGTAATGAATTTTTGCACATATGTTGTATATGTGTGCGTGTGTGTGCGCGCTTACAAAAAGTTTTGAATATTTTGTGCTGTAAAAATTGTTTTTTTTTCTACGGGCACCATGGTGCCGGTGCACAACTACCAATATTCGATGGGCGGATGGCTTCACGGGCACGGGTGACTGGCTGCAAGTAAGGGCATCTCCTCAATCTCACATGCATGCATCCGTGGGGAAGGATGAGCTGTGACTTGTCTGAAATACACTTTGATATGCATCCTATATGGGGATTTTTTTAATAGTTAAACAAAAAGGTCAAAATAGGTAAGAACTATTTTTAGAATAAACATGACTTACTTTTGCACTAGTACATAATTTTCACGGGAAAAAAATCAACATTGACTTCACAGCAAAAAGGCCTTATTTGCTATTATACGTCACTATTTACACTATTTTGGCCAAATAGTTGTCTTCTTTTTAAAAGAAGTCAAAGGGGGGTTTTCCTTTTGTGGAATTTTTCTCACGAATACAATGGAAGGTCGAGTTTGTTTCAAAAATATTTTCAGAATTTTTTGACTTATTGTTGAATTACTAATTTTAATTTCATATAGAGTGTAGTAGTAAACGAATATATAGTGGAGTACTACCCGGAGGACTAGCTACGAGTCCGTATAGGTAAATGCTTGTACCCGGTGGACCGGCTGAAAATTGGGCCGGTCACGCACGGGCGTCACACGTGCATACGTATCTTCAGTGAGGCCCGTCCACCGCTCTCCCCTCACCTTATCTTCTCAGAGACTTAAACAACCACATCCATTCCTCCCATCTCGCTCTGCTCCATCTTCTCTGCTCCACCTCGTCTTAGCGCGTCACCGCCGGGATTCTCAGCCACCGCCGACGCGGTGCTGGTCGTCCATGGCCACTACCCACCTTCTGTTTCTTATATCTCTTCCATGGCTGCTTCACCAAACACTGCCGCGGCGATCTGCGCCCACGGCCACGGCGAGCCGGGCCCATGGATGCGAGGCCATGGAGCGGCCGTCCTGCGGCGGAGCCTGTTGCGTCCACTGACCGGCGACGATGTCCGAGGTAACACGTTCGACCGGTGAGATGCGATGCTGGAACCGGCGTGGGGATTTGCTACAACCGACGCGGGGATTTGCTTCAACCGGCGAGGATGGTGGTGAGCGGCGACGGTGGTGGGCTGCGGTAAGTTGCTGCCTTTTTTGATTTTTGCTGGAAACACTTCCAATTTTTGCTGGAATCAGTTTCTCAATTTGCTGCAACAGGAGAGGATAGTGCTAGGCGGCCACGACGGCGGGGTGCCATGTTTTTTGCTGCATAGGATTTTTGCTGGAACCAGCTTTTTGACCTGTTGCAATCGCCGAGGATGGTGTTGGAGCGGCTACGATGGCGACGCCATGACTTTTTTTGCTGCATCGTTTTTTTTGTTGGAAACCCCCTTTTCAATATTTTGCTGGAACTATATGTTTTTTTGTTGGAATCATGTTTGTTTTTTGCTGGAACCATATCAATGTGTTTAGCTGGAAACACATCATTTTTGCTGGAACCACATTATTGTTTTGTTGCAACCATATTAGTTATTTGCTGGAACTATGTGTTTTGCTTTCAAACTGGCGTTGCTATTTTTTGCTACAATCGTCGAGTGCCGACGAGCATCGAGCGGGGAACGGCGAGGAGCCAGCGGAGCTTCGAGGTCGCGCGGGCAAGGATGGATGGCGTTTTGTTGTATTTTTTTTGTGCATGTAAGGCAAAAAGATAGAGAAGGAAAAAGAAAAGGACACGCGATCTGACGGTTTGCAGCTTTTAGATCGGGTGGCCAGCAGCGGACCGGCCGAAAGATTGGGCCGGTGCACCGGCGCCTAGTAGCGCCCGTCCGTATATAGGACTTTGTCCTCCCGATGGATTCGATTCGAGATCGCCATCACCATCACCTACGTCTCATACTTGGGCCTGTGAGAGCTTTCATGCTGAGCAGGGAATATTTCATTTCTCAACCTACAAATAATTGACATAATCTTCCATTCAAAACCCTTTCATTTTGCATGCATGAAACACCCTAAAGCTTTTGTTTCCTTACAAACAATACAAAATTTTCGGTAGCATAACGTGTCCGGAGGTTTCCTATATATTTCACGCCCAAGTAAAACACTTACAAAAACTCCTCCACCAACTCCTTCCTTCTAATTAGCTCACAATTACACGGAAACACCACCCCACTATAAACGAGCAAGAAAGATGAGGGAAGACGCCGCTCAATCGGGGCGATCAGCTCTGTATATATATCACGATTACTTGGAGCCTTGGAAGCCAAGGAACATATCTCCTCGTATCAATCTACAACCGAACAGAATCGGAAAGATATGGAGGTAGGCTATAGCTATACAAGGTATGTACTTTAACACCCACTCCTTTACAACCCTGTAGCAACATGATAAAAATTTCAGCACCCTCTCGTGCTATGGATTTTCGATCAGCAAGCTTATGAAGCACTTTCCGCGCCAACATCCAATGTCTATCGTATTGCGCAGCTCCAGGCCTCTCCTGCGTACCAAGTTTCTTTTTTTGCCACTATTCATCACTAACCACAACAAGCACCTGTATCCGCAGCAACAAACCGAAAAGCATCCACCCATACAACGGCACGTAGAAGCAGCCCCGTACATGCATGGCATTCATAGTACGTAGCAAAGAAAAAAGAAAACGAACCATGCATGGTAAAGCTTGGCCCTGAGCAACCGAATTGGTGCAAATAATTTGGTGGCTTTGCGCAAATGGGTGTAGCAATATACCGTATATAGCAAAGGTGCAGGGTCTCCTTTTCTTTCTTGTTCAAAGGAGAGGCTTCACAGTAACGGGTGATAGGTGTATCTTTCGAAATCTTCTTTCCAATTCGACCGAATCGGTTCTACACAAATAAATAAAAGCTTACATGCACCTTTGGACACATCACCAAGTGGATCCACCCCATAAAACCCCTGTAACGATCCCGTGCGTGTAGCATTACTGATCCGCAGCAACAACCAAAAAGCATCCACCCATACAACGGCACGTAGAAGCAGCCCGTACATGCATGTCATTCATAGTACGTAGCAAAGAAAAAAGAAAACGAATCATGCATGGTAAAGCTTGGCCCTGAGCAACCGAATTGGTGCAAATAATTTGGCTTTGCGCAAACGGGTGTAGCAATATACCGTATATAGCAAAGGTGCAGGGTCTCCTTTTCTTTCTTGTTCAAAGGAGAGGCTTCACAGTAATGGGTGATCGGTGGACGGTGGTAGCTAGCATCCATCCATGCTTGGGCAATACTCCTAGCTAAGCTAAGCCGAATAAAGCTATGTCTAAGCTATATCTTGAGGGATACTGTTCACCTATGACTAGGGTTTGGCGGAAACGGGGCGACGGGCCGCCGCCGCCGCCGCTGCCAAGGAGCACCACTACCAGCGAGGCTGGCTTTTGCTCCGTACGTGGACGCCGTCCGCGGGACGGATATGTTGCGGCTCAGTCCGCCCCTGCGGCTACGTCCGCCCGCGCGGCTGAGTCCGCCCTTGCGGCTACGGCCGCCCGCTCCGCTGAGTCCGCCATGGCCACCGCCACGTTCGCCCACGCGGCCGTGCCCATCATCGCGAATGTGTCCGACCCTGCCAGTGGGGAAGACCGGCCTGCCGAAGTCTTGAGGTGCTGCGAGAATCGACGAAGCAGATCCCGGCTGTCAGGTGTGCAGTTTGATCCCGGAGGCCTCACCACGAATCCTAGGGATGTTTCGCCGATTCGACAGCACTCTTCGTCAACACAGGTTCTGATCAAAGGCGTCCGTAGTAGTCCAGCAACCATGAATCCCTCAACTAACAAAGGGACTGTCCCAGCGACTCCTCCGGCGGACCTTGTTGGCGGTGGGGGTGAAAAAGGGGCATCCGATGAGGACGCCACCCACCCGAAGCCATCTAGCGAGCCTGTCGGGAAGGCAACGGGGCAGGAGCCACTCTCAAGGGTTTCACCTGATGCTGGATTGAGGGATACCCGCGGATTAATCACACCGCCGCCATCAGCACAATTGCCTCGAGATGATATCTCTAGAAATCAGATCAGCAACTTAAAATTGCTTGTCATGGAATTGTCGCGGAGGGGGGAACGCCATTACTATTCGTGATCTGGAAGGCCTGATAAAGGCTAATGACTCCCGAATTGTTTTCCTCTGTGAGACACGGCAAAGAAAAGAAAGGATGCGACGGCACTGTCGAAGGTTAGGCCTACGTGGCTTCACCGGAGTAAGTAGCAATGGAAATAGTGGAGGACTTGCACTACACTGGGATGACAGTTTGTTCGTTGAAGTCCAAGATACTAGTGATAGATATATTGATGTCCATGTGAGGGTGTCTCCGGAGGATCCCTTGTGGCGGCTGACTTGCGTTTATGGAGAACCAAGAACTGAGAATAGACACCATATGTGGAGCAAGCTGCAGGAGTTAAAACAAAAATCAAACTTACCTTGGTTGCTAGTTGGAGACTTTAACGAAGCTCTATGGCAGTTCGAGCATTTCTCGACTACTCCTCGCCCAGAGAATCAGATGGTTGCTTTCAGAGAGGCACTTGCTGTTTGTGAGCTGAGGGATATTGGCTTCTCTGGCTTGCCATTCACCTTTGACAATAAGCAGAGAGGGCAGCGCAATGTTAAAGTACGTCTCGATAGGGCAGTAGCGGACGACAGATGGAGAAATATTTGTACAGAAGCACGGGTTGTGCACTTGGTGTCGCCATGTTCAGACCACTGTCCTCTGCTTGTATGGTTGGCACAAGAAAAACATGAGCATATTCAGAGGTGCCGCGCACCTAGCCGACATTACGAAATACTATGGGAGCGAGCAGGGGAGTTACCGGAGCTGGTAGCTAATGCATGGGCAGAGGCTGGCCGGAAGAACGACCTGGGAGCAATACACATGGGCCTGGACAAGGTCATGAATGTCCTCCAAGGATGGAGTAAAAGGAGGTTTGGCAACGTTCTCAAAGAACTAGAAAGAACAAGAGCTGAGTTGGAATGATTACACAAAGAAGGTGCAGATCAACGAGAGGTGCGACGTGTCACAGATTACATGAACGAGTTGCTCTATCGGGAAGAGATGTTATGGTTGCAAAGATCCCGTATAAGCTGGCTCAAAGAAGGGGACCGCAACACAAATTTTTTCCACCAAAGAGCTGTGTGGCATGCACGACAAAATAGGATAAACAGGCTAAAAGATGCTGAAGGAATTTGGAAGGATACACCCTCGGACATGGAGCAAATGGCGACATCCTTCTTTAAGGAGCTATTCACCCGCGAACCCAATGTAAATGTTGATAATTTGGTACCCCTCTTTCAAGAATTGGTGACGGCTGACATGAATGACATGTTATGCAAGGACTTCATAGAGGAGGAAATTGGTGATGCCTTATTTCAAATCGGACCTCTAAAGACACCGGGGGTTGATGGATTCCCAGCTCGCTTTTTTCAACGAAATTGGGCTACTTTACAATCTGAGGTAACTAATGCAGTTAAATTATTCTTTGTGACAGGGAGGATGCCGGAGGGCATTAACGACACGGCCATTGTGCTTATACCCAAAGTTGAGCAACCAGAATGCCTCAAGGACTTTAGACCTATAAGTCTTTGCACTGTGCTCTACAAGGTAGTGGCAAAGTGTCTGGTAAATAGACTTAGACCAATCCTGGGTGAACTGATATCTGAGAACCAAAGTGCATTTGTGCCTAGACGCTTAATTACTGATAATGCTTTGATTGCCTTTGAGTGTCTGCACTTCATCGAGCATAATACGAATGAGGATAAGAATTTCTGTGCATATAAGCTAGACCTATCTAAGGCTTATGACAGGGTGGACTGGGAGTTTTTAAGGAGAACGATGCAAAGAATGGGCTTTGCTCACCGGTGGGTCGGATGGATTATGTCATGTGTGACCACAGTGAGGTATTCAGTAAAATTTAATGGAGCTCTTCTGGATTCATTCTCACCCTCCCGTGGACTCCGGCAAGGTTGCCCTCTGTCCCCCTTTCTTTTCCTCTTTGTCGCCGACGGCCTCTCGGCTCTACTACAACGTGAGGTGCAGAATGAAAATATTGAAGCAGTTAAAATATGCAGAAGAGCGCCAGGCATTTCACACTTGCTCTTTGCGGATGATAGTCTTTTGTTTTTCAAAGCTAATGCTGAGCAGGCCATCCGGATCCGAGATGTACTAGATACATTTGCTACTAGTACAGGACAACTTATTAACCCAGGAAAATGCTCAATATTTTTTGGAGATTCTTGTGACCAAGAAACTAGAGAGGAAGTAAAGCATACCTTGCAGGTAACAAATGAGGTGTTTGAGCCCAAGTACCTGGGGCTGCCAACTCCTGAGGGCAGAATGACTAAGGATAAGTTTCAAAATCTACAATCAACGACAACAAAGAGGTTAATGCAAGGGGGTGATAATGACCTATCTTCAGCTGGAAGGGAGGTAAAGATAAAATCAGTGGCTCAAGCCTTGCCGGTATATGTCATGGGAGTTTTTAAGCTACCATTTGGTCTATGTGATGATGTAGAGAAATTGATCCGAAATTATTGGTGGGGTGCAAAGGATGGAAAAAGGAAAACTCATTGGATGGCGTGGGATAGACTAACACGACCGAAAGACCAAGGGGGCATGGGCTTTAAAGATATGCGTTTGTTCAACCAAGCTCTCCTGGCGCGACAAGCTTGGCGCCTCCTCCAGTACCCTGATTCCCTTTGTGCACGTGTACTAAAAGAAAAATATTACCCTAATGGCAATTTGATTGATACTGTCTTTACAGGCAACGCATCATCGACCTGGCATGCCATTGAGTATTGGCTGCAACTGCTGAAACAGGGAATCATTTGGCGTGTAGGCAACGGAGCAAGTATCCGAGTGTGGCGAGACCCTTGGATATCAAGAGCATGGAGTCTGAGACCTGTAACACAGCAGCGACGATGCAGATTGAGATGGGTAGCTGACTTTCTAGAACCCAATGGCAATTGGAATATGCAACTACTAAACCAATATTTCCTTTCAATGGATGTTGCGGAGATAATAAAGATCAGACCATCACTGAGGAATGAACAAGACTTTCTGGCCTGGCAACCAGATAAACTAGGAATTTTCTCTGTCCGCAGCGCCTATCGCCTCGCGCTCCAGCTACAAATGAACCAGCAAGGGGTTGGAGCTACTAGCAGCCGACCAGATGGTGAGCGGCCTGGATGGCGCTTGATATGGCAGTGTCTAGTACCCCCAAAGGTACGCATCTTTGCATGGAAGGTAGCCTCAAATATTCTGGCAACAGAAGTGAACATGAAAACACGACATATGACACATGATGCAACATGTCGCATCTGTGGGACGGAAGATGAAGATACTTTCCATGCGCTAGTTCGTTGCACCCACGCGCGGCTGCTCTGGGAGGTGATGCGTGAAGTTTGGGACCTGCCGAGGGATGACATGGTGCGGCCGGATGGACATGAATGGCTACTGCAGATCCTTGCGAGACAAACTGAGACCCAACGTTCGCCGCTGCTAATGCTTTTGTGGAGGATTTGGCATGCCCACAATGAACTTACGCATAATAAGCCGGCTCCGCTAGCTGAGAGCTCCCGCAGATTTCTGTGTAGTTATATGGACACGCTGATGTATATAAAGCAACATCCAACAGCAGACGTAGTGAAAGGAAAGGAAACAGTGTCATACATATCAGTGAGTAACCAAGACAAGCATATGGGAGATGGCCAAAAGAAAATCAGGAAGAAGTGGCAGCCGCCTGAGGAAGGGAGAATGAAGCTGAATGTTGATGGGGCATATGCAAATGATGGAACAGCAGGCGCAGGTATGATTCTCCGCGACTACACGGGAGCCGTGATCTTCGCGGCAAGTCGGCAGATACGTGTTGGCATCGATGCACTCGACTCGGAGCTTGCAGCGATGAAGGAGGGCCTCGCCCTCGCGCTGCACTGGACTCCGAACGCCTTCACTCTAGAATCAGACTGTGCGGAGGCCATCAAGCTATTGGATGTGAGAAGTCCGAATGCGTCCATCTATGCATCAAGGATTAGTGTGATTCGGGAGCTCATCAGGGAAAGAGATATCCAGATAGTTCAAATCAGCCGTGATGCTAACAAGGCAAGTCGCGAGCTGGCTAGACTAGGTAGAGTACAAGGCAGAACAGCTGTTTGGCTTAGAAACTACCCTCCAGAAATCACTGAGGCGATTTGTGCTGATTGTACTCACACCCCAGTTTAATTTAATCTCTTTTCCCCGCAAAAAAAAAAGAATAAAGCTATGTGTAACTCATTGTAAGCACAACTCATGTCTTCAACATGCACGTCACATTAGATCAGATGATACATCGAATAAAGCTATGAAGACATTGCTAGTCCCTTTTTTGCTGCTGGTGGTGAAATGTTGATTGTTGGCCGTAAGCGCGTACGTGGGGGTGAAAAATGAACGACCCACGTGCACGAGACGCAACCGTCCGAAATGGCAAAAACGCATCAGCGTCATACATCGTCGCTCTTCCTTCCTGCAGTACTTCATGCACTGTGTAGAATCCTTTTTCTCTTTTCTTTTTGTTATTTCCAGTGTGAGTTGCTACATGCATGCACGATCGAGCTTTGTACGTGGAAGGATGTGACTGTTGGCTCTCTTCACGTAGGCACAGCGTGTACGTGTTCTTTTTCTTTGCGATCCCCTTTCGGTGTGCGGTGCTGCATCTGAACATGTGGGTGCACCAGCTCTTGGCATTGCACTTAGTCGCCACCGATCCATGTAAGTGTTCCTATGGAGAGGAGCACCCAAGGGATGCATCGTTCGCATTCAAATTCTACTGTAGCAAAAATCTTTTCAGCTTTCGTTTGACCTTTCGTATCGTGCGCAGCAAAAATATAGACATCGGCTCGGCTCATTCCCGCGGCGAGGCGTAGCGGGCGGCGGAGGAGGAGCGCGCGTGAAGTGTCCCTCTTATTCTCATACTCATACATGTGGGGAAACAACCTCCCTTATAAGGAGGTCCAACTCCTACCAAACTAGCAATGTGGGACTAAACTTTAGTCTGACCCTTGCCTTGCACGAATGGGCTAAGTGGACCTCTAGGATTTATTAGAAATTTCTGAAAATGCTATTGGGTTGGCTTAAAAATAGACTAAATTTCAGCAATCCCCCCACCAGATCCTAGAGGCACATAAAATTTGCCTTTACTTCCGAAACATTGTTTTATATACCGGTACTGCAATAGAGACTGCTAAGTTGAAGTTTCACCTAGAACTCTATGCTAAACTAGTAAGCAACTTAAACAGTAGACTAAGCCTTGAATAATAAGTTTTCTACGAATCAAGCTTCACGCAAATCCTTGACCGATACTAAGCTACCGTGAGACTTCCCCGCAGGTGGAGCTTATACATCACTAGTGGCTGGGGTGCCACCTGGTGGCGCCTCTTGAGGCGTTGCTGTGCGCACTAACCAAGCTGCTGTAGTTATTAACGTGACAGTGTAGATAAGCGGAAGTGGTTAAAAATATAACACCATCACCATCAATTATCAAGCAAGAACTCTGCTTCAATTAGTAACCGGCCTGTCTTAGAAACAATTTTCTGCAACAACACATGCATATAACCAATTAAAAATGACAGAGGAGATGCAATGAAATGTAAGCTATATGAATTCCTTCATAGGAATGTGTTGTTACTTATATGAATAGGAGAAGATCCAGAGCACAGCTGACAGGAAATATGATACGATCTCTCTCCTGGTGCCCTCCGAACCATCCCCAACTACACAAGCAAGACATAAGATATTAAGCAATTTTACAAACACTTCATCTTTATAAATTCAATGAGTACTCTCTAGCATATACTTTGAAAAGAAGAGGTCTTGCTCATCATTTCACAAAACCTGCATATTAGTGTAGCAAGCAAAGGCATGCAAAATACTGGACATGTTTTGGTTCATGCACAGAAGCAGAGAAATAGCAAGATCTAGAAAAACAACGCAAGAGTAATCTTGACAACGCCATCTCAGAGAAGACCAGATGAGGTGAAGAAAAAAATGATGTATCTGGAGCAATTGTTTTCCTCTAGTTACCATTTGATTCAGTATTTTGTCCAATCTCAAAATCTAAGATATGCCCGTATCCAATTATTAATAAGTTAACTTGCAACTCTTGGCACAAAACATGAGCAGCTTGATAATAGAAGAGCCCTCAATTGTCCGCTTTTGATGAAGGGAAATCAATTAGTTTTAAAATACATGGGAAAAGTTGATGTTAATAACTAATGTTTGTGCTGAAATAAAGTAGTCCACAATATGGGAAGCAAAAAAAATGGCATGAAAGGAACACTTGCTGCTTTCACACCCAGTAAAAGTAGTAATGATGTAGAAACCAATGGAATTATTTTCTTCTTGTACTTAGTATTGATCTCACTTGATTCAGTTTTGGAAAACGATTTGCCGGAAGTGGCGTAAGTATCTGGTAACAAATTGAAAGATCAATAAATATGCACCAGTTGACCATATAACTTTCCAAAAGAAGAACAAGATGATTTGTTCCTGTAGTGACTGTTGCAGAAGAATATAGCCGAACAAAAGAACTCATATCAGAAGTTAAATAGACACCCATGTCAGGTTCATAAACTGTGATGCTAGCTTTTGGTCATTTTCTTGTTTCACGAGCACAATTATTCGGTTGTTGTATCATATTTATTGAGAGGACAAGGAAAATCATGCTCGCCAATTCTTTTCATCCGAACAACCATAAATATTGTTTGAAACCTGAAAGCACAAGGTAAAGAATTGACTGAAAGAAACTTGGAGAACAAAAACCTAATTAGAGGACATGCTACCTTATTTGCTGATTTAATCTCAGATGAGTTGGTTTCTTTATCAATACTGTAATTGTTGTTTTCACAAGATGCAAGAGAAGCACCATTTACTCTTGAAAGAAGATTTTGATTTGATCCATTCATGTTGTTTATACAGTAATAGATTAGTATCAAGAATATAGCTATCAGTTGTTGCAAAGGATGACTCTCATACAGTGTCAAAATTCATGTCACGCAGCTGACTGTCACCCCTTGGAAGAAGTGAATTCAGGTTAGTCAAGAATCGTCGGAACCAAAATCAGACAACGCAAAACTGAAACAGAACCGCCAGTTCAAGGTCAGCGGGAGCGGGGGTGTGGCGGCGGCCATGCCCGAGTCCCCGGCGTCCGTGAAGCGGAGGAGGAAAATATGAGCGAATGTCGGGGATGCACACACCATGGATGACCTCCTTGCCTCCATGGTCCACCTCCTCGAGGCAATCCGCCTCATCGGCCGATCTGGTTGGCGGGTGGAGCAAAAAGGAGCTCGGCGGCCATGGCGCGGGCGCGATCAAGCAAACTTTTGGAAGAGGGGGACAGAGGCTCGACATTGAATAGATATATTATACCTGAAAGTGAACATTTGTATCAAAATGTTAGGGAAGAGGTCATCCTACAGAATTAGCTCCTGCTACAGAATTAGCTTGTGTGTGTCAAAATGTTAGGGAAGAGGTCACACAATTAGCTCATGTGTATCAAATCTTCGGTAAGTATGTCTTGTATTGTATAACAGTATAAGTCAACATGCTACAAAATTTAAACAACAACTGTAACAGGATGCAAAATCAAAGGAGGTGTACAAGGAGGGAAAGGTAGCAATGATATATCTCTAACTAACTTTGAACTTACCTATCAACATAAGACATTTTCTTAATAATGGGCAGATTCTGCAAGCAAACCATTTTTCGCAAGAAAGGGGGTAAAATCAAGCATTTTACACAACTATAAATGATTTTCAGCCAAGAAGATGAAAGGAGGACAAAAATACCCATGAATACAAGATATAATTATTGAAGTTATTCTCTGTGACCATGATATAATCTATAGAAGTTAAAAGTATCTAGTTGACAGGAAACCTGTCTTTGATAAGACTGATGGTGAAGATGTAACCTTAGAAACAACATTAGTGTCCAAAACAATTCAGATAGATATGTACTCAATTTGTCATTATGCCTTTTACATGGTTCGTAGAATTCCTTGTTATATATAATGCGACTAATTACTCTCACAATAAAAACAGGAGATATCAAGTCCAAGGAAGCACATGAAGTCAAGTACAAGCATGGAATCACTTCCTATTGTTCTTAACTAAAACCAAAGTTCTAAAAATATAGCACTGCAGAGGACCTTCAAGTTACATTTCTCATGAGCAGCTTCCAGCATTGACACCCAAATAAGAGCATTAATAATCTTTTCATCGCCAGCATTGACACCCTAATAAGAACAAATGCCACAGATATCCTGCAAAGTAAATTCCTATTATTGGTACTGAATTGCCAATGGCGTCATAAAAAATATAAATTTCAATCAAAAGAATGCATGACGCATCAAATATTAAGCGGTAAATCAGCTCAAGTGAAAAGGGCATGGAATGCTGGCCTCAAGATTAAGTTTCGGTATAAATTGCAGGTACCACAAACTCAAGCTAATACAACGATATGCGAGAATCATGTGGAGATGATGAGAGACGAAATAAAAGGGAACTCACAGGAAGTGCAGATCAGGGTGAGAGGGAGAGAACCTGTAGGTCTAGCCGATGCCGTCGGAATCAGCAAAACCAGAGAGGAGGACGGCCTCATGTGGACGAAATTTCAACAACAAAAAACTCTGCAAGTCTGAAGTGTCACAATTATACTTTTTGTTAGTTGTCGTCTTAATCTGTACATTACATGACCAATGTATAATAGTACCCTGCCTTTTTCTAAATGGCTCTTCTGATTTTTTGAGAGTGCAGACCAATGAGATTATCTTAACTAAATTATCTCGCAATTCCATTAGAGACTACAGCAGTGCCAAGAAAGCATCATGGTTCAAGTTATGCAACTACCAACCTGTGTTTTATTGAAACAGAAGAAACTTAGCTTAAGTACATTGTCTTACAACTTCCGTAGAGACTACAGAAGCAACAAAAAGCATCATGGTTTAGGCTTTGCAACTACCAAAATGTGATCTCACGCAAAGAAAAAAAAAGTAATTGTTCAGCTTAGCATCATGTTTCAGCTTACACAACTACCAAAATGTCAGCCTAAGTCATTGTCTAATGGTTTCAGAAAAAGGATCACGAGAAAGGTCACCCATTAATGTGATTCAGATTCAGCCTACCACAGGGTCAAAGAAGTTAATCTTCATCCACGTTGGCATCATCCGTTGCGCCGTTTTGCTCCTGCGGTACTGTTTTTTATCTAGTTTCCTCCATTATGCTCCAGGCTTCATTTTTTGCTTTTGAAATTGCAGAAAGAGTTGAGTGCAATAGAATAAATCTGAATGTTCTTTTATCACAATTGTGTCCTAATACAAAAGCTACTCGCCACATGCGAAGGAATCCGAAATTAATGTAATACCACATTCATAAGGATATAGAGCCAATAGAATTGCATTGTTGTTCACTATTTATTTATTCTCCCATTTTATAACAATTGTGTGTAAATACAATAGCTATTCTCTACAGCCAAAGGAATTTCAAAATTCACACAACCCCTCGTTCATAAGGATATAAAGAGACAATAAAATTCCATTGTTGTTAGCAACTTCTATCTATTTATGCTCCCAGATTCTCACTAATAATCTACGGACTTTGCCACTTCACCTTCATTTGCATTGTCACATAGAGTTACTTATCCATGCAGCATCTAAACCCAAAGAATGTATCTTTGATGGACACAACTGAGCAAGAGTAACAGACTAACAGAATGAAGACAAGTAGACAACAACACTGACCTTACAATGCAGTTCTCAGGGGCTCAACAAACTCTGGGAACTCAATCTCATAGAGCGCCTCGAAGACATCTTCAACGTTGATCATGTGCACCTTTCCTTCCTTGCACTCATCATTTGCCATGCAAATAAGATCAAACTCATGTTACTATTATTATCCCAAGAAGAAGCCTAATATTATGCTCTCTGGCACTCTCCCCATGATCAAATAGCAAAGCCATTAGCTAAAGACGTTCACGACGAAGATCCTAAACCAGCAGTGCTAACTGCTAACTGATGCCAATAAATTAACTTCCACTATTTTCTTCCCCCAAGAAACCCCCAAAAATTTAACATAAGCATCAAATTCGTCACCCAAAATACATAAGAACAACATTTCAGACTTCAGTCTACATGCTATAGCACCCAGCGGCAATCAAATTTAAACATCCATAGTGCATATTAGGCACTGATCCTGATAAATATATCTTGCTAGCCTGTTATTGTAAAAAAACATGCATTTAAGTTATATCTGCCCATGAATACATGTAAGGAACCACGTCAACCAAAATTGAACCAAGCTTTTTCCATTTCATTTTGAATCTCAATCAACACAAGGCTTTTCCTTTTTGAAACTCAATCTAACCACGATAGATTGACAACATGAGGAACTGAGGAAGAGGAATTGAGGACTTACCATATTGGAGGCTTGGAGATGGACGAGATATAAGCAGTGAGTTGACACGACCGCCAGCCGCTGCAGAAGATCGGAGTGTCGGAAGCTGCAGCCTCTAAATCAGAGAATGAAGATGGGGGAGGTCCACCGTGCTAGGAGGCCGGCAGCCAGGACCTCGGAGGGGGAGGCTCGCATGCTTGGATGGAGAGGTGGTAGTGGTAGCAGAAGCGCGGGATGTCGATGCCATTACCTCGCAGACCTGGAGAACGGAGAAGCCATTGGGGATCCGCACGGTATGGCCGTCGACGAACACCTCGAGCGCGTCCTCCGGGTTGGGCGGCAGATCGACACGCACCCCGCCGACGGGCTCCCACGGCGGCGGCGGCGGCTCCGAGTTGGCGGGCGGCACGGCCGCGCTGGTCTCCAGTGAGCTCACGGTGGCGCTCGAGCTGGGAACCTGGGAGAAGGTGAGGAGAGGTGGCAGCCTCTCCCTTGCTGGCGAGCGCGCGGGACACCCGCCTTGCTGTCGGAGAGGAGCAGCGCCGCCCTTCCTATCAGATTAGCCACAAAAGTGAAGACCCTGGGGAGAAGCAGGCCTTTCTCTGGTCGGCAGCGCCAGAGGGGCGATGGGGCGGCGGCGGTGGCGGCGGCGGCTGCCGCAACCTAGTTGAGAGGAGGAAAAACGAAAGAGACAAAGAGACAAAAAAGGAAGAAGCATGTATGAGGAGGAAAGCCTACCAGCGAAACAAAAGCAAACGACGTGGCTATCGTGAGCTATCGCCTTTGATGCATAGCTGAATGATTTTAATAGTCCGAGACCTTTCATTGATCAGGAGGCTCTATCGGGTCTTGCACTAGCTGATACCAAGTCAATCAGCCGCACTTGTTTGAAGCGCAAGTCGAAGCGTCGACTCGACAGTTCGTACTTGAATCCATGCAGAACTAACATTCAAGTGAATCACTGGTTGTCAAATGGCCACAGGGACCAAAGCCGAGTTTTTTTCTTCAGTTTTTCCTAAAGAAACACACATTCATAGCCTGGTCGCGGTGCGCTGCGCCCGATCAAACAAAGCCGCAAAATAGCGCCTGCTGCATGAGGGCATCTACAATGCTAGACGCCTCAATAGACGCTTATGAAGGAATAAATAAATATTATAAAAATTAAAATACACTTAAGCGCCTTATCTTCCAACGGCGGATGCTAATTTATAGGCGCTAATCAAGCAACTGCACGCTTCCTGCAGGAACAAAACTAGCCAAGCGCTCGGCGCATCCTTTGGCATCGATGCTACGTTTGACACCAGGATTTAACAACACAACCGCTAAACGGGGAGGAAATCAATCCTAGCGTCTGCCTCTAGCATCCAGCGTTGTAAATGCCCTGAGGCAGCCTTTTGGCAGGACGTGAATTGTTTTTAATTTTTCTGAATTTTGAAAATTCCTGAACTATCATTGTGAATTTTGGAGTTCCTAAGAACATATCCAATATATGATCCAAATGTAAAAGTATCTAACTTTTGAATCGTCTAGGGCAAAAAACGCTGCTTCAACACACGGTCCATATTCAAAAAAAAAATTGAACCGCGGCCTTCTCGTGATGTAAAATACAACACCTTGGGGTGCAGATTTACATCACGAGGTGCATCTGGTCCAAAACCAGCCGCCTCCCGCGAACACCCAACCGCCACTTCTTTCCTTTCCAGCCAACACCCGTCTGTAGACCAGCCGACTGGAATCCGCCGCCGCGACCGCCAAAATCTCGCTGTCAGCGCCGCCACCACCCCGCATCCCCGCCGCCGCCCTCCGCCGCCGTCGGCCCCGTCGCCTCCCTCGCCGGTAGCCGGCTCGTAGCCGCCCGGACGCCGCCGAATCGGGAGGCAACTGGCGCGGGATTCGGCGCCTCTGGCGGTCCGGCTGCCGCGGTAGGCCTCCGCCGGGTCTTAGGCTGCCGCCGACCTCCTCCGCGTCGGCCGTGAGCCTGTCCACGGCCGTTGCGCTGGCCGCACGACCGCCGCACCAAGCCCTCCGCCCGGCTGCCGAACCATTCTTCGCCGCCCGCCGAGCTCGTCTTAGCCGGCCTCCAAGCTCATTTCTTATCAGCGCCGCCGTCCGGAGCTGACCGCAGCCGTCCGCAGCAGTCAATCCAACCTGCAGCCATTTTCTTCCACCGCGCGCACAAGGTGTTCGACGGAATTCCCCAATGTAAAAAAATGACGAAACTTGATGATTTAACTTGGGATTGGATAGTATGTTTGACGGTGGTTGTGTGCATTGTATTGTGCAAAACTATGTTGTATTTGTGTTGCATTTCATCTCCTGGATCTGAAGAACTATGTAATAATTTGATATTGTGGACATGAAATTTTTTATATTGTTTTAAAACATGTTTTATGCAATATGTGCGGCTGTACAATGGCTAGACAGCGGCTGAACAGCAGCCGCACGGCTGCTGGCCGGTTTTGGACCATGAATTTGGACCATTTATTGGAGTTGCTCTTTTGGACCATGAATTTGGACCATCTGTTGTAGTTGACCTTTTTTCGGAGCTCCAAAACGCATTTTTTGACGGTCCAAATTTTAAATCTCCGATTTTGGACCGTCAAAATTTGAACCATCTATTGGAGATGCTCTAACTTCGTGAAATTTTACTTTAAAGCGTTTACTAGCCTGGAGACCGTGCCTGAAGAATATAGCTGTCTGTACTTTTTTTTTTTTTGCGGGCTATAGCCGCCTATACTCTGCCTAAGAATTTGATCTTTCATGCCTGATCAGGAGGACATGTTTTGGTTACTGCCTGGCCTGGATGTACTAGTATCAAGAAATAAATTACAGCAGAAAAGCAAAAGAAAGGAAGGTATTGGCTGGCACGAATCCCCATTAGGCGCCAGGCAGTTGTTAGCCTGTGCCCAGGCGTGGGAAATCCGAAGCCTGGTAGGCTAATGAAGATGTTTGGTTATTCAGGCCAGGCAACTGCTACTCTTTCCATGAATCGGACCAAACAGCTCCCATGCATATCACAGGCACGCTGCAGGCCAGTCTTGAAACAACCAGGACGCAAATAAGCTAACCCTAAAATTTTGAACTTTTTTAAAATTCGAGCTTTTAGAAATAATTGTGAACTTCTCTCAAATTCATGACCTTTTTTCAGATTTGTTAACGTATTAGAAATTCGCAAACTTTTTAAAACAGTTTCTGAACTTTTTAGAAATTTCTAAAAAAGATTATTCAAAATTTTGAATTCTTTACAAATTCAAAAAATTTCTTAAATTATGTTAACTTTCTCAAATTCGTGAATTTTTTATTTAATTTTGTGATGTAATATTAAAAATTTTGTGAGTTTTTTTTCTAACTCAGAATAATTAGAAATTTACTACTGCCTCCGTCCTATAATGTAAGATGTTCCTTGACACTACACTAGAGTCAAAACCATCTTACATTATAGGACAGAGGGAGTATTTTATTTTGCAAATTCGTGAACGTTTTTGAGCTCACATACATTTTTTTAAATACTAATTTGTTTTTTTCTGATTTTTTTGTTTAATCCATGATTTTTTGCAAATTTCAAGAATTTTCTAGAGTATAGAATGACCACATCCCCCAACCCCCTATGTACATGCTAGCTGCTGGCGATGAGTGACCGAGCGAACGAAATTCATATTTCCTAACAAGCGAAGGAGATAGCTGGGTCGCAAGCGAACAATATAGATGGGCCACGGCTCGCCAGAGTGCTAGTTACTGTTCGGTCGCTAAAGGCGCCAATTAAGAGGTCTCGACATGGCACGTAGTCTCCCCAGGGATTTGTTTTTCCTGGCCGAGATTTTTGGAAACGGCTAGTTTCCAATAAAATTAGGGAACCTTGAGAAATTTGAGGACCATCCGAAACAAAATCAGTTTTTTCAATTTAAACAAGCGAGTAATGGTCAAACAAGCTCCGCATGCATATACTTCAAGAACCATGCACTTGGCCTAGACTCCCCATTTCGCGAACTGTTTTTTTCATTATTCAAGCTTAACTGGAAAAAAAAATTGTCACAGTGCGGCTGTACCATCCAGTTGAAATCGCGACCTTCTAATGGTACCCATGCGTGCTGCTCACTAGAACAAAAGGAACTTAAGTACACAGAGATGCTCATAGAGGAAGGTTGTGCATGCGTGCGTTTATAGGGGAGAGTGTAGGTCCGTATGTATGAGCGTCTGCGTGTGTGTTCAAAAAAATGTAACATATTTTGATGCTAAATAATTTTTAATCCAAAATCTGCCTTGAACATTCAAAAATCAGAATGCCTGAGATTTTTTAAAAAACAGGATTTTCCGGGCATGAACGCAAAACATGGAATAAAAGAAAAACTTGGGTCTCCCCCAAATCTCCCAGTACACAGCCAGCCGGCCGGCTGGAATCCTCTGTTGCGGCCGACCTCCCACCCCTTCCTCCAAGAGGACAACCTCTATTCCATCGCCATCCTCTTGCCTGCCTCTCGACGTCGCGCCACCGTGGTGCTCAAGCAGAGCAGATCGGCATATGGTGGTCGAAAAGGTTGAGGAAGTTGAAGGTCAGAAAACGGGAAGTCGGCACCTCTCACGTGTTGTCCCCCGTGACGACCAGGGAGCCCAACCCTAGACAGCGCCCCTCTCCAGCTCTCTTTTTCATGACTAGTCTAGGCGGTGGGGAGCCCTTTGACGATGGTTGTAGAGTGATTGAAGCGCAAGCTAGTGACTTCTTCTCTACGTCTTCTCAGTGTCGGTTCTCCTATTGATTGATCCAACAGTGCTAGGTCATGCTCCTTCTCGGTCTGACCTAGTGGTGATCGGTGCTAAGTTCTTGGTGGTGGTTGCTTGTCATAGTTCATTTCTGGGTTTCTCTCTATGTTGCATGAACTTCTTGAGCATGTCAGATGCTACACTCTGTATCTGATATGTTGTATCTGTTAGGATGATCTCCACCATGTGGGCCCAACGGCCCCTTAGATCCGCGCCCTGATCGGGGGCGCTCAACCCACTATGGGTGACGGGCCCCTGTCACCTGCACTATATAAAGAGGTGGGGGCCGGCGGCTCGCAACACGAGGTTCGTCGCAACGCCGTACGCTCCACCTACATCCCCTAGCGATCTAGGGTTAGTGCAGTGCTGATGGGAAGCGCCGCCACCACTTCATCCACTCTCTGCCACCACCGCCGCCATCCACCATGGCCACCCCATCGGGCTCATCGATCAAGGAGAAGGTAGTACTACTACAAATCCCTAAGCCTATACGATCCACAGATCTATCAATGGTATCAGAGCCAGGTTCGGTTTAGTATTTTCAGTAGAAAAGAACACAAAAGAAAATCTTCCCCCCTCCCGTAGAACCCTAGACAGGGCAAAGATCACCGGAACAGGGCCTTGGGCCCGCCGGCAAAGAGCGCCGCCGTCATGGCCGCGTCGTTCCTCTCGATCTCGATGTGCATCGGCAAGCCGAGGCATCGAGAAGAAGAATACCACTCCCTTTTGGGTGCAAAGAGACCACGCGGTCGCCGAAACAGGGCGTCGCCACTGAACCGCTTGACGGCGGTGCGCCCATCTACGGGTGCACGCACATGCCAGCAAGGAGGCCAGAGGGGCGTTATTCTTCCCTGAATCTCCACTACTCGAAGCCTTATATGGTGGTGGAGGGAGAAAAAGCAGAAAAGAAAGGGAAATAGGGAGGGGATCGAGCGCCGCGGTGGTTTGCTGTCGACGCCGGCGGCCGGCGCAGCCGTGCCCAGCCGCTACTCCGACAGAGATGCACGCGCCGTCGAGGCGCAAGTGGAGCAGAGGAGGGCGCAAGCCCGACCCTCTCTCTCTGCCACAGGAAAGGAAGGGAGGCGCCGTGCAGCGCGGCGCGGTGGCGCTCGTCGCCATCGCGATGCCTAGGCGTGCGGGACAGAGCGACAGATCAGAGGAGGGGCTCGCGCCTAGTCCTCTCTGCAAAAGAGAAGGGGTAAGGGAGAGGAGGCGCGCGCGGCGCGGTGGCTTCCGCCGGCGGCCGGGCCGGGCGGCCAGGGCACTGCCCTTGTTTCCGCTACGGGAAAGAGAGAGTGCGTCGATAGGAGAAAGAGGAGATCGAGAGAATGGGGCGCTAGTGTTTTCAGTCGGGGGCAGCTGCCCCGTTTTGTTCGAGCAAAACAACCACTGCCTCGTCCGATCCAATCGAACGGTAGAGATCAAAACCCTAGCTCCACCCGGGCCACTGGGTCGAAAGAGAAGGGGGCCCCTGGCCCTTTGACCAGGCCGCCAGCGCTGGCACTTGCTGCTGGCCGTGGGCCGCATCGCTCGCTCCCGGTGGGCTGCGTCCGCGTCGCGCGGGCGACATATACAGTACCTTTTTTTCTTCTGTTTTCTGTCCAAGTTTTGGGCAAATTTCAGATAATTTTTCTATGCAAAATTTTCAACGAAATTCTTTGTTTAGAAAATAGAAAAGTAAATAGAAAAAGTTTCTGAAAATGAAAATAGAAAATTTTCAGAAAAAGAATTGTTCATGAATTTTATAAAGAAAATAATAAAGTTCATGATTTTTTCAGTGAAAGAAAAGTTTTTGTAAAAAGAAAAAGTTCATGAATTTTCTATTCATGTTTCCGCTGCAAATAAAAATAAAAGTGCTCTTTTAGAAGTGAATAGAACTAAAGTAAAATATTAAATGGTTGCTTCTCTAATACAATTTTGAACCAACCGGTTAATATTGCTTAGAGAGTAAAAGAGTACAGAATTATTTATGAATAGAATATTATAAAGTTCCTGCTGCAAAGTAAATGTTTTATCCACCAATTAAATTGGAACCAACGGGAAAATTTAATTGGCAAAACAGTTCTTTGCAATGTTTTCTCCCCGTGGGTGAAATCAAATTCAGATAGTTTTCGCTATGACAAAAGAAAGATATTTGCTTTAAAATTAAAATATGGTATTGTTATTTTCTGACCGACATTGATGATAACAGTACTATAATTCTATGAGTCTTATATTCAAATCTCAAATCTCTGATAAATTTTGTATCAAAGTGATCAATTTTTATAGAACAAATAAAGATCAAGAAATGCTCTTCAGCTAGAGAAATGTATATTTCTTGTTCCCACTGCAATAAAGTTGATGAAGATGATGATTTCTTAGCAAAGTTGTTTAATAGAAATACTATCATCACATTGTTTATGAGTTATATGCATTATTTCCATTTCCGCCCAAAGGTGATATGGAATTAATGTAGGATGATGTTTTATTCTAATACTGCCACAACGGTGATTTAGAATATAAAAAGAAAGTTTGAAAAAAGTTTAATGTGCATATTTTTTAACCAGACCAACGTAGGGTTATTTCTATGCTCATTATTTTTTTATTATTGGCTAAGTTTTCTCAGACTAAAAGTTTTCCATGCTTTCATTCGTGAAAGCGACTGGCTGGGTACTCGTGACCCGAAAGATGACCAAGAAAGGTCATAACGTAAGGGAGTATCTTCTCTCTAAAGAATGGCTTCAAAAGAAAAGAATTATTGGATATTAATTCAAGAAAATAAAAAAGGTAGATCATTGAGAGTCATGGTTGACGAATGTATTTCATGTACTCTCTATGAAGTAGTTTTTTCAATCAACATGATTTGAGATGAAACAAGCAACATGCGTATTTAATTTGACCAATGTCGGATCAAGCATGTGTGTCAAAGACCGTTCAGATTTATTTCTGAGTTTGATGATTGAATATGCGGTCAAAAGAGCCAATTCTGGCATTTATGTCCCTTACAGGGAATTACCTGCATAGCAGGAAAAGTTGATTATGATAAAACCCGCATGGCGGGAAAAGTCTGGGAAAATACTTGCGTAACTGGGTAAAGTTGACATAGTATTATGTCAAAAATCCTGTATGGTAGGAGAAATTTTGGCAAAGGACTTATCCTGTATGACATGAGAAAGATATGATGACTCATGTGCTTTTAATGTGTCCCACTCTGGGAGAAAAGTATGGAGTAGCTATTATGCTTTCCTAGTATCGACCGTACACCTTATGTGTAATGGTCATTAAGCACTCAATAAATTCAAAGAGAATAAAAGTTACAGACGAACCTAAAGATAAGAATGATATGCAAGTGTGACTTGCAAAAGTACTCATGATAAAGAACTCTGTTGAGTTTCTGAAATGGAATGAGGAAAAAGTACTCCCATACTAGTTAAAAGATAACTTCATTTTGTATGAAGAGATAACTTCATTTCGTATGAAGTAATATGATGAATGAAGTAGATAATCGAAGTTTCCTCAATTCACAAGAGTTATCAATGGTTTTCGAAATTGTGGCAGAAAAGTTCTTGCCACATTTCGAGGGGGAGAAAGATATATGAGATAAATTAAGAATGATGAAACTCCCCTATACTTTAGATAATGTGATGAAGAATGTGATCGTCTAGGGGAGTACGACGGTCATATTAATACCCCTAAAGAAAAGAAATAGTTGTATTTATAGATCTTTTACAGTTCCGAAAGAAGAGTAAGGAATACTAAGACGATGCTTAAAGTGCCATAAAGAAGAAAGTTTTAACAGAATAAACCCAAATTATAAAGTTTAAAGATACGCCATTTTTAGTGAAGATGGAGTAATCTGGGGGAGCATGTTGTATGACCTATACAACACATGTTGTTAGCTCTATAAAGGATGAATGAGTAAACATGGATCTTGTGATACAGGTCCCTGCAAAACCTATTTCCTCTTGGAAATGAAAGACTATAGAATTAGTTTGCCTCTTGCAATGACAGAGCAACAACATCCCCATATGAAAGAAGTGTCAGTACCTGAGACACTGATGGTCTCAAGGAATGAGAAAATCAGATACTTCTGATTACTATAAAGTCTATGTTAGTGAAATTCAAATGGAGGTTGATCCAATCTCATTTAAAGCGCTCATTCGAGCTTTGAGAAGTGTCTGCTTATCTAAATGATAAGAGACTATGTGAGATGAAATGAAATTGGTGAATCCCGACGATGTTTGGGACTGATGAGTAATTTCCAATGGAGCCAAAACAGTAGGCTGTAAAGAGTCTACAAGGACAATGTGACTCCAAAGGAAATATGTAAAGGTGTAAAACACGACTTAAATCGAGAGGTTTTTGCGCGTTTTGCACTGAATAGATTACAATGAGTGTTGGTAGCACATCATGATCTGAGTCACATCAGATGAAAGATATTATGATCTAAGTTACATCAGATGAAAGTAAAGAACACACGGGATACTGCCTGAAGAAGTCTTTTATGGACTAAAGCAATCAAATGTTGTTTTGGGTTAAAGAAAATGAGAGGACAATTGTATTCGTGCAAAGTTATAGAACGGGAAATTCATTTCCTAATCCTGTGCATGTGGATGACATCCTACTTGCTAGTGGTGATGTCAACCTATTGCAGGAGGAGAAAAGAAGTTCTTGTCCTCAAAGTTCAAAAGAATGTTCTCGGTAGAGTGTCTCTCGTTATAAGTATCGAGATTCATGAAGAAAAGAATAAACGGGGGTATTAGGGATGTCGAATGGACATGCTAAGAAAGGTCTCTAAAGTATGCATGCGAGAAAACCTAGGCCTGTTCTTATAGTCAAGGGTAATGAAACTGTAAACTATGGTGTTCCAAAAGTTAACGAGAAAAGATTGAAACGGATATGGTACCATATGCTTTAGCGGTTGGAAGCTCAATATATTGCCCTAACACAGTTCACATATCCGGGTTGTTTTGCCAATGTCCAGTCCATATATAGATCACTGGAATGGAGTCAAAGATATCGGCCTCATGCTGAAAGAAATAAGTGCTCTCAAAAGATTGTGAGTACAAAGACATGACTTGTGAAATGTATAGCGAACCACAATTGTCGCTAACTTTCATACTTGGAGGTTTTTGTGTGGAAAAGCTCCAAAGAATGAAACAATTATCATCAATGTGATGCAAAGATATTTTATAGCTTGATATGAGGCTGAGGGACAGGCAAAATTGTTAAGGAGACCTGTACCTAGAGTTGATAATGGTTGACAACAACGATAACTATTTTAAGTCTTTCGCTCCTATGACAACGAGTCAAGTGTTGATGCCAAACGCACTGACACAGAGTTATGCGTTGTAAAGGAGAAAGTCCAGAATTATGTAGAAATGCTTGGAGCATAAAAGCAATAGACAAGTATTTGCAGATCTTCTTATTAAAGGCTTACCGCCCAGTGTGCTCGGAGAACACACAGTCGACATGGGTTTTATGGTATAGTCTAACATTTCCGGACAATAAAAGGACCCAAGGTTAAAGAATTTGTTTCAAAACAGAGAGGTACGCTGTGGCTGTCTGATTCTATCGGCAATTGAGCTGTGACGATGAAACTTGTTCTATGTATTGATCTGTTATGAAACGAGTAAAGTAAAAGTATAAGGTCGAAAGTAAAAGTTGAGATCAAGGGGCAGAATGTTAGGATGATCTCCACCGTGTGGGCCCAACGGCCCACCGGGCCCTTAGATCCACGCCCTGATTGGGGGCGCTCAACCCACTATGGGTGACGGGCCCCTGTCACCTGCACTATATAAAGAGGTGGGGGCCGGCGGCTCGCAACACGAGGTTCGTCGCAACGTCGTACGCTTCACCTACATCCCCTACCGATTTAGGGTTAGTGCAGTGCTGATGGGAAGCGCCGCCACCACTTCATCCACTCTCTGCCACCACCGCCGCCATCCACCATGGCCACCCCATCGGGCTCATCAATACAAGGAGAAGGTAGTACTACTGCAAATCCCTAAGCCTATACGATTCACAGATCTATCAATGGTATCAGAGCCAGGTTTGGTTTAGGATTTTCAGTAGAAAAGAACACAAAAGAAAATCTTCCCCCCTCCCGTAAAACCCTAGACAGGGCAAAGATCATCGGAATAGGGCCTTGGGCCCGCCGGCAAAGAGCGCCGCCGTCATGGCCACGCCGTTCCACTCGATCTCGATGCGCATCGGCAAGCCGAGGCATCGAGAAGAAGAACACCACTCCCTTTTGGGGGCAAAGAGACCACGCGGTCGCCGAAACAGGGCGCCGCCACGGAACCGCTTGACAACCAGGGAGCCCAACCCTAGCCAGCGCCCCTCTCCAGCTCTCTTTTTCATGACATGTCTAGGCGGTGGGGAGCCCTTTGACGATGGTTGTAGAGTGATTGAAGCGCAATCTAGTGACTTCTTCTCTACGTCTTCTCAGTGTCGGTTCTCCTATTGATTGATCCAACAGTGCTAGGTCATGCTCCTTCTCGGTCTGACCTAGTGGTGATCGGTGCTAAGTTCTTGGTGGTGGTTGCTTGTCGTAGTTCATTTCTGGGTTTCTCTCTATGTTGCATGTTCCTTCTTGAGCATGTCAGATGCTACACTCTGTAGCTGATATGTTGTATCATCTTCAGTGATTTTTTGAAAGGAAGTTTGATTTCAGTCTTGCTTTTTTCTGCAGTAGTCACCGTAAAAAAAAAGGGTTCAGGCAATTGCATCAGATCTTCGCTGTCTTCTGTCTTGTACTATGATGGATAAGTTCCAAGCATCGTGTGCTTGCTAGCCGAGACTTGATCCAGTCTTTTATCACTTGTAGTATTATATTTTGTTTGGCTTACTCTGATACTGACAAGTACTAGTAGTACTGTAGTAGTAATACTGAACACACAACGATTAATTAATTAGCCAAAGTTAGGGGCTAATTGTTATTTTATGCACACACCACGTTTTTGGGTGTCGGAACGGGCGTGGAACTCTATACCAGGTCATGTACTTCTCCTTTTTTTGACGTGAGGTCATTGTGGCTTCTCCGTTTAGTACCGAAATCGACTAGAATGTATTCTACGATATGCAATACTGAAGCAATAAATTGCTAGTCTTTAGTAGAATGTTAATACAAATTATTATATATTGTGCCATGTGCAGTCGTACTAATACTACTCCTTGTGTCCTATAATGTAAAACGTTTTTTGACATTACACTAGTGTCATAGAACATCCTACATTATGAAATGGAGGGAGTAGTTGCTAAGTTTTACTCCCTTCGTTCCATAGTGTAAGATGTCCAGTGTCAAAAAACATCTTATTTATGAGACGGAGGGAGTAGCTACTAAAAATTCAGAGGTGATGGGGAAGCTGGTTGCAATTAGAAGCATAGTTTTAAATAGCGTGTCATGCCAAATAGCGATATTCTGTTCAAATGGATGGCCCGCTATTTTGTTATTTTGCCGTATAATTGCATGTGAATATACATTTAGCGGCGCCCTGCTTAAACCGTTATAATGTGGCTCGGCTATTTAAAACTTTGATTAGAAGTGCACAAGTCATCTCTCCGCGTAGTGTTTGTTAGGCCCGTAGTTCTAGCATTATTGTAGGCGGAGTCCACCCATTCTTAAATTTTGTAACTTCAACTTACTGCAGTCCCATTTGAATTGACGATTTCTCGTAGATAACGATTGCACATGCATGGACCGACTTGCATTCTTGTGGCACGCATGCATACTACACTAGGTGAGAAACATGCAGGAAAGGAATCATTGAACACCATTTGGGATTATACTTCTATAAAGGGGCGTCATTTCCAAGCAAGCGTTTGAGAAGCACCAGTAGTCTTCCTTCCCATTAGTCTTCCTCCATGTATCCAGCCGTGTCTCATATGGTCCTTTGGCTTTTGGTCATCTCCCTGCACCTGCATATTCTCCAATGTCATGCTGCCACGGACACCCTCTCGCTTAGCCAAGAACTAACCGGCCATGACAAACTTTTGTCTAGCAATGGCAGGTTTGCGCTTGGCTTCTTCCAAACTGCGAGCAAGTTCTCTGACAACACACCAAAATGGTACCTTGGGATTTGGTTCCACACGGTCCCCAAGTTTACATCCGTATGGGTCGCCAACGATGAAAATCCTATCGCCAACCTCTCATCGTGCAAGCTTGTGGTTTCCCATGATGGCAACCTTGTCGTCCTCCTAGAGGAGACCAACACGGCTTGGTCCACAAAAGCCAACACCACAACCAACAACACCGTCGCTGCTCTCCTCGACGATGGAAACCTTGTCCTACTTAGTGCATCCAATTCATCCAATGTCTTTTGGCAAAGCTTCGATTACCCCACCGATACGATTCTTCAAGGTGCGAAGATAGGCTGGAACAATTCCACCGGCTTAATCCGCCGCCTTGTCTCCAGGAAGAACACCATTGACCAAACTACCGGCATGTACTCGTGGGAGTTATCTGGCAATAATGGTGGTCATATTACCATTGTTTCTATGTTTAACTCGTCCCAACAATATTGGTCCAGTGGAGATTGGGGAGGCCGATACTTTGTCAACATCCCAGAGACCGTAGGATAGACCAGGCTCTCACTTGATTTCACCAGCAATGAAGAAGGTGCGTACATCCAGTATGCAATTGAGGATCAAACAGTGCTATCACGTGGTATAATGGACGTTTCCGGTCAAATAAAGGTGCTCGTGTGGTTCGAGGGATCACAAGATTGGCAAACCATCTACACTGCACCAAAATCTCAATGCGATGTCTATGCTTCATGTGGCCCTTTCACAGTCTGCAACGATGTCCCATCCCCATCCTGCAGCTGCTTGAGGGGCTACTCCATACGATCACCTCAAGACTGGGAGCTTGATGATCGAACAGGTGGATGTGCAAGAAATACTCCACTCTACTGCAGCGCCAACATTACTAGAGTCGGCAAGGCAGATAAGTTTTACCCTATGACTTCTGTCAAACTTCCTGTTGATGCCAGGAATGTTGGCACAGCCACCACCGCAGATGAATGCTCACTTGTGTGCTTGGGAAGCTGCTCCTGCACCGCATATTCCTACGATCAAAGTGGCTGCTTCATTTGGCATGACAAACTGCTCAATATTCAGCAACAAGGTAACAATATTCTTCACCTTCGTCTGGCTGCAAAAGAAGTGCAAAGTAGTAATACCAATAGAAGGGGGCCAATCATTGGTGTTGCTATTGGTGCAAGTGTTGCCATTGTTGGTTTGATATTTCTATGGATGCTCTGGATGAGAAAAGGGAGGTGGCATGGTGATAATGTTCAGGGTGGCATGGGGATCATTGCATTCCGATATGCCGATTTACAGCATGCAACAAACAAATTTGAAGACAAGTTGGGGGCCGGAAGTTTTGGTTCAGTATTTAAGGGTTCTCTAACGGACTCGACAACCATAGCAGTGAAAAGGCTTGATGGGTTCCGCCAAGGAGAGAAGCAATTCAGGGCTGAGGTGAGCTCAACTGGGGTCATCCAGCATGTCAACTTGGTTAAACTGATTGGCTTTTGTTGTCAAGGTGATAAGAGGTTACTTGTCTATGAATACATGCCCAATGGCTCCCTGGATTCCCATCTCTTCCAAAGCAATGGCATGGTGTTGGATTGGACTAGAAGGTACCAAATAGCCCTTGGAATTGCTAGAGGATTATCCTTTTTGCATGCTAGTTGTCGGGACTGTATTATACATTGTGATATCAAACCGGAGAACATACTTCTAGATGGCTCTTTCACTCCTAAAGTCACGGACTTTGGGATGGGCAAACTTTTGCGAAGGGATTTCAGCCATGTTGTTACTACAATGAGGGGAACCATTGGATACCTTGCTCCTGAATGGATCAGTGGAACTCCTATCACACCAGAAGTTGATGTTTACAGCTATGGCATGGTTTTGTTAGAGATTATATCAGGCAACAGGAACTCGAGTAAGCAATCCTTCTGCCAAGATGGCGTCCATGAAGCATATTTTCCGGTGCGAGTTGCACACAGTCTTCTTGATGGAGACATTGCTACTTTGATAGATGCAAAGTTGTTGGGTGAAGTGAATCAGGAAGAGGTTGAAAGAGTTTGCAAAGTCGCATGCTGGTGTATTCAAGATGTTGAGTTTGGCCGGCCTACAATGAGTGAGGTGGTGCAGTTTCTCGAGTGTGTGTGTGAAGTTGAGACGCCTCCAATGCCAAGATTACTTCAAGCTATCGCGGGACAGCCAAATTCAAGGATAATGTAATTGCTAGACTAGATTCTGGTTTAATCTCCTTATATGGTAGTGGCGCATGTTGCTTTATTTTCCTTTGTACAAGTCTTGTAATTTGGTTTCCCCAACTGGCTATAAAAGTTTTCTTGTTTTGTTGACAAATACGCAGATCTTGGCTAAATATGCCTTTTCATGACATCTCTTGGTTATAGTTTACATTTTGTTTCGTCTTTTAGTTTGATATATAAGCAAATCGCTACTATAGGTATTGGTGAATACTAGCTTCAGTAATCAATCAATACATTCGGGAGAGCTACTCAAATCTAAACACGCACCCACCCTTGAGCCCTGATTGACGTTGAGAGAATGGAGGGAGACGTGTCAGCAACACTATGACAAGAGTTTGCGGATCAAAGTTGGAATTTACGCTGATATTACCATCTTGGCCATCAGAGATGGCGAACCCGTTGATCGGAGGTGGCATTAACCACCCTAGATTTGTTGTAGAGACACTATTGTCTTGTTTTTTTAAAAAAAAAACGGAGGAAAACCCCATGGCCTCTGTATCTCGATGATGCATGCAGCCACTTTATTTATTATTCACACAAGACCTTACAAAGTCATACAACAGTCAGACTAAAGCCACCGTCTAGGAAACATCTGTCGCTACTTTTATCCAGTTGATGAAGGGATGTTGATAGTCTGGGCCTAATATCAAAACAGACTTCGTAGCCAAACCTACCATCTAAGACCCGAGGTCCCAACCAGGACGCCTGCCGGGTATGGGGCACCCACCAGTCCGGCGCACTTCTCAACCAGGACGCTTGTCCGGTATGAGACCGCCGCAACCACCTGCCACCAATCCATCTTCAGTGTTGTACTGCTGCATCAACCTTGCCCGGTCCAGCTGCCGTCGACACCACCACGATGCCAGACAGCGCCACGTCCCTGCGCGAGTCCATCTTCGCGCATCAGACGTCGAGTCTTCACGGCGCCTTGCCGCCGAGATCCGCCGCCATCAATGTGTAAGCTGAAGCACCGCTCCACCAAAAGCCTTCCATTGGTCCCTCGGTCCGTGTACACCTTCACGAATGACGCCCCCAAGAGGGAAACGACACCATAGCGCCGCCGTCATCTGATATACTGATCTAGGGTTTCCCCCGGAGGTAGCATAGAGTGGCGTTGAACTTCTTCACGGCGATGCCTTCACAAAGGGAACGACGCAGATAGCGCCGCCACCGCCGACCTTGGCAGCTAGCCGAGAGCAGGTTTTCACATAGATCTGTTCGAAGATCCTCCCTCAAGCATCTCGTGCACGGGCTGCCTCCATGTCTGCCGGGGACTGGACGAAAGGGATTCAGGCCGCCGCCGCCTGACCGGCAATGGCACCACCACGGTGCCTACAACCGGTGCCGTCGGGCCCACCACGCTCGCCTATACATGCACACCGGAACCGCCGGCCCGCCCAAGCCCATCTGGGCAAGACTAGATCGGCGATCTCGGCTGCCGCCACAGGGGCGACTCTGCCGCGGGGAGGTTGCGTCTCCGCTGACGCCACCGTCATGCATGCCGTAGGGATCCCACCGCTCCTTGCCGCCGGATCTCCGTCGAACGATGCACCGCCGCCGCCCGAAAAAAACGTCACCACCGTGCGAGGGATAAGGCCCCGTCGCCGCCATCATAGGCCAGGCTTCACCGATGAGACCTCAGGCAGCGGCAGGACGGAGGAGGCGAGGGGAGGGGGCCTAGGGCCGACGGCGTGGTCTCCTCGTGTCGCCTAGGGTTGGCGACGCGGGGGTGGGTGCAGGTCGTCTGGTTTAGTACTACAGAGATGTTAATTAACGATGTTGCTTGGAGACAAAGCTGAAATTTTATTATCGAGCTGACGTGTTTGTAAAATATTCAACGAGAGAGAGGGAGAGGGAGCAAGTTGAAGTTGCACATCATAGCCCTGCAAAAAAAGAAGTTGCACATCATAGAGAAGTACTCCCTCTGATTTCTTTTTAGTCTCCATATGAAGTTTGGTCAAAGTCAAGCTTTGTAAAGTTTGACTAACTTTATATTGAAAAATATCGACATTTCAATATGAAACCAATATTATCAGATGCATGATGAAATGTATTTTCACACAATATGATTTTAGTATTGTAGATGCTCATATTTTTTTTTATATAAATTTAGTCAAACTTTTTATAGTTTGACTTTAACCAAAATATATACACGGAGTAAAAAAACAGAGGGAGTACTGGCTGCGCAAACAGTGCCTACAGGGGTATATGCAGCAATCAAGCAAATGATGGGTAGGAAGTAGGCATCTATATAGATGCGTGGTTGTGCTTTTTATTTATTCCGAAGAAGGCTTTTGCCCCGCTTTATATATAAAGCAACGAACCATAGTAATTCGATACAAACAAACGCCACCACAACACACGCACACACCCAAGACAAGATGCATAGATGCTGATCGCAGCAACACCACCCTTAGCACTACAAGAGCAACCGAGGGCTCAACCAGGAACACGTCACCGCGAAGAAATGAGGTCGCATATGACGAACCGTGGGCTCTAAGACGGCGCCTTTAGGAAGGATCCGACACCGAAGCGCCGCCACTGCCCGATCCTAGGATCAGAGTTTCCCCTGGAGCAGCATGACGTCACTGAAAGCCGCGACGACGCCTTCAAGAAGGGAACGAGAGCTTTGCCGCTGCCGGTCCGTCCGAAGATAGAACAGGTTTTCACCCCGACCAACACCCACTGCCACCGAACGCCACACCACGCCGCCCACACGGCCATGGTCACCGGGCAGCACCAAGCCACGGGCTCTGCCCATGAGCACCGCGCGACCACCACCAGGGCCGCCGCCCCGGTATCCAAGACCTAGACACCACCTCACCCGAGATCTGCCGCAACCCCAACCAAAGAGACGAGCAGAAAGGACATGCCTTTCGCACCCCTGGGCGCCTCCCAATGCCGAAACCCAATAGGTCGGCCAAATCTGGCCTCCACGGGCCCGTCTTGCAGCACCGGGCGTGAGACGAGCTCGGTCCTGCAGCACTATGTGCAAGACGAGGTCGCTCCTGCTGCACCATGCGCGAGACGAACTCGGTCCTGCTACACCATGTGCGAGACAAGCTCGGTCCTCCTGCACGCGCGAGACGTGTGATGGACCACACCTGGGAGAAGGACATCCCTTCCATGGAAGTAGCACCCGAACGACGAGGAAAGAGAGCGAAGGCTGTCACAAGTCACCTACACTCAAGCCGATGCCGGGACATGCCAGCCGCCGCCGCAGTCAACCTGCCAAGCTGCCATGGAGCCATCCATGGCCGGGGCAGCAGCCAGGCTCCTGCCCAACCCACGCCGCCCGGCGAGCTCGAAGCTTCGGAGCCACCGGGCACGCACCCGCGCTTCCACCGCCACTGCGCCGCCACCCTGACTAGCCGAGATGGCCCCGGTCAAGGCAGCCGCCCACAGCCCTAGCCGAACACAGCCCGCGCCGCCGCGAGGTCAGATCTGGCCGGGCCGCTTGCCGCCGTCCCCGACCCTTGGCTCGCACCACCACCGCCCACCTTGACCAGCGCCGCCCACGGCCCGCCCCGTCGGAGGTCAGATCTGGCTGACATGCACCTCGCCAGTCGCCGTCCCCGACTCCAGCAGGCACATCTGCTGCGCCACAACCCGCCATGAGCAGGATCCGGTTGGGGTCGAGCCGGATCTCGCCGCCGCGGCCTTGACGGGGCACACGCCGCCCAGCAGCCCACCACGCGTCACCAGCAGCCGCCGCCATCGCCGGGACGGCCGCCAACGCCGCGCCGCCGTGCCCTACCCAGCGTCGCGCAAGCACCTGAGGAGGCTGCCCCATGATACGTCTCCGTCGTATCTACTTATCCAAACACTTTTGCCCTTGTTTTGGACTCTAACTTGTATGATTTGAATGGAACTAACCCGGACTGACGCTGTTTTCAGCAGAATTGCCATGATGTTGTTTTATGTGCAGAAAACAAAAGTTCTCGGAATGACCTGAAACTCCACGGAATATCTTACAATAAATAATAATAAATCCTTGCCAAAGATGAAGACCAGGGGGCCCACACCTTTGCCACGAGGGTGGGGGACGCCCCCCCCTAAGGTGCGCCCCCTACCTCGTGGGCCCCCTGGAGACCTCCCGACTCCAACTCCAACTCTATATAACTGCTTTCGGGGAGAAAAAAAATAGGAGAGAAGAAATCATCGCGTTTTACAATACAGAGCCACCGCCAAGCCCTAAAACCTCTCGGGAGGGCTGATCCGGAGTCCTTTCGGGGCTCCGGAGAGGGGGATTCGTCGCCATCGTCATCATCAACCATCCTCCATCACCAATTTCATGATGCTCACCGCTGTGGGTGGGTAATTCCATCGTAGGCTTGCTGGACGGTGATGGGTTGGATGAGATTTATCATGTAATCGAGTTAGTTTTGTTATGGTTTGATCCCTAGTATCCACTATGTTCTGAGATTGATGTTACTATGACTTTGCTATGCTTAATGCTTGTCATTAGGGCCCAAGTGCCATGATTTCAGATCTGAACCTATTATGTTTTCATCAATATATGAGAGTTCTTGATCCTATCTTGCAAGTCTATAGTCACCTATTATGTGTTATGATCCGTTAACCCCGAAGTGACAATAATCAGGATACTTACCAGTGATGACCGTAGTTTGAGGAGTTCATGTATTCACTATGTGCTAATGCTTTGTTTCGGTTCTCTATTAAAAGGAGGCCTTAATATCCCTTAGTTTCCATTAGGACCCCGCTGTCACGGGAGGGTAGGACAAAAGATGTCATGCAAGTTCTTTTCCATAAGCACGTATGACTATATTCGGAATACATGTCTACATTACATTGACGAATTGGAGCTAGTTCTATGTCACCCTATGTTATGACTGTTACATGATGAACCACATCCGTCATAATTATCCATCATTGATCTGATGCCTACGAGCTTTGCATATACTGGTTTACGCCTATTTATTTTCCCATTGCTATTGTTACAATCACTACAAAATATCAAAAACATTACTTTGCTTTCATTACTCTTTTGTTACCGTTACCATCATTATCATATTACTTTGCTACTAACACTCTGCTGCAGATACTAAGTTTCCAGGTGTGATTGAATTGACAACTCAGCTGTTAATACTTGAGAGTATTCTTTGGCTCCTCTTGTGTCGAATCAATAAATTTGGGTTTAATACTCTACCCTCGAAAGCTGTTGCGATCTCCTATACTTGTGGGTCATCACCCCGTGCTAGCCCTCCCCGCACGAAGGGTGAGAAGGCCTGCCGCCAGCCCGACGGCGGCGGGGGAGGGGGCTGGCGGCGGCCGGCCGAGGGAACACCCCCCCCCCCCCCTGCGGGAGCGGGTCGGGCGAAGGGTTGATGAGTTCGTGCCTTTTATTGAAACTATCAAAGAAAGCGAGCGGGTCGGGCGAAGGGTTGACGAGTTCGTGCTTTTTATTTAAACTGTCAAAGAAATGGCAACCAGATAATTAGCAACTTGACGATGATAGTGCATGGAACAGTAAATGTCCAACGATTCATTTAGTTTCAGTCCTATGAGACGAACGAAGATGGTCATCCGTCCAGCTAAATATCACTCTCATAATTTAGAAAGAATTCCTTATTTAACACTATCTTAAATTTCGTTTCCTTATTTAACATCGAAAAACTTTTTCTTCCCTATCTAGCAACGAGTCTAAATTTTATGCCTATTATGACACTTTTGTGCATTTTGAGCCTAAATAACACCGGAAAAGACTTTTTTACCCTTCATGTGGTATGTGTGTGCATAGGGCAATAACACATATGTAGCATCAGCGCAAGGAGAGTAGCACACACGTAGCAACAAGCTAGTGATTTATTCCGTGCTTACTCACGGCCCCGCGGTCTCCTTAACTATCTATTTTCTCCCGCGGAACTCCCAACTGCGTGCATAATTTACTTTCGGATCTGCCCGGTGATTGCATGCGTGAAAATTGGAGAAGAGATGAAATCACCACGCTGCATTGGCAGGGCCTTTTGTTAGGCAATCCATTCGTGGGCCTTTTTTATCTTTACCGTAGACCGACCAGAGCAAAAATTAAGGAGTCAGATAGGTAGAACAAATACGCCTAATACCTTTTGGTAATGCATAAACACGCATGCACGCAACAGCACGCGCGCCCACACACACATGCACCTACACACCCACTAGCGAACCCACACGTACACATGAAGTAGCAGACACATAGGCACACACTGACACGCATCGACACTCAGCAGTAGCACACACATACACGTACACGTGCACGCACGTAACAGCACACACACACACAAACATATCATTTGAGGGCAAAAGAGTCTTTTCAGGTGTCATTTTGGTTTAAAATGAACAAACGTATTATAAAAGGCATAAAATTTAGACTCGTTGTTAGATAGGGAAGAAATTATTTGTGGATATCAAATAGGGCATAAAATTTAGACACGATGTTAAATAAGGAATTCTCTCCATAATTTACTTGGTGCTTGGACACTGAAATGTTGTCGAAAAGCTATATACACCAGCCATGGATGATGGATAAATCAACTGATCACCACTCGCATGTGGCTGCTACGCCGAGATCCTACGCCCTGCTGCCTGGGCTCCGTCGGCAGCTGGGTAATCACACCCCGGCGGCGGCCTCGCTATGGATTGTGATGGCCACAAAAAGGTCTTCGTGAGGGTTTCTTACTCCAGATCCGGTGGTTGACTTCGGCGGTGAGATGTAAACTAAGAACGACGACTTGATGCAGAGAGATGGTGGTGCAGCGGCGGTGGTCACACATTGCATGCAATTGCTGGGATCATGAGAAAGTGATGGCGACAACACATTACTACTTTGATGGTGGTGCTTCTTGAGCACTCGGTTTCGAGCTCCGCGGTGAAAGTCTAGGTAACCCGAGTTAGTTATGTCCGGCAATGGCAATGTTTTTACGTCGTGTCCTTGTGAAGGCATTGCTCGGATATGCTTGGATTGGTTCTTCAAGGTGAAAACCTAGATTCTGACCATGAGTGGTTGGATCCGGTGACAGTGGTGATTGAGCGTCGCTCCCTTTCTGAAGGTGTTGTTGTTGAAGAACCTCATCGTTAGTGTCGTTCCATGAGATAGTTGGTGCGGATATGGTCATTGATGTAGTTTGCGATTGGGATCTGATCACTCTATTTTTTTTGCTTGCCTATATATAGGTTTGGTCTTATATGACTTTGCTATTTTGTGGCGTGTTCTTGTGTGCGTGCATTGGTGTTGACTGTGTGCATTCTAACTATACAGAGACCCGGTGTGCTTATTATGTCTGTATTCTCTTGATGATTCATTTTAAATAAATAAAATTCATCCTTTATCAAAGAAAAAAAATGAGACATACCCATGAATCTTCTAACCTTGTTCTGTTGTAGGAACAAATATAATGAAGGCACGATGAAAATATTGATTAATCTTGAAGGCTCACCCGAAGTCTGGATGAGGCGGACTCCGTGAACAAAGATCAGACTCATGTGCTCGCCATGGTGAGGGACTCAATACAAGGCCACGGGAACTGACCACGTCTAACTACCAAGTTCTGGTAACCTTCCGGAAGAAGCTGGTAGGACACATACTCATTGGACTTATTGGACCGATAAGTTACAACAGATATAAAAACCTACGGCGCACATTCGCCTTATTGGAACGGAAAGATAACAACATATGTGGAGAAACTAGGGCGCACACTGGCCTGTGCATGAAACACAAACAACAAGGCAACACAAGCCTGGAAATTGTAAGCGGAGGTTTTCAATGCGCACACAGGATTATGTCGCAACGGACTGAATCCCGTGTTCGCCCTTGCTGCAGAAACTGGCGCATGATTCATTGCAGCGACCCACGGCGGCATGCTTCCCTGCTTCAGTGCCATCTGTTAAGATTTAATTATTAGAGATAATCGTTGTTGTAAATAACAGCATGCACGGGATCCTCTCGAGGCAACCGCCGCCTCGTTCGTGCGGGAGCCTCTCCAGGCAATCGTCGCATCCGCTCCTCGCATCCCCTCGAACAGGCGCATCTTCTCATAAGCGCCGGTTCCCCTTGTATAAATGTGTGACATTTCGATCAAATCATTCTTTCACACGTTATCCTAGAGCACGCATGCTCCGCCCGAACCGGCCATGCCGGCGGCGGCGGCGCTCCCGGCCTGGATTCTTGCCGGACCGGCCGCTCCAAACCTGTACGCGGACGAGGTACTGGAGCCCGCGGACGATGCAGTGGACGTCGACGTTGAGCTGGAACTTGCGGTTCAAAAGTAAGAGATTGTAGCTTTGTGAGTTGCCGCATGTTCTCTTTCAACTCCTTTACTCCATCACTTTTACATATTTGTAAATTTTGTCTTCTACGTAGTGTCTCCAAAGAGGATAGATGATGGGTCATCTTCGGTGAGCCGGTTAGATCACCACAGCTCACAATAGACAAAGAAGGTAGTCCAGGGAAGTGTTCAAGCAAGTTCCACTGATGAGGCCCCTTGCAGTCTTTAAACGATAGCATGGTAGTTACTGGATAGGAGGAGGAAGAACTGGTGTGTGACATGGTACACTCTTCCCACAATGATAACATATTATCAGTTTTTGATATCTCCCAACATTTAGCTTTAGGCAGAGGCCCTTTCATCCTTAGCATGGAGCAACCATGTATTTTTATTGCAAAAATGTTGAATGGAGCCATGGTGCAGCCGCACCTACGCTCAGCACCACACATCCGCTGGCAGCTCTTACGGGGATTTGTGCATGGCAGGAACTGTTAAGCATGGCGCGAAGCATCAAGCAACAATTACCAAACCTACAGGTCTTAATAAAGCCTAGCACATGGTACAACCAGGGCCGGTCCTGACTTTTCAGAGGCCCGGGGCGAACTTAAAAAGTGGGCCTAATATAGTGAAAAATATATATTACATCGATGCATAGCACAATCGGTGCAAAAAAAAGATACAAAGCACAACATTTTTATGCCTAAAAAACATCATTTTTTCATTACTAAATAAAATATATCGGATCTAACTTATCTGCTAGCATTTTCTTTCTTCTTTCTCAAAATCATGTTTTTAGCCAACATTTTACAAGAAAGGAGTCGAAATACCTGGATTTGTCTGATGAAAAATAGAAGAAATCCAGCTATCCAATCCCAAGCATATCAGGTCTTCCTAGGGTCTTCGTATCCTCAAATGAACAACCCCGTACAGAAATAGATGATCAGTCAGGGAATCGCTGGAAAACAAAGAAAAACAGTACAAAAATCAAGCGGAAAAGGACTATGAAATTACAAGAACTTTGTAGGCCTTTGACCCAAGAAAATGTCCTGCTGCAACTTGCAAAGTAACTGAGCTTATGAAGTGTTGTCTCTGCCTGTGGCCGTCCGCTAGATGAGAATAGTTATAGGCAAATCCATAGAGGAGTGAGATGGAGAAACTGAAAGGGTATCAAAGGAATCAAGTATAGAAGCAATATCCATTAATTTGCTAGGCATGCTGCATGCTTCGGGAGTAGGAGCAGAACGGGGAACGAGGATACAGGAATAAGAAACGACGGCGGCTGGTGTTATGAGATGGATCGATTGAAACGAGACTGGGATTGTGCCTTTCACAATTCAAGTAACCTACTAGTTTTTTTAACAGTACGTGCGCTACATGCTTTAAGGCCCGTCTTGTTCAGTTGTGTAGTATATATATGCACAGGGTCGGGGCCCCCAATCGGGCTGGGCCCTAGGGCGTCGCCCTTCTTGCCCCTACCCAGGGCCGGCCCTGGGTACAACAGTCGAGTTTAATATAGTAGGCTTGCTTCGCACAACGTGTAGCCTATCTTCAGGGCAAACACTCTGCATATATTTTATAGCTTCCATATGCTCTTCAGATGACCACACAACCCACAATGATTAGGCTTGGATGAACATGTTATCTGTCTATAGTTTTTTGAGACATTAACTTGGATGCGTGGTAGCGTTTTCTAGTGCACTATTTTTATGGTTTGCCGGTGCAAAGTATTCATATATGATTAACCTGTGCCACGATTGAGTTTGCAGGACAACTTTTATTTGAAACAGGTAGATAAATTTTTCGTTGTTGTTAAGGCTGACGAAAAAAATTGAATCCAAAGAGGGAACAGACCCACATGTGAAACAGTAGTATATCGTACGGCACCCACTATAGGTTCGGGTGGACCATGGTTCTGAAACTCACCTCTCATTTTTACTGTTTCAATCACATGCTCCAAACCACTGGAGTATGATGTCTGCCACTCTTCCAGGTTTACCATATCTCTGAGAATCAGTGACTCTAGGCTTGGTAATTGACCCACTAGCCAGGTTGGAAAGCTGACACTATTATAACCACATATCTCCAATTTCCTCAATATGCTCGGGGGCACTAGTTTTTCCAGCAACATTTTGTCATCCACAAATCTCTCAACACCCCGAGTCCAGTCCAGTTTCAAGTTCATAAGGCTTTGCTTTTCAATTAATTTAATATCATGTGCCTCTACTGCCGACTTCACATTTTCAAGTTCAGTTATCTGCAGCTCAACAAGATCTATGGGTTGTAGACGAAAAAGATTGCTGCTAGATTCATCAGCAGCTGCACACACCACAAAGTGTGGTAATGATAATGTATTGCCACCAAGATGAGGTATTCTGGATATAAGACCAGAGCCATTTAAATAAATGTAGTTCAGACTACCAGTTTTATATATACTTTCTGGTAGGTGCCTAAGATTTCGGCATACGGAGAGGTCCAACTTCTGCAACTTTCTCATGCTACAAATACTTTCAGGTATACTTGTAATATTCTCATTGTAAGACAAATCCAAATGCTCTATATTGGAAAGATTAATGGATATATGGTTGATGAGGCTGTCAAAGGAGTCAACGGTATGGTCTGGCAGTCCAGATAGATTTAAATACCGGAGTTTGGTCAGATCATCTGGCAGCAATCTGAGATGTGTCATTTTTAGATTCAAATACTGCAGATTGGTAAGACCAACCAATGCTTCCTGTATATTTCTTAATCATACTACTGTATGATAAATCAAGATGCACCAAATTTTATAGACTCCCGAATAACCTTGGCAATTCTGTCCTGTGCCTACAACCTGATAAGTTTAAGTATTTGAGTTGAATGAAACTAACCAATGCTTCAAGGATCTTTTGGATGCAACAATTTGACAAATCCAGATGCAACAATTCTTTTAGCCTCTCGAATGATTCTGGTAGTTCTGCACCTATTGAACAGTCTGACAGATCAAGATACATTAGACCCTCAATTTCTCCAATCAACTTTGGCAGTGCTAATATTTTATGAGATCCGTGAAGGTTCAGGTAAATTAATTTTGATTGCTTGGTGAAACTGTCTGGAATCGTTTCATCTTGAACTCTTGGTGCCATAAGATACCTCAACTGCTTCAGTTTACCAATAGAATCCAGCAACTTATGAATTGAGCAATCACTCAAGTCCAAAACATGCATGGACTTAGAAAATGAGAAGGCACCACCATGAAGTTTAGTTTTACCACACTCCATAAGACGGAGTGCCCTTATCTTGGGTGACTCTAATGGTTTGCTGCAATCATTGAGCAATGCAAAGTGACAAGTATTGCCTTGACTTCCCCCAGAGTTGCCTTGTTTGCTAGCGACAAGTATTTCGTTGACCATGACAAATCTTGCTAGATCGTGCACCAAATCATGCATGGTGAACAATGTATCATTTTCAGAATACACTCCTGTGGTCTATATGAAAGGTTAGTAGTGTCAGTCTTTAATCATGCATGCATCGATTTAATACGCGTCAAAATCTAAACATGGGATGGAGAGGAATAAAAGTGCGACTAACAAAACAGGAAATTTAAAAGATTGAGAAGGCCCAACAAAATAGAGAGGGGGATGTACTCAATATCAATATTATAGTATCTAGACATGCTAGGGGTGTGTTTATGTGTGTGTAAGAACAATGGGATTCTTTTGAAAGTTGTTTGGACAATAATACATTGTAATGTGTTGTGATTTGATAATATGATGCACCACACTAGATGAGTCTTCTCTTTCACGCAGTGTCTGCATTGTACATATACATCATGTGAATTTCTGTACAATAATTCAAAAAATTGTGAAGTTGTAAACTAACTCACCATTGCTGAATTTGAATGTTCTAGGAAGGACAGCCCCAGAAGCTACCTAATGCATTTCTCACCAAGCTGCCAGGTGCATGACCCATTTTTTGCCTTGATGAAACCTAGGGAAATCCACTGATGAATCAGGTCATCTTTAACAATCTTGTAACCTTTTGGGAAAATTGCACAATAGGCAAAACATATCTTCAAATACAAAGGCATAACACTATAGCTTAACTTCAAGGATGCAAGTGCATGGGTAAAATTTGTATCTTCCGGATCAGATAAATTCCAGAAATCACTGTTTCTCACCGACTCCCATTCATCAGAATTGAGCGAATGCAACATGTGTCCAAGTGATTGGGCTGCTAAAGCCACACCTCCACACTTATTCGTAATGTCTTTCCCTATGTGCTGCAACTCTTCTTGGTCATCTGTTGATTCGAATCCACTCTTTTTCTTTATGATAGTCCAACACAACTCATCCGTTAGTCGTGCTGATTTGTGAGGTTGAATAGTAGAAATCTTCTTTGCAATGCCCTCATAGCGTGTGGTTACTATAACAACCATCTCGCCATTCACTCCAACCTTTAACATACCAAGCAACTCTTCCAAATGAGGATTGTTGCGTTCCTAATAGAACTTATCAGCGCTCATTAGGACAATCCACAACTAGATGCAAATTTGCCGAGGGGGCAGGGACTTCACCATACTCTGTCCTTAGCTCATTCTTTAGGCCTCAGCTCCGACGGAAGCCCATCTTTCCTTCAAGACATACATCACCACGTGATCTTGCCATCGTCCACTCCACCATCTAGATCATCTGCACCATGATCCAATTCACACCTCACTTTGATACCATTTGTTCGAAATCGTCGTGATCAAATGGCGGGAAGATGTTTGTTAATGAGGTTCACTGCAAATGGCTATATGTGCAGAGTTTGAATACGAGTGCTCCGTCAGATGTATTAAAATGATATGGTACATCAACGACAAAGCCCCTTGAGGCCATCAAACATCATCTCGACCAACCCACAATGGCCGGTACAGCCTAGATGGTCCATTCGTGATCTTGTGTCCAGCCTATTACTAGCTTCTGGTCTATTTTGGATAGCTCAGAGTGCCTTTATATATTAGGTCCAGGTTGCATCTGTTCATCTGTTCGAATCCCAACACCTAACTATGTACATAAACCGAATCTAGTTGTAGCCCTATACATAGTTTTGATGTGAATTCTAATAAAATGTTCTCTTACATACGTGAGGTGACCCAACCTTTATTTCTATTAGAATCTTTATCTTCTTAATTTTGTGTGTATTACTAGTAATATATACTACCTCTGTCACTAAATATAATCTTATATTTAGTTACTGGGGTAGTAGCATTCTGTAGAACGGTAATTAAGTGTGTGGAGTTTAAAGGTGAACACAAACCACGAAAACATGCAACAACAATTCCCTAATCTTACATACCTAAATTTAAATATAGGTACGATTTGTAGTAGTTGTTGATATGCCTTTTGAGCTCCTCATGACCTTCAATACGCCATTCATCTTGTTGGAGACTATAAATACATTTATTCCTATGCCAACCATTAGCGGCCAATTGGAAGTATCTTGTATTTCTATATCCCATCAATATGAAGCCAACTTTGTATTTTTGGTAATATTTGATACCCTCTTCTCGCAAAAGACGGGCAACCTTCTCATTGGATTGATTTTTCAAATCAACCTGTTATTGAGATAAGATGCGAGTCTTTGCAATTTTATCGAGGTCATCAATAGTGGTAGAGAATACATTCCTCTGGTGTGTTTTCCTCGTCTAGAGACTAATAATTGCTAATTGCTAGCTCAATGTACGCCCTCTGTCCCATAATGAGCATTTTTTTACACTAGCAACGATAGTGATTAATGCAAGGTATGGGGGCCCTAGTGCTAGGAGGAGCTAGCAGTTAGACGATGTATGGTGTCAATGTAAAGTCATCTATTACCATAATTTCAAGTGAATGATTGTTTTTTTAGAAAAGGAGGAGGGCCCCCGGTCTCTGCATCTGGACGATGCATGCAACCACTTTATTAATTATTCACACAAGACCTTACAAAGTCATACAACAGTAAAACTAAAGCAACCGTCTAGGCAACATCTGTCGCTACTCCTATCCAGTTGATGTAGGGATGCTGATAGTCTAGGCCTAATACTACATAGACCTCGCAGCCAAACCTAATATCTAAGACCAGAGGTCCCAATCAGGACGCCTGCCAGGTATGGGGCACCCACCAGTCCGGCGCACTCCTCAACCAGGACGCCTGCCGGGTATGAGGCCGCCGTAGCCACCTGCCACCAATCCATCTTCAGTGATGTACTGCTGCATCTACATTGCCCGATCTAGCTGTCGTCGACGTCACCACTACGCCAGACAACGCCACCATCCTGCGCTCGTCCATCATCACACGCTCACCGGCGAGACCCCGCTGCTCCATACTGCCGAGACCCACCGTCGTCGACGCGAGAGAAGGCATGCCACACCACCTCACGCATCTTCCATCCGGCGCCGCTCCATAAACGATGCCCCCAATAGGGAACACGACACCGCAGCGCTGCCATCGTCCAATCCGGTGATCTTAGGATTTCTCCTGGAGCGGCACAAGCAGGTTGATGATAGTTGCTTGACAATGCCTTCATTAAGGCAACGACGTAGACGCCGCCATCGCCCGCCATGACCGGAGTCGGCTCGGTTTTCACCGGCGACTATGTCTCCCCAACTCGCCATGAGTGCTAATAGTGGGATCCAAGATCCGTCACTACCATCCTGGCCAACCGCCTTCGGTGGAGAAGGCAACCACCACCAACATGCCTGGGCCAAGAGACCCGGACGTCGTCGTGCCACGAAGATTACCCAGGGGGATCTCCTCCTGCCGTTGTCGAGACGAGGCGCAGCCGCAGTGGATCTCGATCTAAACCCCTTGGGCCCAGATCAGATCTCATCGCAGCCAAATCTCATCCGCCAAATGGCCACCGGAGATCTCCTGGCCACCGCCAACCCGCTGCGCACTGCCGTTGGAGGAGGAGGGGGATGGACGCCGCTGCCCCCGCGCGTTTCCCGCCGGCCGAGGATAGCGCCGCCGCCGCGGCCTCGCCACTGGGGCTTTGCCCCGCGGCGTCCTCAGTGACGGCGGCGGTAGTGGGAGGCGCTGGAGGGGAAGGACTGACGACGGTGTGGATGGAGGCGGCGCGGCACCACCGCCTCGGGGGAGAGAGGTCATGAGATGAGAATGTGATTCATGTTATTTGCACATGCTTAAACAGTATAGGATGATCCCAAGTTAGGTGATAAAGATGATGATACTGGTAATAGGGAGAATAATGGTGGTGATGGAGCAAGTAAGGGTTCAGATACGGCCGCAAGCCGACCCGTTGCGTAGGTGACGGAAAGGGGCTCAGTGCCGGCTACGTCCACACCAGTTCAGACTCTGAGGTTTGGGTCCTTTGGACGCCGAACTCCGCACCGCCTCGGCTGTGGAGTGACCGTGTCGATAGTGATGATGCTGCTGAGCATGTTTTGCCACCCATTCCGACAGAGCTTCGTATCTTGTCACCACAGTGTGGACCGGCCTTGCCAGGAGTGGCGCGTGTCTCGACTCCGACGTGCATGACAGCAGCTAGGCAGGAACACGGGGCGGCGTCACTACCGATGATGGATCAGCAGGTGGACGACTGTGCGTCGGGGGCCCGTGCTTGCTTGACTCCGACGCGGGTTGCTGACGAGTCGTCCCACGCGCATGGACTTGTGGCACAGGCATGTCCCGAGTCCCAGTTTGTGCCCGCATACCATAGGGGGGTGCCTGAGGGGTCTTCGCCGTTGTCACTTCCAGGGCAGGTGGCTCTAGACTCGGCCGCGGGATCACCTCACGTGCGATCTTCACCGGCCCCGTCAGGTGGGCGCCAGCCGATCTTGGGTCTTGCGGGGGGGAGGGGGTCCGGGAAGCGCCAGGTCACCGACTCCCTACTCCCGTGGTAACGGCACGGCGGACGGCCCTGCAGAGGCGCTGCAGGGCTCGCGATCCACTGAGGAGGTCTTGCAGGGCTCGCGGTCTACCAAGGAGGTGATCGCGTTCGGCGGCCACCCAGACCCGTGTTGGAAATATGCCCTAGAGGCAATAATAAATTGGTTATTATTATATTTCCTTGTTCATGATAATCGTTTATTATCCATGCTAGAATTGTATTGATAGGAAACTCAGATACATGTGTGGATACATAGACAACACCATGTCCCTAGTAAGCCTCTAGTTGACTAGCTCGTTGATCAATAGATGGTTACGGTTTCCTGACCATGGACATTGGATGTCGTTGATAACGGGATCACATCATTAGGAGAATGATGTGATGGACAAGACCCAATCCTAAGCCTAGCACAAGATCATGTAGTTCGTATGCTAAAGATTTTCTAATGTCAAGTATCATTTCCTTAGACCATGAGATTGTGCAACTCCCGGATATCGTAGGAATACTTTGGGTGTGCCAAACATCACAACGTAACTGGGTGGCTATAAAGGTGCACTACGGGTATCTCTGAAAGTGTCTGTTGGGTTGGCACAAATCGAGACTGGGATTTGTCACTCCGTGTAAACGGAGAGGTATCTCTGGGCCCACTCGGTAGGACATCATCATAATGTGCACAATGTGACCAAGGAGTTGATCACGGGATGATGTGTTACGGAACGAGTAAAGAGACTTGCCGGTAACGAGATTGAACAGGGTATCGGGGTACCGACGATCGAATCTCGGGCAAGTATCATACCGATAGACAAAGGGAATTGTATACGGGATTGATTAAGTCCTTGACATCGTGGTTCATCCAATGAGATCATCGTGGAGCATGTGGGAGCCAACATGGGTATCCAGATCCCGCTGTTGGTTATTGACCGGAGAGTCATCTCGGTCATGTCTGCATGGTTCCCGAACCCGTAGGGTCTACACACTTAAGGTTGGATGATGCTAGGGTTATAAAGGAAGTTTGTATGTGGTTACCGAATGTTGTTCGGAGTCCCGTATGAGATCCCGGACGTCACGAGGAGTTCCGGAATGGTCCGGAGGTAAAGATTTATATATGGGAAGTCCTGTTTTGGTCACCGAAAAAGTTTCGGGTTTTATCGGTAACGTACCGGGACCACCGGGAGGGTCCCGGGGGTCCACCAAGTGGGGCCACAAGCCCCGGAGGGCAGCATGGGCCAAGTGTGGGAGGGGACCAGCCCCAGGTGGGCTGGTGCGCCCCCCACCAAGGCCCAAGGCGCAAGGGGGTGGGAAGGGGGGGGGGCAAACCCTAGGGCAGATGGGCCCTAAGGCCCACCCTGGTGCGCCTCCCCCTCTCCCCTCCCCTTGGCCGCCCCTAGATGGGATCTAGGGGGCTGCCGCCACCCCTAGGGAGGGAACCCTAAGTGGGGGGCGCAGCCCCTCCCCTCCCCCTATATATAGTTGAGGTTTGGGCTGCCCAATACACACGAGTTCCTCTCCCTGTTGGTGCAGCCCTACCTCTCTCCCTCCTTGTCTCTTGCGGTGCTTGGTGAAGCCCTGCTGGAGTGCCACGCTCTTCCACCACCACCACGCCGTTGTGCTGCTGCTGGATGGAGTCTTCCTCAACCTCTCCCTCTCTACTTGCTGGATCAAGGCATGGGAGACGTCACCGGGCTGTACGTGTGTTGAACGCGGAGGTGCCGTCCGTTCGGCACTAGAATCTCCGGTGATTTGGATCACGACGAGTACGACTCCTTCAACCCCGTTCTCTTGAACGCTTCCGCTTAGCGATCTACAAGGGTATGTAGATGCACTCTCCTTCCCCTCGTTGCTGGTCTCTCCATAGATAGATCTTGGTGACACATAGGAAAATTTTGAATTTCTGCTACGTTCCCCAAAAGTGGCATCATGAGCTAGGTCTATTGCGTAGATTCTATGCACGACTAGAACACAAAGTAGTTGTGGGCGTTGATTTTGTTCAATATGCTTACCGTTACTAGTCCAATCTTGTTTCGACGGTATTGTGGGATGAAGCGGCCCGGACCAACCTTACACGTACGCTTACGTGAGACCGGTTCCACCGACTGACATGCACTAGTTGCATAAGGTGGCTGGCAGGTGTCTGTCTCTCCCACTTTAGTCGGATCGGATTCGATGAAAAGGGTCCTTATGAAGGGTAAATAGCAATTGGCATATCACGTTGTGGTTTTTGCGTAGGTAAGAAACGTTCTTGCTAGAAACCCATAGCAGCCACATAAAACATGCAAACAGCAATTAGAGGACGTCTAACTTGTTTTTGCAGGGTATACTATGTGATGTGATATGGCCAAGAAGAATGTGATGAATGATATGTGATGTATGAGATTGATCATGTTCTTGTAATAGGAATCACGACTTGCATGTCGATGAGTATGACAACCGGCAGGAGCCATAGGAGTTGTCTTAATTTATTTATGACCTGCGGTCAACATAAACATCATGTAATTACTTTACTTTATTGCTAATCGTTAGCTGTAGTAGTAGAAGTAATAGTTGGCGAGACAACTTCATGAAGACACGATGATGGAGATCATGATGATGGAGATCATGGTGTCATGCCGGTGACGATGATGATCATGGAGCCCCGAAGATGGAGATCAAAAGAAGCAATATGATATTGGCCATATCATGTCACTTTTTGATTGCATGTGATGTTTATCATGTTTATACATCTTATTTGCTTAGAACGACGGTAGTAAATAAGATGATCCCTCATTAAAATTTCAAGAAGGTGTTCCCCCTAACTGTGCACCGTTGCGAAAGTTCGTCATTTCGAAGCACCACGTGATGATCGGGTGTGATAGATTCTTACGTTCGAATACAACGGGTGTTGACGAGCCTAGCATGTACAGACATGGCCTCGGAACACATGCAAAACACTTAGGTTGACTTGACGAGCCTAGCATGTACAGACATGGCCTCGGAACACAGAAGACCGAAAGGTCGAGCATGAGTCGTATGGTAGATACGATCAACATGAAGATGTTCACCGATGTTGACTAGTCCGTCTCACGTGATGATCGGACACGGCCTAGTTGACTCGGATCATGTAATCACTTAGATGACTAGAGCGATGTCTATCTGAGTGGGAGTTCATAAGATGAACTTAATTATCCTGAACATAGTCAAAAGGTCTTTGCAAATTATGTCGTATCTCACGCTATAGTTCTACTGTTTAGATATGTTCCTAGAGAAAATTTAGTTGAAAGTTGATAGTAGCAATTATGCAGACAGTAAAAGGCTTATGTCCTTAATGCACCACTCAGTGTACTGAACCTCGAACGTCGTCTGTGGATGTTGCGAACATCTGACACACACATTTTGATAACTACATGATAGTTCAGTTAAATGGTTTAGAGTTGAGGCACCGAAGACGTTTTGAAACGTCGCGAAACATATGAGATGTTTCGAGGGCTGAAATTGGGATTTCAGGCTCGTGCCCACGTCAAGAGGTATAAGACCTCCGACGATTTTCTTAGCCTGCAAACTAAGGGAGAAAAGCTCAATTGTTGAGCTTGTGCTCAGATTGTCTGAGTACAACAATCGCTTGAATCAAGTGGGAGTTGATCTTCCAGATGAAATAGTGATAGTTCTCCTAAGTCATTACCACCAAGCTGCTAGAGCTTCGTGATGAACTATAATATATCGGGGACATATATGATGATCCTTGAGATATTCGCGATGTTTGACACCACAGAAGTAGAAATCAAGAAGGAGCATCAATTGTTGATGGTTGGTGAAACCACTAGTTTCAAGAAGGGCAAGGGCAAAAAAAAGGGATACTTCATGAAACGGCAAATCAGCTACTGCTCTAGTGAAGAAACCCAAGGTTGAACCCAAACCCGAGACTAAGTGCTTCTGTAATAAGGGGAACAGCCACTGGAGCAGAATTACCCTAGATACTTGGTAGATGAGAAGGCTGGCAAGGTCGATAAAAGTGTATTGGATATACATTGTGTTAATGTGTACTTTACTAGTACTCCTAGTAGCACCAGGGTATTAGATACCGGTTCGGTTGCTAAGTGTTAGTAACTCGAAATAAAAGGTTGCGGAGTAAATGGAGACTAGCTAAAGGTGAGCTGGCGATATGTGTTGGAAGTTTTTCCCAAGCTTGATGTGATCAAGCATCGCACGCTCCCTCTACCATCGAGATTGGTGTTTGCGTTGAGCATAGACACGATTGGATTATGTCTATCGCAATACGGTTATTCATTTAAGGAGAATAATGGTTACTCTGTTTATTTGAATAATACCTTAAATGGTCTTGCACCTAAAATGAATGGTTTATTGAATCTCAATCGTAGTGATACACATGTTCGTGCCAAAAGATATAAGATAGTAATGATAGTACCACCTACTTGTGGCACTGCCACTTAAGTCATATCGGTATAAAACGCATGAAGAAGCTCCATGTTGATGGATCTTTGGACTCACTCATTTTTGAAAGGATTGAGACATGCGAACCATGTTTGTTGGTAGATATGCATGAAGAAACTCTATACAGATGGATCGTTTGGACTCACTTGATTTTGAATCACTTGAGACATGCAAATCATACCACTTGGGCAAGATGACTGAAAGCCTCGTTTTCAGTAAAATGGAACAAGAAAGCTGAAGGAAATATGCCCTAGAGGCAATAATAAAGTTATTATTTATTTCCTTATTTCATGATAAATGTTTATTATTCATGCTAGAATTGTATTAACCGGAAACATAATACATGTGTGAATACATAAACAAACTGAGTGTAACTAGTATGCCTCTACTTGACTAGCTCGTTAATCAAAGATGGTTATGTTTCCTAACCATGAACAAAGAGTTGTTATTTGATTAACGGGATCACATCATTAGGTGAATGATCTGATTGACATGACTCATTCCATTAGCTTAGCACTCGATCGTTTAGTATATTGCTGTTGCTTTCTTCATGACTTATACATGTTCCTATGACTATGAGATTATGTAACTCCCGTTTGCCAGAGGAACACTTTGTGTGCTACCAAACGTCACAACGTAACTGGGTGATTATAAAGGAGCTCTACAGGTGTCTCCAAAGGTACATGTTGGGTTGGCGTATTTCGAGATTAGGATTTGTCACTCCGATTGTCGGAGAGGTATCTCTGGGCCCTCTCGGTAATACACATCACTTAAGCCTTGCAAGCATTGCAACTAATGAGTTAGTTGCGGGATGATGTATTACGAAACGAGTAAAGAGACTTGCCGGTAACGAGATTGAACTAGGTATTGGATACCGACGATCGAATCTCGGGCAAGTAACATACCGATGACAAAGGGAACAACGTATGTTGTTATGCGGTCTGACCGATAAAGATCTTCGTAGAATATGTAGGAGCCAATATGGGCATCCAGGTCCCGCTATTGGTTATTGACCGGAGATTTGTCTTGGTCATGTCTACATTGTTCTCGAACCGTAGGGTCCGCACGCTTAACGTTACGATGACAGTTATTATGAGTTTATGCATTTTGATGTACCGAAGTTAGTTCGGAGTCCCGGATGTGATCACGGACATGACGAGGAGTCTCAAAATGGTCGAGACATAAAGATTGATATATTGGACGACTATATTCGGACACCGGAAGCGTTCCGGGAAGTTTCGGATAAAACCGGAGCACCGGGGGGTTACCGGAACCCCCCGGGGGGTTAATGGGCCTCATGGGCCTAAAGTGGAGAAGAGGAAGGGGCTGCCAGGGCAGGCCGCGCGCCCCCTCTCCCCCTAGTCCGAATTGGACAAGGAGGGAGGGGCGGCGCCCCCCCTTTCCTTCTCTCCTTCCACCTCTCCTACTTGGACAAGGAAAAGGGAGGGGAGTCCTACTCCCGGTAGGAGTAGGACTCCTCCTGCGCGCCTCCTCTAGGGCCGGCCGCACCCCCCCTGGATCCTTTATATACGAAGGCAAGGGGGCACCCTAGGACACACAAGTTGATCCTCGTGATCGTTCCTTAGCCGTGTGCGGTGCCCCCTTCCACCATATTCCACCTCGGTCATATCATTGTAGTGCTTAGGCGAAGCCCTGCGTCGGTATAACATCATCATCGTCACCACGCCGTTGTGCTGACAGAACTCATCCCCAAAGCTTTGCTGGATCGGAGCCCGGAGAGCGTCATCGAGCTGTACGTGTGCTAAGAACTCGAAGGTACCGGAGTAACGGTGCTAGGATCGGTCGGATCGGGAAGACGTACGACTACTTCCTCTACGTTGCGTCAATGCTTCCGCTGTTGATCTACAAGGGTACGTAGATCACACTCTCCCCTCTCGTTGCTATGTATCACCATGATCTTGCGTGTGCGTAGGAATTTTTTTGAAATTACTACGTTCCCCAACAGTGGTATCAGAGCCTAGGTTTTATGGTTTGATGTTATATGCACGAGTAGAACACAAGTGAGTTGTGGGCGATATAAGTCATACTGCCTACCAGCATGTCATACTTTGGTTCGGCGGTATTGTTGGATGAAGCGTCCCAGACCAACATTACGCGTACGCTTACGCGAGACCGGTTCTCCCGACGTGCTTTGCACAAAGGTGGCTTGCGGGTGACTGTTTCTCCAACTTTAGTTGAACCGAGTGTGGCTACACCCGGTCCTTGCGAAGGTTAAAACGGCATCAACTTGACAAACTATCGTTGTGGTTTTGATGCGTAGGTGAGATTGGTTCTTGCTTAAGCCCGTAGCAGCCACGTAAAACTTGCAACAACCAAGTAGAGGACGTCTAACTTGTTTTTGCAGGGCATGTTGTGATGTGATATGGTCAAGACATGATGCTAAATTTTATTGTATGAGATGATCATGTTTTGTAACCAAGTTATCGGCAACTGGAAGGAGCCATATGGTTGTCGCTTTATTGTATGCAATGCAATCGTGATGTAATGCTTTACTTTATCACTAAGCGGTAGTGATAGTCGTGGAAGCATAAGATTGGCGAGACGACAACGATGCTACGATGGAGATCAAGGTGTCGCGCCGGTGACGATGGTGATCATGAAGGTGCTTCGGAGATGGAGATCACAGGCACAAGATGATGATGACCATATCATATAACTTATATTGATTGCATGTGATGTTTATCTTTTATGCATCTTATCTTGCTTTGATTGACGGTAGCATTATAAGATGATCTCTCACTAATTATCAAGAAGTGTTCTCCCTGAGTATGCACCGTTGCGAAAGTTCTTCGTGCTGAGACACCACGTGATGATCGGGTGTGATAGGCTCTATGTTCAAATACAACGGGTGCAAAACAGTTGCACACGCGGAATACTCAGGTTATACTTGACGAGCCAAGCATATACAGATATGGCCTCGGAACACGGAGACCGAAAGGTCAAGCGTGAATCATATAGTAGATATGATCAACATAGTGATGTTCACCAATGAAACTACTCCATCTCACGTGATGATCGGACATGGTTTAGTTGATTTGGATCACGTGATCACTTAGACTATTAGAGGGATGTCTATCTAAGTGGGAGTTCTTAAGTAATTTGATTAATTGAACTTAAATTTATCATGAACTTAGTACCTGATAGTATCTTGCTTTTTTATGTTTGATTGTAGATAGATGGCTCGTGCTGTTGTTCCGTTGAATTTTAATGCGTTCCTTGAGAAAGCAAAGTTGAAAGATGATGGTAGCAATTACACGGACTTGGTCCGTAACTTGAGGATTATCCTCATTGCTGCACAAAAGAATTACGTCCTGGAAGCACCGCTGGGTGCCAGGCCTGCTGCTGGAGCAACACCAGATGTTATGAACGTCTGGCAGAGCAAAGCTGATGACTACTCGATAGTTCAGTGTGCCATGCTTTACGGCTTAGAATCGGGACTTCAACGACGTTTTGAACGTCATGGAGCATATGAGATGTTCCAGGAGTTGAAGTTAATATTTCAAGCAAATGCCCGAATTGAGAGATATGAAGTCTCCAATAAGTTCTATAGCTGCAAGATGGAGGAGAACAGTTTTGTCAGTGAGCATATACTCAAAATGTCTGGGTATAATAATCACTTGATTCAGATGGGAGTTAATCTTCCAGATGATTGCGTCATTGACAGAATTCTCCAATCACTGCCACCAAGCTACAAGAGCTTCGTGATGAACTATAATATGCAAGGGATGAACAAGACTATTCCCGAGCTCTTCGCAATGCTGAAAGCTGCGGAGGTAGAAATCAAAAAGGAGCATCAAGTGTTGATGGTCAACAAGACCACTAGTTTCAAGAAAAAGGGCAAAGGGAAGAAGAAGGGGAACTTCAAGAAGAACGGCAAGCAAGTTGCTGCTCAAGAGAAGAAACCCAAGTCTGGACCTAAGCCTGAAACTGAGTGTTTCTACTGCAAGCAGACTGGTCACTGGAAGCGGAACTGCCCCAAGTATTTGGCGGATAAGACGGATGGCAAGGTGAACAAAGGTATATGTGATATACATGTTATTGATGTGTACCTTACTAATGCTCGCAGTAGCACCTGGGTATTTGATACTGGTTCTGTTGCTAATGTTTGCAACTCGAAACAGGGACTACGGATTAAGCGAAGATTGGCTAAGGACGAGGTGAGGATGCGCGTGGGAAACGGTTCCAAAGTCGATGTGATCGCGGTCGGCACGCTACCTCTACATCTACCTTCGGGATTCGTATTAGACCTAAATAATTGTTATTTGGTGCCAGCGTTGAGCATGAACATTATATCTGGATCTTGTTTAATGCGAGACGGTTATTCATTTAAATCAGTGAATAATGGTTGTTCTATTTATATGAGTAATATCTTTTATGGTCATGCACCCTTGAAGAGTGGTCTATTCTTGTTGAATCTCGATAGTAGTAATACACATATTCATAATGTTGAAGCCAAAAGATGCAGAGTTGATAATGATAGTGCAACTTATTTGTGGCACTGCCGTTTAGGTCATATCGGTGTAAAGCGCATGAAGAAACTCCATACTAATGGACTTTTGGAACCACTTGATTATGAATCACTTGGTACTTGCGAACCGTGCCTCATGGGCAAGATGACTAAAACACCGTTCTCCGGTACTATGGAGAGAGCAACAGATTTGTTGGAAATCATACATACAGATGTATGTGGTCCGATGAATATTGAGGCTCATGGCGGATATCGTTATTTTCTCACCCTCACAGATGACTTAAGCAGATATGGGTATATCTACTTAATGAAACATAAGTCTGAAACATTTGAAAAGTTCAAAGAATTTCAGAGTGAAGTTGAAAATCATCGTAACAAGAAGATAAAGTTTCTACGATCTGATCGTGGAGGAGAATATTTGAGTTACGAGTTTGGTGTACATTTGAAAAATTGTGGAATAGTTTCGCAACTCACGCCACCCGGAACACCACAGCGTAATGGTGTGTCCGAACGTCGTAATCGTACTTTACTAGATATGGTGCGATCTATGATGTCTCTTACTGATTTACCGCTATCGTTTTGGGGATATGCTCTAGAGACGGCCGCATTCATGTTAAATAGGGCACCATCAAAATCCGTTGAGACGACGCCTTATGAACTGTGGTTTGGCAAGAAACCAAAGTTGTCGTTTCTGAAAGTTTGGGGCTGCGATGCTTATGTGAAAAAGCTTCAACTTGATAAGCTCGAACCCAAATCGGAGAAATGTGTCTTCATAGGATATCCAAAGGAAACTATTGGATACACCTTCTATCACAGATCCGAAGGCAAGACTTCTGTTGCTAAATTCGGAAACTTTCTGGAGAAGGAGTTTCTCTCGAAAGAAGTGAGTGGGAGGAAAGTAGAACTTGACGAGGTAACCGTACCTACTCCCTTATTGGAAAGTAGTGCATCACAGAAAACTGTTTCAGTGACACCTACACCAGTTAGTGAGGAAGCTAACGATAATGATCATGAAACTTCAGAACAAGATACTACTGAACCTTGTAGATCAACCAGAGTGAGATCCGCACCAGAGTGGTACGGTAATCCTGTTCTGGAAGTCATGCTACTAGATCATGATGAACCTACAAACTATGAAGGAGCGATGGTGAGCCCAGATTCCGCAAAATGGCTTGAAGCCATGAAATCTGAGATGGGATCCATGTATGAGAACAAAGTATGGACTTTGGTTGACTTGCCCGATGATCGGCAAGCAATTGAGAATAAATGGATCTTCAAGAAGAAGACTGACGCAGACGGTAATATTAGTGTCTACAAAGCTCGACTTGTCGCAAAAGGTTTTCGACAAGTTCAAGGGGTTGACTATGATGAGAACTTCTCACCCGTAGCGATGCTCAAGTCTGTCCGAATCATGTTAACAATTGCCGCATTTTATGATTATGAAATTTGGCAGATGGATGTCAAAACTGCATTCCTGAATGGATTTCTGGGAGAAGAGTTGTATATGATGCAACCGGAAGGTTTTGTCGATCCAAAGGGAGCTAACAAAGTGTGCAAGCTCCAGTGATCCGTTTATGGACTGGTGCAAGCCTCTCGGAGTTGGAATAAACGCTTTGATAGTGTGATCAAAGCATTTGGTTTTATACAGACTTTCGGAGAAGCCTGTATTTATAAGAAAGTGAGTGGGAGCTCTGTAGCATTTCTGATATTATATGTGGATGACATATTGCTGATTGGAAATGATATAGAATTTCTGGATAGCATAAAGGGATACTTGAATAAGAGTTTTTCAATGAAAGACCTCGGTGAAGCTGCTTACATATTAGGCATAAAGATCTATAGAGATAGATCAACATGCTTAATTGGACTTTCACAAAGCACATACCTTGACAAGATTTTGAAGAAGTTCAAAATGGATCAAGCAAAGAAAGGGTTCTTGCCTGTGTTACAAGGTGTGAAGTTGAGTCAAACTCAATGCCCGACCACTGCAGAAGATAGAGAGAAAATGAAAGATGTTCCCTATGCTTCAGCCATAGGCTCTATCATGTATGCAATGCTGTGTACCAGACCTGATGTGTGCCTTGCTATAAGTATAGCAGGGAGGTACCAAAGTAATCCAGGAGTGGATCACTGGACAGTGGTCAAGAACATCCTGAAGTACCTGAAAAGGACTAAGGATATGTTTCTCGTATATGGAGGTGACAAAGAGCTCATTGTAAACGGTTACGTTGATGCAAGCTTTGACACTGATCCGGACGATTCTAAATCGCAAACCGGATACGTGTTTACATTAAACGGTGGAGCTGTCAGTTGGTGCAGTTCTAAACAAAGCGTCGTAGCGGGATCTACATGTGAAGAGGAGTACATAGCTGCTTCGGAAGCAGCAAACGAAGGAGTCTGGATGAAGGAGTTCATATCCGATCTAGGTGTCATACCTAGTGCATCGGGTCCAATGAAAATCTTTTGTGACAATACTGGTGCAATTAACTTGGCAAAGGAATCCAGATTTCACAGAAGAACCAAGCACATCAAGAGACGCTTCAATTCCAGCCGGGATCTAGTCCGGGTGGGAGACATAGAGATTTGCAAGATACATACGGATCTGAATGTAGCAGACCCGTTGACTAAGCCTCTTCCACGAGCAAAGCATGATCAGCACCAAGACTCCATGGGTGTTAGAATCATTACTGTGTAATCTAGATTATTGACTCTAGTGCAAGTGGGAGACTGAAGGAAATATGCCCTAGAGGCAATAATAAAGTTATTATTTATTTCCTTATTTCATGATAAATGTTTATTATTCATGCTAGAATTGTATTAACCGGAAACATAATACATGTGTGAATACATAGACAAACTGAGTGTCACTAGTATGCCTCTACTTGACTAGCTCGTTAATCAAAGATGGTTATGTTTCCTAACCATGAACAAAGAGTTGTTATTTGATTAACGGGATCACATCATTAGGTGAATGATCTGATTGACATGACCCATTCCATTAGCTTAGCACTCGATCGTTTAGTATGTTTCTGTTGCTTTCTTCATGACTTATACATGTTCCTATGAATATGAGATTATGCAACTCCCGTTTGCCAGAGGAACACTTTGTGTGCTACCAAACGTCACAACGTAACTGGGTGATTATAAAGGAGCACAACAGGTGTCTCCAAAGGTACATGTTGGGTTGGCGTATTTCGAGATTAGGATTTGTCACTCCGATTGTCGGAGAGGTATCTCTGGGCCCTCTCGGTAATACACATCACTTAAGCCTTGCAAGCATTGCAACTAATGAGTTAGTTGCGGGATGATGTATTACGAAACGAGTAAAGAGACTTGCCGGTAACGAGATTGAACTAGGTATTGGATACCGACGATCGAATCTCGGGCAAGTAACATACCGATGACAAAGGGAACAACGTATGTTGTTATGCGGTCTGACCGATAAAGATCTTCGTAGAATATGTAGGGGCCAATATGGGCATCCAGGTCCCGCTATTGGTTATTGACCGGAGATTTGTCTCGGTCATGTCTACATTGTTCTCGAACCGTAGGGTCCGCACGCTTAACGTTACGATGACAGTTATTATGAGTTTATGCATTTTGATGTACCGAAGTTAGTTCGGAGTCCCGGATGTGATCACGGACATGACGAGGAGTCTCGAAATGGTCGAGACATAAAGATTGATATATTGGACAACTATATTCGGACACCGGAAGCGTTCCGGGAAGTTTCGGATAAAACCGGAGCACCGGGGGGTTACCGGAACCCCCCGGGGGGTTAATGGGCCTCATGGTCCTAAAGTGGAGAAGAGGAAGGGGCTGCCAGGGCAGGCCGCGCGCCCCCTCTCCCCCTAGTCCGAATTGGACAAGGAGGGAGGGGCGGCGCCCCCCCTTTCCTTCTCTCCTTCCACCTCTCCTACTTGGACAAGGAAAAGGGAGGGGAGTCCTACTCCCGGTAGGAGTAGGACTCCTCCTGCGCGCCTCCTCTAGGGCCGGCTGCACCCCCCTGGATCCTTTATATACAAAGGCAAGGGGGCACCCTAGGACACACAAGTTGATCCTCGTGATCGTTCCTTAGCCGTGTGCGGTGCCCCCTTCCACCATATTCCACCTTGGTCATATCATTGTAGTGCTTAGGCGAAGCCCTGCGTCGGTAGAACATCATCATCGTCACCACGCCGTTGTGCTGACGGAACTCATCCCCGAAGCTTTGCTGGATCGGAGCCCGGGGAGCGTCATCGAGCTGTACGTGTGCTAAGAACTCGGAGGTACCGGAGTAACGGTGCTAGAATCGGTCGGATCGGGAAGACGTACGACTACTTCCTCTACGTTGCGTCAACGCTTCCGCTGTTGATCTACAAGGGTACGTAGATCACACTCTCCCCTCTCGTTGCTATGCATCACCATGATCTTGCGTGTGCGTAGGAATTTTTTTGAAATTACTACGTTCCCCAACAAAAGCAACTTGTTGGAAGTAATACATCTTGATGTGCGCAGTCCAATGAGTGCTGAGGCATGTAGTGGATATCGTTATGTTCTTACTTCATAGATGATTTGAGTAGATACTGAGTATATTTACTTGATGAAACATAAGTCTAAATTATTCAAAGGTTCAAGTAATTTCAGAGTGAAGTTGAACATCGTCGTGACAAGAGGATAAAATGTCTATGATATGATCGTAGAGATGAATATCTGAATTACAAGTTTGGCACAGAATTAAGACATTATGGAAATTGTTTCACAACCAATTCAGCCAGGAACACCATGGTGTGATGGTGTGTCCGAACATCATAACTGCACCTATTGGATATGATGCATACCATGATGTCTCTTATCAAATTACCACGATAGTTTATGGGTTAGGCATTAGAGACAACCACATTCACTTTAAATAGGGCACCACGTAATTCCGATGAGATGACACCGTATGAACTATGGTTTAGAGAAACCTAAGCTGTCATTTCTTAAAAGTTTGGGGCTGCGACGCTTATGTGAAAAAGTTTCAGGCTGATAAGCTCGAACCCAAAGCGGATAAATGCATCTTCATATGACACCCAAACAATTGGGTATACCTCCTGTCTCAGATCCGAAAGCAATAAGGGATTGTTTCTATAATCGGGTCCTTTCTCGAGGAAAAGTTTCTCTCGAAAGAATTGAGTGGGAGGATGGTGGAGACTTGATGAGGTTATTGAACCGTCTCTTCAACTAGTGTGTGACAGGGCACAGGGAGTTGTTCCTGTGGCACCTACACCAATTGAAGTGGAAGCTTATGATAGTGATCATGAAACTTCAGATCAAGTCACTACCAAACCTCGTAGGATGACAAGGATGCGTACTACTTCAGAGTGGTACGTAATCCTGTCTTGGAAGTCATGTTGCTAGACAACAATGAACCTACGATCTATGGAGAAGCGATGGTGGGCCCGGATTCCGATAAATGGCTCGAGGCCATAAAATCCGAGAGAGGATCCATGTATGAAAACAAAGTGTAGACTTTGGCATAACAGCTCGATGGTCGTAAGGCTGTTGAGTACATATGGATTTTAAAAAGGAAGACGGACAATGATGGTAAATGTCACCATTAAGAAAGCTCGACTTGTCGTTAAGAAGTTTCCCGACAAGTTCATGGAGTTGACTACGGTGAGACTTTCTCACTTGTAGCGATGCTAAGAGTCTGTTGGAATTATATTAGCGATTACTACATTATTTATGAAATCTTGCAGATAGGATGTCAAAACATTGTTTCCTCGACGATTTTCTTGAGGAAAGGTTGTATGTGATACAACCGGAAGGTTTTGTCAATCCTGAAAGATGCTAATAAGTATGCAAAGCTCCAGCAATCCTTCTGAGGACTGGAGTAAGCATCTCGGAGTTGGAATGTATGCATTGATGAGATGATCAAAGATTTTGGGTGTATACAAAGTTTATGAGAAACTTGTATTTCCAAAGAAGTGAGTGGGAGCACTATAGAATTTCTGATGAATATATGTTTATGACATATTGTTGATCAGAAATGACGTAGAATTTCTGGAAAGGATATAGGGTTATTTGGAAAGTGTTTTTCAATGGAAAGCTTGGATTAAGCTACTTGAACATTGAGCATGAAGATCTATAAGGATAGATCAAAATGCTTAATGGTACTTTCAAATGAGCACATACCTTGACATGATCTTGAAGGTGCTCAAGATGGATCAGTCAAAGAAGGAGTTCTTGCCTGAGTTGTAAGGTATGAAGTTAAGACTTAAAGCTCGACCACGGCAGAATAGAGAGAAAGGACGAAGGTCGTCCCCTATGCTTAAGACATAGGCTCTACAATATGCTATGCTGTGTACCGCACCTGAAATGTGCCTTGCCATGAGTCAGTCAAGGGGTACAAGAGTGATCCAAGAATGGATCACAGGACAGCGGTCAAAGTTACCCTTAGTAACTAGTGGACTAATGAATTTTCTCGATTATGGAGGTGGTAAAAGAGTTCGTCGTAAAGGGTTACGCCGATGCAAACTTTGACACTAATCCAGATTATTCTGAGTAGTAAACTGGATTCGTATAGTAGAACAGTTATTTGGAATAGCTCCAAATGTAGCGTAGTAGTTGCATCTACAAGATGACATAGAAATTTGCGAAGTACATACGGATCAGAAAGATTCAGACCCGTTGACTATAACATCACTCACAAGCATAACATGATCAAACCCAGAACTCATCGAGTGTTCATCACATGGTAATGTGAACTAGATTATTGACTCTAGTAAACTCTTTGGGTGTTAGTCACATGGGGATGTGACCTTGAGTGTTAGTCACATAGCGATGTGAACTGGATTATTGACTCTAGTGCAAGTGGGAGACTGTTGGAAATATGCCCTAGAGGCAATAATAAATTGGTTATTATTATGTTTCCTTATTCATGATAATCGTTTATTACCCATGCTAGAATTGTATTGATAGGAAACTCAGATACATGTGTGGATACATAGACAACACCATGTCCCTAGTAAGCCTCTAGTTGACTAGCTCGTTGATCAATAGATGGTTACGGTTTCCTGACCATGGACATTGGATGTCGTTGATAACGGGATCACATCATTAGGAAAATGATGTGATGGACAAGACCCAATCCTAAGCCTAGCACAAGATCATGTAGTTCGTATGCTAAAGCTTTTCTAATGTCAAGTATCATTTCCTTAGACCATGAGATTGTGCAACTCCCGGATACCGTAGGAATACTTTGGGTGTGCCAAACGTCACAACGTAACTGGGTGGCTATAAAGGTGCACTACGGGTATCTCCGAAAGTGTCTGTTGGGTTGGCACGAATCGAGACTGGGATTTGTCACTCCGTGTAAACGGAGAGGTATCTCTGGGCCCACTCAGTAGGACATCATCATAATGTGCACAATGTGACCAAGGAGTTGATCACGGGATGATGTGTTACGGAACGAGTAAAGAGACTTGCCGGTAACGAGATTGAACAGGGTATCGGGGTACCGACGATCGAATCTCGGGCAAGTATCATACCGATAGACAAAGGGAATTGTATACGGGATTGATTAAGTCCTTGACATCGTGGTTCATCCGATGAGATCATCGTGGAGCATGTGGGAGCCAACATGGGTATCCAGATCCCGCTGTTGGTTATTGACCGGAGAGTCATCTCGGTCATGTCTGCATGGTTCCCGAACCCGTAGGGTCTACACACTTAAGATTCCATGACGCTAGGGTTATAAAGGAAGTTTGTATGTGGTTACCGAATGTTGTTCGGAGTCCCGGATGATATCCCGGACGTCACGAGGAGTTACGGAATGGTCCGGAGGTAAAAATTTGTATATGGGAAGTCCTGTTTTGGTCACCGGAAAAGTTTCGGGTATTATCGGTAGCGTACCGGGACCACCGGGAGGGTCCCGGGGGTCCACCAAGTGGGGCCCACAAGCCCCGGAGGGCAGCATGGGCCAAGTGTGGGAGGGGACCAGCCCCAGGTGGGCTGGTGCGCCCCCCACCAAGGCCCAAGGCGCAAGGGAGTGGGAAGGGGGGGGGGAAACCCTAGGGCAGATGGGCCCTAAGGCCCACCCTGGTGCGCCTCCCCCTCTCCCCTCCCCTTGGCCGCCCCTAGATGGAATCTAGGGGGCTGCTGAAGGAAATATGCCCTAGAGGCAATAATAAAGTCATTATTTATTTCCTTATATCATGATAAATGTTTATTATTCATGCTAGAATTGTATTAACCGGAAACATAATACATGTGTGAATACATAGACAAACAGAGTGTCACTAGTATGCCTCTACTTGACTAGCTCGTTAATCAAAGATGGTTATGTTTCCTAACCATGAACAAAGAGTTGTTATTTGCTTAACGAGGTCACATCATTAGTTGAATGATCTGATTGACATGACCCATTCCATTAGCTTAGCACCCGATCGTTTAGTATGTTGCTATTGCTTTCTTCATGACTTATACATGTTCCTATGACTATGAGATTATGCAACTCCCGTTTGCCAGAGGAACACTTTGTGTGCTACCAAACGTCACAACGTAACTAGGTGATTATAAAGGAGCTCTACAGGTGTCTCCAATGGTAGATGTTGGGTTGGCGTATTTCGAGATTAGGATTTGTCACTCCGATTGTCGGAGAGGTATCTCTGGGCCCTCTCGGTAATGCACATCACATAAGCCTTGCAAGCATTGCAACTAATGAGTTAGTTGCGGGATGATGTATTACGGAACGAGTAAAGAGACTTGCCGGTAACGAGATTGAACTAGGTATTGGATACCGACGATCGAATCTCGGGCAAGTAACATACCGATGACAAAGGGAACAACGTATGTTGTTATGCGGTCTGACCGATAAAGATCTTCGTAGAATATGTAGGAGCCAATATGGGCATCCAGGTCCCGCTATTGGTTATTGATCGGAGATGTGTCTCAGTCATGTCTACATTGTTCTCGAACCGTAGGGTCCGCACGCTTAACGTTGCGATGACAGTTATTATGAGTTTATGCATTTTGATGTACCGAAGTTAGTTCGGAGTCTCGGATGTGATCACGGACATGACGAGGAGTCTCTAAATGGTCGAGACATAAAGATTGATATATTGGAAGCCTATGTTTGGATATCGGAAGTGTTCCGGGTGAAATCGGGATTTTACCGGAGTACCGGGAGGTTACCGGAACCCCCCGGGAACCATATGGGCCTTAGTGGGCTTTAGTGGAAAGGTGAAAGGGGCAGCCCAAGGTGGCTGCGCGCCTCCCCCTCCCCTAGTCCTATTAGGACTAGGAGAGGTGGCCGCCCCCCCTCTCTGTTTCTCCCCCTTGGAATCCTATTCCAACTAGGATTGGGGGGGGGGGGAATCCTACTCCCAGAGGGAGTAGGACTCTCCTGGCGCACCAACCATGGCCGGCCAGCCCCTCCCCTTGGATCCTTTATATACTGAGGCAGGGGACACCCCTAGACACACAAGTTGATCCTTGAGATCGTTCCTTAGCCGTGTGCGGTGCCCCCTGCCACTATATTCCACCTCGATCATATTGTAGCGGTGCTTAGGCGAAGCCCTGCGACGGTAGAACATCAAGATCGTCACCACGCCGTCGTGCTGACGGAACTCTTCCCCGACGCTTTACTGGATCGGAGCCCGGGGATCGTCATCGAGCTGTACGTGCGCTAAGAACTCGGAGGTGCCGGAGTAACGGTGCTTGGATCGGTCGGATCGGGAATACGTACAACTACTTCCTCTACGTTGTGTGATCGCTTCCGCAGTCGGTCTGTGTGGGTACGTAGACAACACTCTCCCCTCTTGTTGCTGTGCATCACCATGATCTTGCGTGTGCGTAGGAATTTTTTTGAAATTACTACGTTCCCCAACAGTGGCATCCGAGCCTAGGTTTTATGGTTTGATGTTATTTGCATGAGTAGAACACAAGTGAGTTGTGGGCAATATAAGTCATACTGCCTACCAGCATGTCATACTTTGGTTCAGCGGTATTGTTGGACGAGACGACCCGGACCAACATTACGCGTACGCTTACGCGAGACCGGTTCCCCCGACGTGCTTTGCACACAGGTGGCTTGCGGGCGACTGTCTCTCCAACTTTAGCTGAACCGAGTGTGGCTACGCCCGGTCCTTGCGAAGGTTAAAACGGAGTCTATTTGACAAACTATCATTGTGGTTTTGATGCGTAGGTGAGATTGGTTCTTGCTTAAGCCCGTAGCAGCCACGTAAAACTTGCAACAACAAAGTAGAGGACGTCTAACTTGTTTTTGCAGGGCATGTTGTGATGTGATATGGTCAAGGCATGATGCTGAATTTTATTGTATGAGATGATCATGTTTTGTAACCGAGTTATCGGCAACTGGCAGGAGCCATATGGTTGTCGCTTTAATGTATGCAATGCAATCGCGATGTAATGCTTTACTTTATCACTAAGCGGTAGCGATAGTCGTGGAAGCATAAGATTGACGAGACGACAACGATGCTACGATGGAGATCAAGGTGTCGCGCCGGTGACGATGGTGATCATGACGGTGCTTCGGAGATGGAGATCACAGGCACAAGATGATGATGGCCATATCATATCACTTATATTGATTGCATGTGATGTTTATCCTTTTATGCATCTTATCTTGCTTTGATTGACGGTAGCATTATAAGATGATCTCTCACTAAATTATCAAGAAGTGTTCTCCCTGAGTATGCACCGTTGCGAAAGTTCTTCGTGCTGAGACACCACGTGATGATCGGGTGTGATAAGCTCTACGTCCATCTACAACGGGTGCAAGCCAGTTTTGCACATGCAGAATACTCAGGTTAAACTTGACGAGCCTAGCATATGCAGATATGGCCTCGGAACACGGAGACCGAAAGGTCGAGCGTGAATCATATAGTAGATATGATCAACATAACGATGTTCACCATTGAAAACTACTCCATCTCACGTGATGATCGGTTATGGTTTAGTTGATTTGGATCACGTAATCACTTAGAGGATTAGAGGGATGTCTATCTAAGTGGGAGTTCTTAAATAATTTGATTAATTGAACTTAAACTTATCATGAACTTAGTACCTGATAGTATCTTGCTTGTTTATGTTGATTGTAGATAGATGGCTCATGCTGTTGTTCCGTTGAATTTTAATGCGTTCCTTGAGAAAGCAAAGTTGAAAGATGATGTTAGCAATTACATAGACTGGGTCCGTAACTTGAGGATTATCCTCATTGCTGCACAGAAGAATTACGTTCTGGAAGCACCGCTAAGTGCCAAACCTGCTGCAGGAGCAACACCAGATGTTATAAACGTCTGGCAGAGCAAAGCTGATGACTACTCGATAGTTCAATGTTCCATGCTTTACGGCTTAGAACAGGGACTTCAACGACGTTTTGAACGTCATGGAGCATATGAGATGTTCCAGGAGTTGAAGTTAATATTTCAAGCAAATGCCCGGATTGAGAGATATGAAGTCTCCAGTAAGTTCTACAGCTGCAAGATGAAGGAGAATAGTTCTGTCAGTGAGCATATACTCAGAATGTCTGGGTATAACAATCACTTGATTCAACTGGGAGTTAATCTTCCGGATGATAGCGTCATTCATAGAATTCTTCAATCACTGCCACCAAGCTACAAGAGCTTCGTGATGAACTATAACATGCAAGGGATGGATAAGACGATTCCCGAGCTCTTTGCAATGCTAAAGGCCGTGGAGGTAGAAATCAAGAAGGAGCATCAAGTGTTGATGGTCAATAAGACCACCAGTTTCAAGAAAAAGGGGAACTTCAAGAAGAACAGCAAACAAGTTGCTGCTCAGGAGAAGAAACCCAAGTCTGGACCTAAGCCTGAAACTGAGTGCTTCTACTCCTAGCAGACTGGTCACTGGAAGCGGAACTGCCCCAAGTATTTGGCGGATAAGAAGGATGGCAAGGTGAACAAAGGTATATTTGATATACATGTTATTGATGTGTACCTTACTAATGCTCGCAGTAGCACCTGGGTATTTGATACTGGTTCTGTTGCTAATATTTGCAACTCGAAACAGGGACTACGGATTAAGCGAAGATTGGCTAAGGACGAGGTGACGATGCGCGTGGGAAACGGTTCCAAAGTCGATGTGATCGCGGTCGGCACGCTACCTCTACATCTACCTTCGGGATTCGTATTAGACCTAAATAATTGTTATTTGGTGCCAGCGTTGAGCATGAACATTATATCTGGATCTTGTTTAATGCGAGACGGTTATTCATTTAAATCAGAGAATAATGGTTGTTCTATTTATATGAGTAATATCTTTTATGGTCATGCACCTTTGAAGAGTGGTCTATTTTTGATGAATCTCGATAGTAGTGATACACATATTCATAATGTTGAAGCCAAAAGATGCAGAGTTGATAATGAAAGTGCAACTTATTTGTGGCACTGTCGTTTAGGTCATATCGGTGTAAAGCGCATGAAGAAACTCCATACTGATGGACTTTTGGAACCACTTGATTATGAATCACTTGGTACTTGCGAACCGTGCCTCATGGGCAAGATGACTAAAACACCGTTCTCCGGTACTATGGAGAGAGCAACAGATTTGTTGGAAATCATACATACCGATGTATGTGGTCCGATGAATATTGAGGCTCGTGGCGGATATCGTTATTTTCTCACCTTCACAGATGACTTAAGCAGCTATGGGTATATCTACTTAATGAAACACAAGTCTGAAACATTTGAAAAGTTCAAAGAATTTCAGAGCGAAGTTGAAAATCATCGTAACAAGAAAATAAAGTTTCTACGATCTGATCGTGGAGGAGAATATTTGAGTTACGAGTTTGGTGTACATTTGAAAAATTGTGGAATAGTTTCGCAACTCACGCCACCCGGAACACCACAGCGTAATGGTGTCCGAACGTCATAATCGTACTTTACTAGATATGGTGCGATCTATGATGTCTCTTACTAATTTACCGCTATCGTTTTGGGGATACGCTCTAGAGACGGCCGCATTCACGTTAAATAGGGCACCATCAAAATCCGTTAAGACGACGCCTTATGAACTATGGTTTGGCAAGAAATCAAAGTTGTCGTTTCTTAAAGTTTGGGGCTGCGATGCTTATGTGAAAAAGCTTCAACCTGATAAGCTCGAACCCAAATCGGAGAAATGTGTCTTCATAGGATACCCAAAGGAGACTATTGGGTACACCTTCTATCACAGATCCGAAGGCAAGACATTCGTTGCTAAGAATGGATCATTTCTAGAGAAGGAGTTTCTCTCGAAAGAAGTGAGTGGGAGGAAAGTAGAACTTGACGAGGTAACTGTACCCGCTCCCTTATTGGAAAGTAGTACATCACAGAAAACTGTTTCTGCGACGCCTATACCAATTAGTGAGGAAGCTAATGATGATGATCATAAAACTTCAGGACAAGATACTACTGAACCTCGTAGATCAACCAGAGCGAGATCCGCACTAGAGTGGTACGGTAATCCTGTTCTGGAAATCATGCTACTAGATCATGATGAACCTACGAACTATGAAGAAGCGATGGTGAGCCCAGATTCCGCAAAATGGCTTGAAGCCATGAAATCTGAGATGGGATCCATGTATGAGAACAAAGTATGGACTTTGGTTGACTTGCCCGATGATCGGCAAGCGATTGAGAATAAATGGATCTTCAAGAAGCAGACTGACGCTGACGGTAATATTGCTGTCTACAAAGCTTGACTTGTCGCAAAAGGTTTTCGACAAGTTCAAGGGGTTGACTACGATGAGACCTTCTCACCCGTAGCGATGCTTAAGTCTGTCTGAATCATGTTAGCAATTGCCGCATTTTATGATTATGAAATTTGGCAGATGGATGTCAAAACTGCATTCCTGAATGGATTTCTGGAAGAAGAGTTGTATATGATGCAACCGGAAGGTTTTGTCGATCCAAAGGGAGCTAACAAAGTGCGCAAGCTCCAGCGATCCATTTATGGACTGGTGCAAGCCTCTCGGAGTTGGAATAAACGCTTTGATAGTGTGATCAAAGCATTTGGTTTTATACAGACTTTCGGAGAAGCCTGTATTTACAAGAAAGTGAGTGGGAGCTCTGTAGCATTTCTGATATTATATGTGGATGACATATTACTGATTGGAAATGATATAGAATTTCTGGATAGCATAAAGGGATACTTGAATAAGAGTTTTTCAATGAAAGACCTCGGTGAAGCTGCTTACATAGTAGGCATAAAGATCTATAGAGATAGATCAAGACGCTTAATTGGACTTTCACAAAGCACATACCTTGACAAGATTTTGAAGAAGTTCAAAATGGATCAAGCAAAGAAAGGGTTCTTGCCTGCGTTACAAGGTGTGAAGTTGAGTCAGACTCAATGCCCGACCACTGCAGAAGATAGAGAGAAAATGAAAGATGTTCCCTATGCTTCAGCCATAGGCTCTATCATGTATGCAATGCTGTGTACCAGACCTGATGTGTGCCTTGCTATAAGTTTAGCAGGGAGGTACCAAAGTAATCCAGGAGTGGATCACTGGACAGCGGTCAAGAACATCCTAAAATACCTGAAAAGGACTAAGGATATGTTTCTCGTATATGGAGGTGACAAAGAGCTCACTGTAAGAGGTTACGTTGGTGCAAGCTTTGACACTGATCCGGATGATTCTATATCGCAAACCGGATACGTGTTTACATTAAACGGTGGAGCTGTCAGTTGGTGCAGTTCTAAACAAAGCGTCGTAGCGGGATCTACATGTGAAGCGGAGTACATAGCTGCTTCGGAAGCAGCAAACGAAGGAGTCTGGATGAAGGAGTTCATATCCGATCTAGGTGTCATACCTAGTGCATCGGGTCCAATGAAAATCTTTTGTGACAATACTGGTGCAATTGCCTTGGCAAAGGAATCCAGATTTCACAAAAGGACCAAGCACATCAAGAGTCGCTTCAATTCCATCCGGGATCTAGTCCAGGTGGTAGACATAGAGATTTGCAAGATACATACGGATCTGAATGTTGCAGACCTGTTGACTAAGCCTCTTCCACGAGCAAAACATGATCAGCACCAAGACTCCATGGGTGTTAGAATCATTAAGGGCCATTTAGATCTGTGCCCCTAACTCGAACCCACTACTCGGTTTTGCCCCTAGTTTTCGGGTATGCTCAGTTTTGCCCCTCTGTCGTCAGTGCCACTTATAGAAATGCCCCTCCGCTCCGTTTCCGTCCAGTAAAGGCTTTTTGACCGCTAACTTGCCGTCAGTTTGACATATTTGCCCCTCTTTCTTACATGTGGGCCCTCTCTTACCTCTTCGCTTCACACTCTCTCTCTCTGCTCTTTCTCTCGCTCGACCCTAACCCTAGCTCTCTCCCCCAAATCGCCCCCTCACTCGAACCCTAGCGGCTTCGATCCCCACCATAGAAAACTCCAGATCAATGGCGGGCACGGTGGAGATTCGGTGGACCTGACTCTTTATGTGAGCTGTGCTGTGATTCGGAGCCAACCGCTGTGGATGGAGGTCGACGGCGGCGTCGGCGGTGGCCATGAAGGGAGCACAAATCCGAAGGGGTAAGTGCAGTAGTTTCAGATTTGATTCCTAGTGTTGCGTTCGTAGTGCTCATTTGGTTCAATTTTTTTCTGTTTTTCATTGTCATTCGTAGGGTGGACTATATATGTTTGGATTGTAGAATGGAAACAACTATTCTAGTTCCTGCTGGTACAAAAGCAGGGAACACAGGATTTTCATTTCCTTTGGTAGTGGAGAGCACACTGAAGTTTGTGCAGTTTAGATCTCATATCTGTGCTAAATACCCGTGGGGAATACATGATGCAGTTGAATTCAGGTATTGGGATATTGACCAGCTGAGAGGGGGCAGTCACCACTTAAGAAGAAGTTCAAAATTGCAGAAGAGGAGATTATAGGTTCTGTCACTGGAAGCAATAATCCTACCAGTTCTTCTACTCCAAACAAGGTTGTGAGCAAAACTGTGAGCACCAGGAGGAGTTCTAGGCTCTCTTCAAACCCAGCTTGCAATACCAGGAGCAAGAAGAACAAGCAGATGTGGTAGTACTTGTAATGCTGTGAAAATTTGTTGTGGGTGTGAAAACTGTAAGGTCATGTACTAGATTTGAAGTTTGTTGTGGCACAATGTTGTGAACTCTCTTATGTCTCAATGTGATCATGTCCTATGTTTGGTCCAGCTGCTAGTGTGCCCATCTAACTGTCATTTTTGTCACATTACTACTGCACTGTCAAGTTTTGTCACATTACTACTGCGCTGTCAAGTTTTGTCACATTACTACCAAACTTGTCACATTACACCAGATGAAACTCATTTCCAATGTGCTCTAATTAAGATAGATCACACAACAATACATTACATTTCATTACAGACCATAATCCAGCTAGTATGGATTCTTAAACCACTCAGAAAAAACTGATGCCAAAATGCTAATGCAAATTACTATGAGAAATCCCCATGTTTGTATAAGTTCATTTCTCTTCTTGATCTTTAGCTTGAGTTTCTTGTTCTTCTCTGTTAAGTACATCAACCTCCTCTCCAAATGATGGGACTTTAGCCAGCTTTTCTCCAATCCAGCATGAAGTTCCTCGAATGCACGAGCAACACAATCTGTGGGGGGGGGATCAATCCAAACTACCCAGTCGCATTCATCAGGGAGCTGCAGAATTATATCTTACATTATACAACAAAAAATTGGCAAATAATGAAAGCAAAATGAGAGGACAGACAGAGTGGGAATGAGAGTTAATCCCTTACATCTAGGGGGCAGCCTAAGAATCTTCTTCCCATGCTTGCACCTCCCCAGGCGACGCGACGAGCGGGGATGAGACCGTGCCCTGCGCACCGCCGCGTCGTGCTCATCTCCAGCCCAGAGAATGATGGATGGGGGAGGTAGAACTCGGATTGAAACTGAACAATCCCAACACCATCGACCTAAACGCAGGAAATCCCCAATCTGATGAACCCTAATTGGGACAGAAATCCCCCCAGATCGATCCACCGACGAGCCACACTTACCTCGCAAGCCACCGACGAGCTCGACGTGGACATGCCGCCGCCCTCCAAATCGACCCACCGTCGGCCTCTGAATCCTGTTGCGGTCGATCTATCCCCTCTCCAAATCGATTCGTCGAGAGGTTGAAGAAGAGCAGAGAGAGTGAAGCGAAGAGGTAAGAGAGGGCCCACATGTAAGAAAGAGGGGCAAATATGTCAAACTGACGGCAAGTTAGCGGTCAAACAGCCTTGACTGGACGGAAACGGAGCGGAGGGGCATTTCTATAAGTGGCACTGACGGCAGAGGGGCAAAACTGAGCATACTCGAAAACTAGGGGCAAAACTGAGTAGTGGGTTCGAGTTAGGGGCAGAACTGGAATTGGCCCTAAAGTGTAATCTAGATTATTGACTCTAGTGCAAGTGGGAGACTGAAGGAAATATGCCCTAGAGGCAATAATAAAGTCATTATTTATTTCCTTATATCATGATAAATGTTTATTATTCATGCTAGAATTGATTTAACCGGAAACATAATACATGTGTGAATACATAGACAAACGGAGTGTCACTAGTATGCCTCTACTTGACTAGCTCGTTAATCAAAGATGGTTATGTTTCCTAACCATGAACAAAGAGTTGTTATTTGATTAACGTGGTCACATCATTAGTTGAATGATCTGATTGACATGACCCATTCCATTAGCTTAGCACCCAATTGTTTAGTATGTTGCTATTGCTTTCTTCATGACTTATACATGTTCCTATGACTATGAGATTATGCAACTCCCGTTTGCCGGAGGAACACTTTGTGTGCTACCAAACGTCACAACGTAACTGGGTGATTATAAAGGAGCTCTACAGGTGTCTCCAATGGTAGATGTTGGGTTGGCGTATTTCGAGATTATGATTTGTCACTCCGATTGTCGGAGAGGTATCTCTGGGCCCTCTCGGTAATGCACATCACATAAGCCTTGCAAGCATTGCAACTAATGAGTTAGTTGCGGGATGATGTATTACGGAACGAGTAAAGAGACTTGCCGGTAACGAGATTGAACTAGGTATTGGATACCGACGATCGAATCTCGGGCAAGTAACATACCGATGACAAAGGGAACAACGTATGTTGTTATGCGGTCTGACCGATAAAGATCTTCGTAGAATATGTAGGAGCCAATATGGGCATCCAGGTCCCGCTATTGGTTATTGATCGGAGATGTGTCTCAGTCATGTCTACATTGTTCTCGAACCGTAGGGTCCGCACGCTTAACGTTGCGATGACAGTTATTATGAGTTTATGCATTTTGATGTACCGAAGTTAGTTCGGAGTCCCGGATGTGATCACGAACATGACGAGGAGTCTCTAAATGGTCGAGACATAAAGATTGATATATTGGAAGCCTATGTTTGGATATCGGAAGTGTTCCGGGTGAAATCAGGATTTTACCGGAGTACCGGGAGGTTACCGGAACCCCCCGGGAACCATATGGGCCTTAGTGGGATTTAGTGGAAAGGTGAAAGGGGCAGCCCAAGGTGGCTGCGCGCCTCCCCCCTCCCCTAGTCCTATTAGGACTAGGAGAGGTGGCCGCCCCCCCCTCTCTCTTTCTCCCCCTTGGAATCCTATTCCAACTAGGATTGGGGGGGATCCTACTCCCAGAGGGAGTAGGACTCTCCTGGCGCACCAACAAGGGCCGGCCAGCCCCTCCCCTTGGATCCTTTATATACTGAGGCAGGGGACACCCCTAGACACACAAGTTGATCCTTGAGATCGTTCCTTAGCCGTGTGCGGTGCCCCCTGCCACTATATTCCACCTCGATCATATTGTAGCGGTGCTTAGGCGAAGCCCTGCGACGGTAGAACATCAAGATCGTCACCATGCCGTCGTGCTGACGGAACTCTTCCCCGACGCTTTACTGGATCGGAGCCCGGGGATCGTCATCGAGCTGTACGTGTGCTAAGAACTCGGAGGTGCCGGAGTAACGGTGCTTGGATCGGTCGGATCGAGAAGACGTACGACTACTTCCTCTACGTTGTGTGATCGCTTCCACAGTCGGTCTGCGTGGGTACGTAGACAACACTCTCCCCTCTCGTTGCTGTGCATCACCATGATCTTGCGTGTGCATAGGAATTTTTTTGAAATTACTACGTTCCCCAACAGCTGCCGCCACCCCTAGGGAGGGAACCCTAAGTGGGGGGCGTAGCCCCTCCCCTCCCCCTATATATAGTTGAGGTTTGGGCTGCCCAATGCACACGAGTTCCTCTCCCTGTTGGTGCAGCCCTACCTCTCTCCCTCCTTGTCTCTTGCGGTGCTTGGCGAAGCCCTGCTGGAGTGCCACGCTCTTCCACCACCACCACGCCGTTGTGCTGCTGCTGGATGGAGTCTTCCTCAACCTCTCCCTCTCTCCTTGCTAGATCAAGGCATGGGAGACGTCACCGGGCTCTACGTGTGTTGAACGCGGAGGTGTCGTCCGTTCGGCACTAGAATCTCCGGTGATTTGGATCACGGCGAGTACGACTCCTTCAAACCCGTTCTCTTGAACGCTTCCGCTTAGCGATCTACAAGGGTATGTAGATGCACTCTCCTTCCCCTCGTTGCTGGTCTCTCCATAGATAGATCTTGGTGACACGTAGGAAAATTTTGAATTTTTGCTACGTTCCCCAACAACCCGACACTTTCTGGTAGGCGTGTCAGTGCTAGGGTCCAGGGTCAACCGGACGCCGACGACTTTCAGCTTAGGCGCGCGATGAGAGCCGCCAAGCTTAGGGACGTTGAGGCCCAGACAGGTATGTCGGTTAATAAGCATTGCTCTATTTTGCACTTTTCTGAACATGAGATTATGAGTAGAGCACATGACATAGGAATCTCGCTAGGGGCAAATGGGGTCGAAATTGTTAATTCAGTTAATGACATGTTAGACCTAGAGGCTGAAAGAGACTCTGAGTTGATTCATCAGTTAGCTGCGGTTAAACCTATGTCTGATGCCGAGATTCATAGCTTGAGTGTCCCCACACTGGTGAATTTTTGTGATGAGATGATGCCTGCATCGGAGGTCGATGAGGAGGCAGGAGAGGTAGATTCTACGCTGCCAAGCGAGGCATTTATGAATGTGTGTGTGTGGGGGGGGGGGGTCACCGGAAGTAATGGCTCCTGATGCGGACATGCCGGGATTGAACAAACCTAAACGACCCTGGAAGAGGAAGGTCTATCCAGTGTCGGCGGTCCGTAGGAGTGCGAGAGTGAAACTCAAGAAAAAATTTCATGATGATTTATGAAAGGGATATTGTGGAATAGCAGAGGTCTGGCAGACTTGGCTAAGCAACGGTTCCTTGCAGAAACAATTTTAGAGGATAAACTAGAGTTTATCGCTCTTCTGGAGACGGGTAGAGATAACTTCACGCCACAATTCTTAGGCTCACTTACAGCGGGAGTGGCCTTTGATTGGCACTGCCTTCCGCCAAGAGGGAGATCCGGTGGGATCCTCTTGGGAGTGAAATGTGAAACCCTTGAGGTTATAAATGTAGTAAGAGGAGAATATACGGTGAAGTTCAGGGTTAGGTCCAAATTGAATGGTTCCGTTGGGCTTAGTGGCAGTATATGGGGCTGCTCAACCAGAGTTTAAGCCGGAGTTCTTAGCAGATCTGGTACGGATTTGTGGAGATGAAAGATTGCCAATTCTGGTAGGAGGTGATTTTAATATCATTAGGAGGAAGGAAGAAAAGAACAATGATCATTTTGATGGATGGTGGTCTTTTATGTTCAATATGATCATTAAGAGTCTTAACCTTGGGGAGATTGAACTCTCAGGAAGACAATTTACCTGGGCAAATTCTCTTCCTACTCCTACATACGAGAAGCTCGATAGGGTTCTGGTGAGTGTGGAATGGGAACAAAAGTACCCCTTAGTGTCGGTGCATGCGATGCAACGGGCGATCTCAGACCACACACCCCTATTAGTTGATTCAGGGAGGGCCACGCATATTGGTAATAAAAATATTTTCTCGTTCAAATTAAGTTGGTTCGAAAAAGAGAATTTTATTGAGATGGTGGCAAGAGAGTGGGCTAAACCAGTGCATGGCACATATAGCGTGGCACGCTGGCAGAACAAAATCAGACACCTAAGACAATTCCTGAGGGGTTGGGCTAAAAATGAGAGTGGGATCTATAAAAAAGAGAAGGAGATGCTGCTCCAGTTAATTCAGACGCTAGATATACAGGCAAAAACGAATTTGCTGGACCCGACTGAGCAAGCTTGCAAGTCGGAAGCCGAGGCCAAATTACATTCGTTACTTGGAGAAGAAGAGATGAAGTGAGCATTGCGTGCCAAAGTTCTTAATGTGGTAAAAGGGGATGAAAATACACAATTTTTTCATATGATTGCGAATGGCAAGCATAGGAGAAAAAAAATCATTCAACTAGAACAGGATGAGGAAACGGTTGTTGGACATGAGAATTTGAAGCTTTATACCTCCAACTATTACAAGCAGTTGTTTGGTCCTCCGAAAGATAACATCGTGACTCTGGATGAGAGTGTACGGGCTGATATCCCTCAGTTGCAGTCAGAGGAGAATGAGATCCTGTCTGCTCCTTTTACTGAGAAGGAGGTGTTCGACGCGATAGATGAAATGAAACCAAACAAGGCACCGGGACCAGATGGGTTCCCGGCAGAATTTTATAAGAAATGTTGGCATATTGTGAAAGATGATCTTATGCCTATGTTTCATGATCTTTTTAATGGCCATCTTCAACTGTTCCAGTTGAATTTTGGCACGATCACTCTTCTACCTAAAAAGGAGGATGCTATATCCGCATCGAACAATTCAGACCCATATGCTTATTGAATGTCAGTTTCAAAATCTTTACAAAAGTGGCCACCAACCGGATGACAAAGGTGGCACACTCGGTGGTGCAACCAAGTCAAACTGCCTTTATGCCTGGAAGACACATACTAGAAGGGGTAGTTGTCTTACATGAAACCTTACATGAAATCCACTCGAAGAAACTCGATGGAGTGATATTCAAAGTGGATTTTGAGAAGGCGTACGATAAGGTCAAGTGGCCTTTTTTACAGCAAGCTATGCGCATGAAAGGTTTCAATGAGTCCTGGACGAATCAGGTGGATTCTTTTGTCCAAAAAGGCAGTGTTGGAATAAAGGTTAATGACGATATTGGCCATTATTTTCAAACGCATAAGGGCCTAAGGCAGGGTGACCCAATGTCCCTAATACTGTTTAATATATTGTGGCAGACATGTTGAGAGTACTCATAGGACGGGCCAAGGAAAAGGGGATGATTGGTGGATTAGTCCCCCACCTGGTGGACGGGGGGGTATCCATCTTACAATATGCGGATGACACTATATTATTTATGGAACATGACCTTGCTCAAGGTCGTAACATGAAACTCCTCCTATGTCTTTTCGAGCAATTATCGGGGCTGAAGATCAATTTCCACAAAAGTGAGCTTTTCTGTTTTGGAAGGGCCAAAGAGGACCAAGAAGAATACAAGCAACTATTCAGTTGTGAACTGGGATAGCTACCCTTTAGTTATCTTGGCATTCCAATACATCATAGGAAATTGACTAATAAAGGGTAAGCTTATGTCATATGGAGGACGACTAGTCTTAATTAATTCGGTACTCACGAGCATGCCGATGTTCCTCTTGTCTTTTTTCGAAGTACCCAAAGTATGCAAGAGATTAGACTTCTATCGATCTCGATCCTTTTGGCAATCAGACGAGGTTAAGACAAAATATCGCCTGGCAAGATGGGATATTATTTGTTGACCGAAGGACTAGGGGTGTCTTGGGATTGAAAACCTCGAGATGAAAAATGAATGCTTGTTGAGTAAGTGGTTATACCGACTATCGCTGCATTCCAAAGGAATGTGGGCCTAGATTCTACACAACAAGTATTTACACTCCAAAACTCTAGCCTAGGTTACTGTCAGACCTAATGATTCACCCTTTTGGAAGGGACTCATGCGAGTGAAGTATACTTTCTTCCATAGGGTGCAGTTTAGTGTTGGGGACGGCTCAACAATAAGGTTTTGGGAGGATACGTGGTTAGGTGATAGGCCGCTAGCTCTCCAGTATCCGTCTCTGTATCATATTGCTCAACGTAAGGAAGAGTACGTGGCAACGGTGATGCAGACAGTACCCTTGAATATCCAGTTCAGGAGATCTCTAGTTGGAGAACGCTGGAACTCTTGGCTGCACTTAGTGAGGAGGCTAATGGAGGTACACCTCTCCGATGAGGAGGATTCTTTTAGATGGAAACTCACGAATAATGGTTTGTTCACAGTCAAGTCTATGTACTTAGATCTCATCAACTCTGGCCCAATCCCGCGCTCGCTCCATATTTGGCGAGTTAAAGTACCCTTACGAATTAAGATATATATTTATGTGGTTTGTCCATAAACAAGTGATCCTAACCAAGAATAACTTAGTCAGGCGGAGATGGGTAGGTAGCTCGAGGTGTTGCTATTGTGATCAGGATGAAATAATACAACACCTTTTTCTTGATTGCTCGCTTGCGAAGTTACTTTGGAGATCGGTGCATGTGGCCTTTGATATTTCACCTCCTGATAGCATAGAGATGTTGTTTGGGACGTGGCTTGATGGAGTGAATGTGCATCTCGCGCGTAATATTCGATTGGAATATGTGCACTTATTTGGGCTATATTGAACTGTAGGAATGATATAATTTTTAACAGAAAATCTATGACTAATTTCTTGCAGGTTATATTCTGGGCTACTGCATGGATCCGTACTTGGTCATTACTCACTCCTACAGCCTCCAGGGAGCAGCTGGCTACTGGGTGCAACCGATGAAAGATGGCAGCTCGGGTTTTCTTCAACCGGTTTGGATGGCGATCACTGCATATGATTGGTCCTTAGTGGATCCTCGTTAAGCCGGATGCGGCTTTGAGACTTGTATTTTTATTTTTACTGCACTTTGTGAGTAGTACTTTGTACTACAAACTTTGTTCTATTGGATTTTTAATAAAGTGGCTGCATGCATCTTTGCAATGCAGAGGCCAGGGGATAACCTCCTTTTTCAAAAAAGGTACACGGGCTTGGCAATATAAGATGTATATAAGCTAATCAACAACATTAATTTTGATGATCAGGAAAGTAAGATAGACGTTGGTTATTAAGTGTTGTAGACCCAAAATCATTGACCTGCGGATGAGAACGGTTTTTTGTAGCGTGAGCTATGCGGTACCCACTATCGTAGATGTCCATTGTTGGCTTTGGTGCATGTGGATCATGCTGAATTAGCAGCTGTGGCAGGAGGTAAACGCGTCATAATCTGGCACGAGAATACTCTGATAGCCGCGGTACTGTAGCTGACATGATGTGACATGGGTCTGTCAGACAAGCCCCATGCTTTTGTCCCGTCATCAACGTGTGACTAGTGTATTCAACTTTTTTATCCCGAGCAATGAAGATTCTGTTTTTTAACAGATTCACTAGATTGTCATCCTAACTTTCAATCATGTCAGTTATATGGAACAGCAGGGATCATTTATGTAATTACAACCAAGTCACTGTCACTCTTCGGAAAAAAAAAACCATGTCAGTGTCACACAACGCCTCTCTCTCCCTTCTCTGCTCTTCTCTCACATCACCTCTCTCTTTCTTTTCTTTTTCACACAGCAACAGGCCAACACCTCACATGCATGCAGCTATAAAAAAAAGCTCCTTCGCATGCATGCAGCTCCATTGTTCTGCGGTCTCTCACATCACATCAGCACCTCACATGCACAGACATATGTTTTATTCCATATACACCAACAAGAGATGATCCCCTCTAAACCAGGCAGATAGACGGCGCATAGACAATAGAGAAAGGAAAGGAAACACTCGGGAGATATACAAGCACCACCAGGAATAAACAACACACATACCAAACGGCGAGACAAAGTACGTGGTAGCTTCAAGTGATTTTGTAGCCGAGACGTTCATGGGTGGCCGGCAACTGCGGTGACAAACCCTACCGGGTCCATAGTGGTGACCGCGTGTGCCACCCTGGCGACGGTCAAGGCAATCTTGCAGAAACGCAAGAACCTGCCAGACCTCCTGCTGGGCGCGCTCTGCAGCGTCCCCTGATCCCGGAGTTCCATTAAGCACGCCACATGCACGTACGCAGGCTCCCCGTCGGCGTAGTTGAAGCGGTAGCACCAGAACCTGCCACGGCGCCCGTTCTTCCCCTGCCCGCACAGCCCGCAGTTACCGCGGACAGGCGCCTCCTCCGAGAGGATTGGCACGCGTTCCTCCCCGGCGAGGACCGTGGGAAGGGAGGCACACTGCGGGTGGAGGTCGAGCTGGCGCTCGGCGTTGTGGTACACGAAGCCGAGCACCAAGTCTCCGCAGCCGTCGCAGAATCTGCAGCTGTAACCCGGGGCGCTGGGAGGCCTGTGGAGGAAGGTGAAAATGCGGCCCGGAAAGAGAGGATGCGTGAGGTAGGTCCTGAGGAGCGCGCAGCATACATGAAGGTCGTAGTCGCATGGCTCGCACCGGTACCAGCGCTCGTCGTCGCTGTACTGCCTGCAGCCATCGCACTGGAACGGAGAGCTGCCGGCAAAAAGCTTGAGTACGTGCCCTGGGTGGGCGGAGTGGGTCATCAGTAGCGGAGCAGCCTTGGAGGCCGGCGCCATGGCTGCCCTGTGCAGTGTAGTTACTGTTAGGTATCTAGCTTCAAAGGATCAAGCGAAGAGAATTGGAGAGCAGCAAAGAGAGAAGATGCAGCTGCTGCACATATATGTAGTTGAATCAGTGAACACACGCACACATCCACTAGTGATAGAGAAGCTCACGTACTAGTACTACTTAGAAGCTTTATTTCTTATTGACTGACTCAGTTAAACCGAAGGACTCTAGCTAAGCCCCTATATAGTGGACTGCAAGTTCGCTGTGAGCAGCACGTGTACAGCCACGTACACACACACTAGAAGCTACACTACGTACTAGATTTATTTCTTGCATGCACCGCTCATGCATGGACCATCTACTGAAGACACGTTGCTTCCTTACTAGCAGGGCCGGTCCTAGGCCTAGGCAAAGAGTGCGACTGCCTAGGGCCCAACCATGGGAGGGGCCCATATCTTATATTCTTATGTTCTGTGTATATACTACAAAGCCAATCAGTGATACCTTTTCTCTAAGGCGCTTTCTTTGGTTTGGAGGAATTTTATAAGAATTCTAGAAGATATGATTTTTATAGAATTTTTTCCTTTATAACCCTTTGGTTCATAGGAATTGATTCTTATTCCTATATAGGATTGGTTCCTATCCTTCACATTTATAGGAAAATAAAAATGAGCCTAGATTCAATGAAAATTTCTTTGATGTCAACCAAATACATCTCATTTTCCATTCCTACTCATAGTATTTGAGATACATGTCATCTCATTTCCTACAAAATTCCTATTCCTACGATAATCCTATCCTATGAACCAAAAGAGGCCTAAAAAAACGCACGGACGCTTCGTTCTTTCTTCTTTCTTCCCTCTACTTTCATTCCCACCACTAGTAGAAAAAGGGTCAAACGTGCAGCACATTAGTGCCGGTTTGTATTTGAGCCGGCACTAATGTATACATTAGTGCCGGTTCCAACGGATAGCCGGGCCGCTTTCATTAGTACCGGTTCGTGGCGAACCTTTAGCACCGGTTCATGCCACGAACCGGTACTAATGAGAGTGGTGGCAGGATGTTGTCAGACTGGGGCCCCTCCAACCCCTTTAGTACCGGTTCTTGGCACGAACCGGTACTAGAGGTCGTCCTACATAAACCCTTCGTCCACCAGCACTCTGCTCTTCCCCCTTTCCCCTCTCCCTCTCCTCTGTTCTTCCCTTCTTCCTCTCGAGTTCATCACAAAATTTGCCCAAAATTTGTCAAGATTTGAAGGCCCTCATCCATTCAAATGATCACAAAGGTTAGCAACTTTGTCCTTTCATCTCTCATTGCTAGATTAGCTCTTGCATTGGTTTATATAGTGATTAATTTGTGAGTTTAGTAATTTGGGAGGATATATATATATATGTGTGTGCTAGTATTTGATTTATATGCAATTTGAGGTCAAAAATAACACTTAGTTTGCATATGTAGGTGTGGTTTACTTAGTGCCTTCTAAATCTCCATCGTAACCACCGTCGATCGCCCGCACCGTCCCGTCGCCGGCACAACCTTGTGGTGAGCCTCTTGTTCATGAAATTTTATATAAAAATTGATGTTTGTGTGATTTGGATATATAGTTACTCGTATAATTATCTTACCCGTACGTTGTTTGTTATACATATAGTGCCATGGTTTTGATATCCGTCCCCGTCGGCCCTAGTCCTTGTTATGATTCGGATGTGGTATGTATATTCTCTTTTAAAACTAGTTGCATTTCGTGTTTATGACAAATTATGCCCATCAAGTTGACATAGAAATTTTTTCTAGGAGGTATGTGAACTGGAAATTTCAACCGACCCTATTGCCGAGAGGTTAAATTTAGTTGAAAGAGAAAACGAGTACTTGAAAGAAAAATTGAAAAGAATTGAGGGGGAGAAGATGGAATTGGAGTTGCATGTTGCCGATGTCGTCGATGATCACAAGATCAAGATGGAGAAAATGCGCTTGAAGATTAGAAAGATTAGAAAATATGCCATCGATAGTGAGGCTTGGTATCATTATGCTGTTGGATCCATTGTTACCTTAGTTGCGATCTTGATCGTATTTGTTGTTGCATTTAAATGCTTTAGCTAGAGAGTTATTTGTTTGTTGCATTTAAGTGTTGTATGAACTATATGTATGAACTTGTATTAATTTGGTCTATTCGGTGTTGTGTAATGAAGATGAGCCGGCAATGGATGTACGATGACCGATGCTCTCCCCAGTTCGTTGAGGGCGTGCGTACTTTTCTGCTTGCGGCTGAGGCAAACAAGCGGGCGGATGGTTTTATGCCTTGTCCATGTGCTCGCTGTAAGAATGGTCACAATTACTCTACGTCAAGAACCATTCACGTCCACCTGTTTAAGTCCGGTTTCATGCCCCATTATAATGTTTGGACCAAGCACGGAGAAAGAGGGGTTATAATGGAAGACAATGAAGAAGAAGAGGACGACGACAGCTATCCTGGCCATGGGTTCCCTGAATACGATGATACAACAATGGGGGAAGAAACTGAGCCGATAATGCGGGAAGAAGCTGAGCCGGCAATGCGGGAAGAAGCTGAGAAGAGGCATCAGATGAGCCCGTTGATGATCTAGGTTGGGCCATTGCCGATGCAAAGAGAAACTGCGCAAGTGATTTGGAGAAGAAGAAGTTGCAGCGCATGTTAGAGGATCACAAAAAATTGTTATACCCGAATTGCGTAGGTGACAAGAAAAAGCTGGGCACCACACTGGAATTGCTGCAATGGAAGGCAGAGAATGGTGTATCTGACAAGGGATTTGGAAAGTTGCTGGTAATGATAAAGGATATGCTTCCAAAGGACAACGAATTTCCCGAGAGTACGTACGAAGCAAAGAAGGCTGTCTACCCTCTAGGGTTAGAGGTGCAGAAGATACATGCATGCCCTAATGATTGCATCCTCTACCGCGGTGAGTACGAGGATTTGGACGCTTGCCCGGTATGTGGTGCATTGCGCTATAAGATCTGCCGCGATGACCCTGGTGATGTCGAGGGCCGGCGCCCCAGGAAGAAGATTCCTGCCAAGGTGATGTGGTATGCTCCTATAATACCACGGTTGAAACGTTTGTTCCAAAACAAAGAGCATGCCAAGGCGATGCGATGGCACAGAGAAGACCGTAAGAAAGACGGAAAGTTGAGAGTACCCGCTGACGGGTCGCAGTGGAGAAAAATCAAAAGAAAGTATGGGAAGGAGTTTGCGGATGACGCAAGGAGCACATGGTTTGGTCTAAGCGCAGATGGCATTAATCCTTTTGGGGAGCAGAGCAGCAACCATAGCACCTGGTCTGTGACTCTATGTTTGTATAACCTTCCTCCTTGGTTGTGCATGAAGCGGAAGTTCATTATGATGCCAGTGCTCATCCAAGGCCCTAAGCAACCCGGCAACGACATTGATGTGTACCTAAGGCCATTAGTTGAAGAACTCTTACAACTTTGGAATGGAACAGGTGTACGTGCGTGGGATGAGCACATGGGGGAAGACGTTGTTGTTCGTGACCATCAATGATTGGCCTGCTCTCAGTAACCTTTCAGGACAGACAAACAAGGGATACCGCGCATGCATGCACTGTTTGGACGATACCGACAGTATATATTTGGCTAATAAGAATGTGTACCTGGGACATCGTCGATTTCTTCCGAGCAGGCATCCCGTAAGAAAGAAAGGCAAGCATTTCAAAGTTGAGGCCGATCACCGGACGAAGTCTCGCCACCGTACTGGTGCTGATGTACATGATATGGTCAAGGATTTGAAGGTGGTCTTTGGAAAGGGTCCTGGTGGACAACCTGTTTCGAATGACGCTGACAGACGCGCACCCATGTGGAAGAAGAAATCTATATTTTGGGACCTGCCCTATTGGAAAGACCTCGAGGTCTGCTCCGCAATCGACGTGATGCACGTGACGAAGAATCTTTGTGTGACCCTGCTTGGCTTCTTGGGCATGTATGGGAAGACAAAAGATACACCTGAGGCACGGGAGGACCAGCAACGTATGCACGGAAAAGATGGCATACATCAGGGTCATGCAAGCTACGCTCTTACCAAAGAAGAGAAGGAAATCTTCTTTGAATGCCTGCTCAGTATTAAGGTACCGTCTGGCTTCTCGTCGAATATAAAGGGAATAATAAACATGGCAGAGAAAAAGTTCCAGAACCTAAAGTCTCATGACTGCCACGTGATTATGACGCAACTGCTTCCGGTTGCATTGAGGGGGCTTCTACCGGAAAACGTTCGATTAGCCATTGTGAAGCTATGTGCATTTCTCAATGCAATCTCTCAGAAGGTAATCGATCCAGAAATCATACCAAGGTTACAGAATGATTTGGTGCAATGTCTTGTCAGTTTCGAGTTGGTGTTCCCACCATCCTTCTTCAACATCATGACGCACGTCCTAGTTCACCTATGCGAAGAGATTAACGTTTTGGGTCCTGTATTTCTACACAATATGTTCCCCTTTGAGAGGTTCATGGGAGTCTTAAAGAAATATGTTCATAACCGTTCTAGGCCAGAAGGAAGCATCTCCAAGGGCCGTAAAAATGAGGAGGTCATTGAGTTTTGTATTGACTTTATTCCTGACCTTAAGCCGATTGGTGTTCCTGAATCGCGGCATAAGGGCAGACTGGATGGAAAAGGCACGCTAGGAGGGGAACAAATAATATGTATGGACGGACATTCTCTCACTGAAGCACACTACACAGTTCTGCAGAATTCCGCCTTGGTGGCTCCGTATATGGATGAACACAAGAATTTGCTACGCTCCAAACACCCGGAGCGGTCTGATGACTGGATTACACGTGAACAAACCAGGAGTTTCGCCAGCTGGTTGCAAGCACGTACCATGCATGACACCTCTATTGAAGATGACCTGTACTTGCTGTCCCAGTTACCATCTTCGAATATAATGACTTTCAAAGGGTACGAGATAAATGGTAATACATTTTCACGATCGCCCAAGATAAGAAGAGCACCAACCAAAACAGTGGTGTCCGCTTTGATACAGAAACCAAGACGGGAAAGGAAACATATTATGGTTATATACAGGACATATGGGAACTTGACTATCGACGTGGTTTGAAGGTCCCTTTGTTTCGGTGCAAATGGGTCAATATGACACGAGGCGGGGTAATGGAAGACCCGCAGTACGGAATGACAACAGTGGATCTCAACAATCTTGCGTATGCAGACGAACCATTCGTCCTAGCCAATGATGTGGCACAGGTTTTCTATGTGAAGGACATGTCTACCAAGCCAAGAAAAAGAAAAGATAAGGAAGCGAATGCATCGTACGATGAGCCAAAGCGGCACATAGTTCTTTCTGGGAAGAGAAACATCGTGGGAGTGGATGACAAGACAGACAAGTCAGAAGATTATGAAAAGTTTGATGAAATTGCTCCATTCACAGTGAATATTGACCCGAGCATCCCGTTAAATGATGAAGATTTTCCATGGCTACGACGCAAAGGGACACACGCGAAGAAAAAGTTTCACACCCAAAGATCTGGGATGTGATTGGCTTAACTATCATCACTTTCTTTCATGCATTCTTTCATGCATTTACTGATTTTTTCAGCTAAATGACCCTGAAATTGAAAAGCATTTCAAATGAACTCAGAAAAGGATGAAAGTTGGCATGGTATCATAATTTCACCCACATAGCATGTGCAAAAAAGTTGAGAGGGTTACCGCAAAAACTGGATGCACTTCGTGTACAAAATGGACAATCTGTTTCGAAGTATCAGGGTTTCGGAGGAAAACTCATCCGTTACAAAGGCATTTCATTTTTTAAATAACTTAAGCATTACCAAATTGAATATAATGATAAAACACACTAATATTAAACATAAGAAAAAAGAATCACTGGAAAATGTATTTTTAAAGTTAAGTTATTCACAAACTAGTGATTCACACAAATTTCAAATAATTCAAAATTTAAACTATTCAAATTTAAAAACTACCGGCACTAACTGAAAGTTTCTAAAAACTATCAAAAATATTCACAAAGAAACTCTAAATACAGCAAAAAACAACTAAAAATAAATAAAACAAAATAAATAAAGCAGAAAAGAAAAAACTAAATGAAAAAAGCCCACCTACCGGGCCATAGCGGCCTGCATACGACTAGAAACCCAACCTGTTGTTGGGCCAGGATGCAGGCCCGCAAGCCCAATAGGCCCCACAGGGCAGAGTAGCAGAGGTAGGCCCAGAAGGCCTGCTTTAGAGAGGAGCTCGAGACAGCAGCGGCGGCGGGGCTTATAAGCAGGTGTGAGCACCCTTCGGCTAGCGAGGTGGGACTAAACTTTTGCGCCCCTCACCTGGCAGCACACACCCTTTAGTACCGGGTCGTGGCACCAACCGGTACTAAACGGGGGGCCTTTAGTACCGGTTGGAGCCACCACCCGGTACTAAAGGGGGTCGCTTCCCGCCGCTTGGGCTAGCCAAAACAGACCTTTAGTACCGGTTGGTGGCTCCAACCGGTACTAAAGGTGCCTTCTATATATACAACACTTCGAAAAATTTCATTCTCCCCCTCTGTTTCTTCCCGATCGATCGACGCCGCCCCCGTCCTACGCCGCCCCCGTCACGCGCCGTTGCCGTCGCCGCCCCCATCCTCGTCGCCGCCCTCATCCCCGTCGCCGCCCCTGTCCCCGTCGCCGCCCCCGTCGCCGTCGCCGCCCTCGTCTCCGTCGCCGCCCCGGGCCCGTCCCCGTCCCCGTCGCGCCGTCCCCGCGTCGCCGCCCCGTCATGCCCCGGGCCGTCGCCTCGCCGTCGCCGTCGCCCCGCTGTGAGCTCTCCCCCTCTAACCCCTCTTCGATCCCTCGCCCCCAGTTAATGGATGTATAGAAGTTGTTTTTTCTGTTTTTAGTGTTAGATGCTTAATTACTATGAAATAGCATATAGAATTTTGACATATGCAATGATAGCATAATTAGTGTTACATTTGCATATAGTATTTGTTGCCGACGATGCCCGGCCCGCATCCTCGCCGTCGACCCGTTCACGACGACGTCCTGCTTCAGAGGACCCATGTCCGGGATTGGGCTCCGCCGGGCTGGCACTGGGAGGTGCTACCTTCAGGGGCGCGACGCTTGGTGAGGAACCCGGCCCCGGGTCCCGTCGTCGACCCTCATCTCCTTTGGTGGCATTCGCGTGGGCCACTTTCGGTGCGGAGGGAGCCGGCCCCGCCGGAGGTGGTACGTCGCCGTGTCAGGGAGGAGGACGAGCACGTCCATCGCTACATGGCTGCTATGGACGTCAGGTTCTCCAATACCTGGCAGGTTCTTTGGGGAGATCACCCGAGCTATGATCCAGTGATGGTTCCTTCACTTTGGTTGTCCACCGCCTAGATTACTCTCTAGTATTCGATCTTTATTAGCTAGCTAGCTAGCTAGTGATCTATTCGATATATAATATTCGAGATGATTTATTCGAGATTATATATATTATTTGAGACGATGTATTCGAGATTATATCTATTATTCGAGACGACGTGTTCGAGATTAAATCTATTATTCGAGACGATGTATTCGAGATTATATCTATTATTCGAGACGATGTATTCGAGATTATATCTATTATTCGAGATTATACTAAATTGTTTTATATTTCTTTTGGCATAGTTAAATAAAAGCTATGGCGGACAATACCGACAGAGAGAGAGAACAGACCATGTTCGATATCATACGCGGGCCAGATGATGATCAGAATGAAGAAGATTTTGACGGCTCCGAATTTCTAAACAACACCGGAGAGGGTGATATGATATTCGATCGCGACGATCGAGAAGATGAAGTCATGAACTACAACGAAGAACATGTTGATCCTGAAACAACAAACACCGGCGAGGTATATATATTTATATAAGCAGGAATCTGGTGATCATCGCATGTTTTAAATGAGATGAAGATATATTAACGAATCGATCTTTCTTCTTTCCGCCATCCGGATCGAGCAAATCTTCAGGCAAAAGAACGAAACGAGGCCCGAACAAAAAGTTGAAGGAGGGAGTAAAGTACAATATCGAGGCATTCAAACCTAATGGCGAACCATTAGCGCCTAAGAAGATTGCGGACAAGTTCGTTCGTCAGTGCGGAGTTCTTGTGAAGGACCAACTCCCGATCTCCCTTCAAGAATGGAGAAAGCCAGCAAATCCACGTCCAGATGTTACTTTTGTCGACGAGAATCAAAAAAATCTGCTTTGGGATACTCTCATGGAACATTTCACCCTACCAGATAATTTCACAGAAGCAGATGTGCGGAAAGTCAAGGATGCTGCTTTAAGGAAGATGGCGGTTGCATTCAAGAACCACAAGAGAATGACGTGGGAGAAGTACGTCAAGGAAGGAAGGAAGACTCCAGTATTCGAGGGGATACTAGAGAATCAAAGTGCTCATTGGGACGATTTCGTGAAATTCAAGGATTCGGAATTAGCTAAGGAACGGTCGAGAATAAACAAGAAGAATGCCGAAAAAAAGGATAAGTTCCATAAGCTAGGGACAGGTGGCTACACGGTGGCAATGCCTAAGTGGGATAAGTCTGAGAAAGAGATGGAGGGTGCAGGTGTCATTCCGGTTACTAAGAGCTGGCCCCCCAGGTGCAGGACTTGGTTCTATGCGCATGGGGGGGGGAGTTGGACCCGAAGACAGGCAATGTTTCGACAAAGGCATGTCTGAATGGAGCCGATGATGCGCTACTTGTTGTAATAGAAGAGGCTCGATCGGGGGTGTTCCAGCCCAACAGAGAGAACGACGAGCTTACGCGTGCCTTGGGAAATCCTGAACACCCGGGAAGAACACGAGGCAAGGGCGCTCTTCCGTGGTATGAGGGGTTTTCGGACTGGAACGCCGACTACAGAACCCGTGCGAGAAAGAAGATTGCGGAGGAGAAGAAGAGGAAGATGGAGGAGGAGCAGAGGAAGCGGGACTATGAACGCCTTCAAGGCCTAGAAGCAAGTCAAGCGGAATTGGCAGCTAAATTCCAGCGGCAGCAGGAGCAGATCGACTCACTTAGCCAGCAAAGGGGGTCTCAGCATCTGCAGCAGCGAGCGGATGATCCAGCATTGGATACCACCGCCCCATCCATGCCGAGAAGCAGCGTGGGTTCCACCCCGGGCGACGCAGTAGTGCTGGATAGATACCCCGAGGATGACATCACGGAGAACACTAACTGCGAGCTACACTTCAAAATGAAGACATATCCATGAAGGTGGCGGACGCCGTTGCTTTTTCAAATTCCCCCGAGGCAACCTTCCATTGCAACCCAATTCCAGCGGGCTATGCTCGTGTCTTGGTTGATGAGGTGGTGGACCCATATTCAGAGCTACAGCTTGACATTCCTGGAGGTGACGACGAGCACACATTGGGAGAGGCCATACATCGTGTCATCCTATGGAGAAAGGATTGCATCATCTTTCGAAGGCCACCGACACCGCGTCACCCGACTCCTCGTCGAAGTCCGCCACCGAGTCAGCAGACTCCCGCTCCTCCAAGTCCACCAACGCGTGAGGCCACTCCTCCTCCTCCAAGTCCGGCAAAGTGTCAGGCCACTCCTCCTCCAAGTCCGACACAGCGTCAGACGTCCACTCCTCCTCCAAGTCCGGCACAACCTCAGGCCACTGCAAGTCCGGCACAGCTTCAGGCCACTCCTCCTCGTCCAACTCAGCCCCGTCAGCCGTCTCCGCCACCTCAGCAACCGCAGAAGAGACACCCCGCAGCTATGGTGCGTAGCGGTACGAGTCGAGGTCATAGTACAGGAAGTACAGGCGGAGGTAAGCGATATAAATATGGTCCAAACCTCACTACTCCTCTTCCTGTGAGGGCTTACGACAGGACCGACGAGCAAACCAATGCCATAGTGCAGGCAGAAGTCGATGCCCATTTTGGACCGAAACCGCCACCGCCGCCAAGGGAGAGAGTGCCTGTGGAAGTAGTTGACCACTTCATTCGTATGGCTCAACCACCAGCTCCTAAGCCTGTTGACTCAGACTATGAGCGCCACATCAGGAAGTTACATCGACGATGTCTACGGAAGGAGGCGAGCTCGAGCTCGAGCAAACAACAAGCAGCTGTCAAAAAATGCGGGAAAACCGTTGCCCAGCTGGGAAAACAGGCGGCGCAATCGACCCCCCCCCCCGCTTGTTGTGCCGCCAACAACACGTGACAGTACGCGCGCCCAATATTATTGTGGCCAAACAGTTTACGTTCCCGAGGTGGGCGATGTGGTAATAACCCAGGAGCATATAATGCAGGCTGAAGAACTCAAGATCACTGTTGGACAACTCCTCGAGATCGAGGACATGCCTGGGATTATAGAGGAGGAAATAAAACGGAAATATGTCCGGGGCCAACCTTTGGTCGAGCCAGAAGATGTCAACAAGCTCCCAACGAGAATGTATGAATTGCATCAATGGTTCATGGACATTACCAAGAGATCCAATCGAGAGTCCCTCATGGTGAATGTCAAGAAGGATGATTACTACCATGAGAAAGCTGTGGCCGTTGAGTATCCTGAACTGTTTCAGTTATACAATCAAGACGCATTCAACATATCTATCGTCAGTTGCTATTGTCTGTAAGTGATTTCTTTCTGTAATTTAAGTCTCAAGCTAGCTGTAGTGATCCTTTTGATCAATCATTACCTGTAATTATCCTCACTATATTCTTTTCTGTGGTATTATGCAGGATGAAGATGTATGAAATGAGAAAAGGTGGACGCTATGGCATTGGGTTCATTGACCCAAACACCGTTAATGAATACACATGGAAAATGAACAAGCATCAAGAAAAAGAGGTAGAGGACAGCATGCTAGAGTTCTTGAAGCGCCTCAAATACAATGAAGATATACTACTTCCTTACAACTTCCAGTGAGTCACACTTTCTTGTACTACAAATTCTCTGTTTTTGCCTACTAGCTAGCTACATGTTTTTGCTTACATATGCCCGCTTAATTAAGACATGCAAACGTCTGTGCATGCAGATTTCACTGGATCTTGTGTATCATTAAAGTTGACGCCGGAACAGTTGAAATACTGGACTCGCTACTCAAAGCAAATAGTGACTATAACATCTTGTTTGGGATAGTCAACAGGTAATTTCAATCATTATTAACTATATATCTCGGCCTATTTAGTTCGTCATTAATTTCATGATATGAACTATCTAATAACCCCTTTATTCATTTTCTTTGTCGGCGGGCAGGGCTTGGGCAAGGTTCATCAGCGTCACGGAAGGCGAATGGAAACCAAAGCTGAAATGGTTTCGATCCAAGGTAAGTAATTAAGTAGTACTAGCTAGCTAGCTAGCTGCCATCTCTTTAATTATCATGCTTGATTAATTATTATCTGATCAAATTAAATTCCATTCTCGTAATAAAGGCCCTGAAGCAGGCGCAGGGGACTGATCTGTGTGCGTTCTGCGTTTGCGAGAACATTCGCATGATGGCGTCCGAAAGGAGCAGATCTCAAAGACAGGAATGGGTACGCTTGTCAGAACACTATTCACAATTTTTACACCATTATCGATATCTAGTCACACAACTAATACACATGCATATTGATCTCCTTCTTAACAGTTCAAAGAGGTGCGGGACAAGCTCCTACCAACGGAGCGCGTAGAAGCACTTCAAGAGGAAATAGCGGGATTTTTGCTCGACCAGGTCATAAATCCGAAGGGAGAATACTATTACCCGCTACCGCCCCCATGAACCACTTCCAATTGTCATCGTGCTCCGAAGGCACCAATTAGGCTAATGCCACTGGCTCCGAAGGCAACATGCATATGTAGGAGAAATTGTATATAGCTATACATGTGTGTATGTGTAAATTAATATGGTGGTTTGTGAGACATTGATGATATATATATGATTGGTTTTACTAGAAATTCTATTTATATATATATATGCATAACGTGTACAATGTGTAGTACCGTAAAATACTAGCAAACGAAAAAGAATTAAAATGGAAACCACAAAATTAAATGAAAAAGAAATCATAAAACCAAAAACCCCACAACCATTTAGTACCGGTTGGTGTTACCACTGAGCACGTGGATCCCCGGAGCTGGCTCATGCCACGTGGATCCCCTTTAGCACTGGTTCGTGCCGAACCGGTACTAAAGGGGGGGGCCTTTAGTGCCGAAACTTTAGTGCCGGTTCCTAAACCGACACTAAAGGGCCTTACGAACCGGTGCTATTGCCCGGTTCTGCACTAGTTGAATTACCACAAGCTTCTTCTTTCTTCCCTCTACTTTCATTCCCACATGAATTACCACAAGTCTCAAAGAAGGCAGGGGCCCAACGATGCTAATTTTAATGGTTTTTCTAGGTGCATCACCACCTTAATCTCTATTTTTGTTATCAAATGGATTTGTTCGATTGCACACTTGCACTAGGGTCTTATAATTGCTAGGGCCGGCACGTCTCGTAGTTGTACGGCTGCCTAAAGTTCTCTCCGTGCATGTAATGCCTGTCGATCGTGGACTTTTTCTACTGTTTTGACCCATTATCAAAACTTTAGCATGATTTGACCCTAGTTTGGAACTTTTTTTGGATTTGACCCACTTCAAGACGCCAGCAACCATGGCGTTTTGGTTAGATGGAGGACGCCATAGTCTATGGCGTTTAGCCCTGGCCCGCGGTCCTATACATGTATCCACACACAGCTCGGTTCCGAGCGGCTACTAGTCTTCATACATACATGCATGCGTAATATATACGTGCGCCCGTCGGAAACAAAGCAATCGATCCCCTACCTAGCTCTTTTCTGGTCCTAGCTTAGCCTAGCACATTACTTGTGTGTGAGGCCGGCCGGAATAGATCCATCAACCTAAGCCTCGTTTAATCTCATCCCGCTGGTGCGCTTCACCATAAGTTGTGAGAGAGTGCATATGGTCCCGCCAGGCTCCCCTAAGGTTTGGTCACAAAATTCTGATCAACCACATCCTTTATATATATCGGCCATCCGGACTGACCGACACATTCATATCTAGTCTAAATCTGGATGGACATAAGAAGATCCGGAAGGGTTGGATCCAACACACTGTGACCCATCCAATCTAATTGTACGCATGTTAGGGAATCTCTAACGTCGACATGTAAGCTCCTCGCAATCTAATTGACTCGGGAGTGCTGCGAAGACTACCACCAACTGTTGATCCACCGGTTCCCTGGATGTTGAAAAGACATGTTAACGAGATATATGAATGTGTTGAAAGGCATGATATGCTTTGGGTGAATAGATTGGGGATGAACTAACCGGCGAGGGGATAGCGTTCTGTGCCACAAACTCCTCAAAGGTAAGCAGCCTTGGTTTGTACTGGTTGCAATTGAGGAAACCTGTCGGCCGCCATTTCCTGAAAAGCGTGCTGCATCTGGCGATCCCTCTGCTCATGGTATGCATAAAGGCTCTCGTGCCACGCCATGGTCTCCTGGCGTGTGTACTCCATGTAGGCCTACGTATGACATAATGGAACTCATAAAACTACTAAATGTGAAAAATAAAGTTAGCAATGAAGATAAGAGGGAAAATACTTACAGATTGCCGCTCCTGAAAGAGGGACTGTGATTGTGCACTGGTCATGGGCGTGCTCGTGTGCTGGCTCAGACTCGGGTCGATCCGATGGAGCTATGTGTAGGAGATAGTAGGAGTGATCACAACATCGAGAACTGCCTCCCGACCGTGCTCCTTGGGCCCCATGCCCACCACCACCCTGTCGTCCAGATCCGCCGCAATGGGGTCAGGTGTGTCTGGATGTAACCTCAGATACCCATGAGTAGGCCTTCTTCCTCTGCGCGGTCTTCTTGCCGTAGTACTTGGGCTCGCCAGGCTTGGAGTCCTTCCGCGTATGGGTGATCTCCCACGCCTCCATGTGTTAGAGCGGCCGCTTCAGTTTCTCCTCCTGCACCACCAAACAGAGGTCACCAAATAGAGGTTAGTCATACATAAGAAAGTGACGGTAAATAGAAAAAGAAGAATGTTTAATGAGGTTAGTCATACATTAAGTGCCCTGTGGAGAAAGTTGTTTCGGTTCCATGAGCATGTACTCCCTCGTTCCCTTTGTTAGCCTTGTTTTTTATGCTCGTAGCCGCCCAGGCTCCATCCCTATCACACCAAAGATCCACCAATGCCGCCCAAGACTCGTCTTTTCCATAACACCAATTTGGACACACGTACATAATGAAAGCATAATGGCATGTCAACACAGAACAGTGAAATGTACCACAAACATCAGAATGAAAAATCTTTTATACTTACCGCCAAGTACTCGTGCCTCTCCGAGGTAATGCCCATCCTCCGCGCTTCTTCCTTGGTCACCTTCACACCAAGAGCGTTGTGATAGTATGTCGATATGGCCACATAGTGCACCTCGTATTGCATCTGGTGGGCCTTCTTCCTGCATTGGCGTAGCACGATCTGGTCGGCTCTAGCCTTGTGCTCCGGAAGAACTTGATAGAATTTCTATAATCATGCATGAAACAAGAATGAAAGAAGCCATGAGTTAAATCATTCATGAAACTAGAATGGACTTGTGCTTCTGAAGATAACTCACCCAGAAAGTAGTGATCACGGCCTTGGCATGGGTCTCATGGTCCGCGAGGAGGGCCGCTGCTATCTCTTGAGCACTGCGTTGGTCTTCCCTTGAAGAGGAAAGGGTGATGCAGTAAAGCAGCGTAAGTATTTCCCCTAGTTTTTGAGAACCAAGGTATCAATCTAGTAGGAGACCACGCGTGAGTCACCTCGTACCTACACAAACAAATAAGAACCTCGCAACCAACGTGATAAAGGGGTTGTCAATCCATTCACGGCCACTTGCAAGAGTGAGATCTGATAGAGATGATAATAATAAGATAAATATTTTTGGTATTTTTGTGATATAGATTGAAAGTAAAGATTGCAAAATAAAATAGATTAGAAACTTGTATGATGGAAAATAGACCCGGGGGCCATATGTTTCACTAGTGGCTTCTCTCAAGATAGCATAAGTATTACGATGGGTGAACAAATTACTGTCGAGCAATTGATAGAAAAGCGAATAATTATGAGAATATCTAGGCATGATCATGTATATCGGCATCACGTCCGCGACAAGTAGACCGACTCCTGCCTGCATCTACTACTATTACTCCACACATCGACCGCTATCCAGCATGCATCTAGAGTTCATAAGAACAGAGTAACGCCTTAAGCAAGATGACATGATGTAGAAGGATAAACTCATGCAATATGATGTAAACCTCATCTTTTTATCCTCGATGGCAACAATACAATACGTGTTGGTTCCCTTTCTGTCACTGGGATCGAGCACCGCAAGATTCAACCCAAAGCTAAGCACTTCTCCCATTGCAAGAAAGATCAATCTAGTAGGCCAAACCAAACTGATAATTCGAAGAGACTTGCAAAGATAAACCAATCATACATAAAAGAATTCAGAGAAGATTCAAATATTGTTCATAGATAGACTTGATCATAAATCCACAATTCATCGAATCTCGACAAACACACCGCAAAAGAAGATTACATCGAATAGATCTCCAAGAGAATCGAGGAGAACTTCGTATTGAGACCCAAAGAGAGAGAAGAAGCCATCTAGCTACTAGCTATAGACCTGTAGGTCTGAGGTAAACTACTCATGCGTCATCGGAGGGGCCATGGAGTTGATGTAGAGGCCCTCCGTGATCAATGCCCCCTCCGGCGGAGCTCCGGAAAAGGCCCCAAGATGTTTCGTGGTGCTCCTGGATGTTTTTGGGGTACGTGGATATATATAGGAGGAAGAAGTAGGTCGGTGGAGCAACGAGGGGCCCATGAGGGTGGAGGGCGCGCCCCCCTGCCTCGAGGCCGCCTCATTGATTGCTTGACGTCCACTCCAAGTCCTCTGGATCACGTTTGTTGAGAAAATCATGTTGCCGAAGGTTTCACTCTCTTTGGACTCCGTTTGATATTCCTTTTCTACGAAACACTGAAATAGGCAAAAAAACATCAATTTGGGTTGGGCCTCCGGTTAATAGGTTAGTACCAAAAATAATGTAAAAGTGTAAAATAAAGCCCATTAACATCCAAAATAGATAATATAATAGCATGGAACAATAAAAAATTATAGATACGTTGGAGACGTATCGAGCATCCCCAAGCTTAATTCATGCTCGTCCTCGAGTAGGTAAATGATAAAGAAAAGAATTTTTGATGTGGAATGCTTCCTAACATATTTCTCAATGTATTTTTTATTTATTGTGGCATGAATGTTCAGATCCGAAAGATTCAAGATAAAAGTTTAATATTGACATAAAAATAATAATACTTCAAGCATACTAACTAAGCAATCATGTCTTCTCAAAATAACATGGCCAAAGAAAGTTATCCCTACAAAATCATATAGTTTGGCTATGCTCTATCTTCACCACACAAAATATTAAATCATGCAGAACCCCGATGACAAGCCAAGCAATTGTTTCATACTTTTGATGTTCTCAAACTTTTTCAATCTTCACGCAATATATGAGCGTAAGCCATGGACATAGCACTATATGTGGAATAGAATGGTGGTTGCGGAGAAGACAAAAAGGAGAAGATAGTCTCACATCAACTAGGCATATCAACGGGCTATGAACATGCCCATTAATAGATATCAATGTGAGTGAGTAGGGATTGCCATGCAACGGATGCACTAGAGCTATAAGTGTATGAAAGCTCAACAAAAGAAATTAAGTGGTTGTGCATCCGACTTGCTTGCTCACGAAGACCTAGGGCAATTTGAGGAAGCCCATCATTGGAATATACAAGCCAAGTTCTATAATGTAAAATTCCCACTAGTATATGAAAGTGACAACATAGGAGACTCTCTATCATGAAGATCTAGGTGCTACTTTGAAGCACAAGTGTGGTAAAAGATAGTAACATTGTCCCTTCTCTCTTTTTCTCTCATTTTTTATTTTTTTATTTGGGCCTTCTTTCTTCTTTTCTTTTCTTTTGGCCTCTTTTCTCTTTTTTATTTATTTTTCATCTGCAGTCTCATCCCGACTTGTGGGGGAATCATAGTCTCCATCATCCTTTTCCTCACTGGGACAATGCTCTAATAATGATGATCATCACACTTTTATTTACTTACAACTCAAGAATTACAACTCAAGAATTACAACTCAATACTTAGAACAAAATATGACTCTATGTGAATGCCTCCGGCAGTGTACCGGGATCTGCAATGATTCATGAGTGACATGTATGAAAGAATTATGAACGGTGGCTTTGCCACAAATACGATGTCAGCTACATGATCATGCAAGCAATATGACAATGATGAAGCGTGTCATAATAACAGAACGGTGGAAAGTTGCATGGCAATATATCTCGGAATGGCTATGGAAATGCCATAATAGGTAGGTATGGTGGCTGTTTAGAGGAAGGTATATGGTGGGTTTATGGTACCGGTGAAAGTTGCACGGTAGTAGAGAGGCTAGCAATGGTGGAAGGGTGAGAGTGCGTATAATCCATGGACTCAACATTAGTCATAAAGAACTCACATACTTATTGCAAAAATCTATTAGTTATCGAAACAAAGTACTACGCGCATGCTCCTAGGGGGATAGATTGGTAGGAAAAGACCATCGCTTGTCCCCGACCGCCACACATAACGAAGGCAATCAATAAATAAATCATGCTCCGACTTCATCACATAACGGTTCACCATATGTGCATGCTACGAGAATCAAAAACTTCAACACAAGTATTTCTCAAATTCACAACTACTCAACTAGCATGACTCTAATATCACCATCTCCATATCTCAAAACAATTATCAAGTATCAAACTTATCATAGTATTCAATGCACTTATATGAAAGTTTTTATTATTCCTAGAAGAAAATTGCCATGTTGTTCTAAAGGAATCTCAAAATAATATAAGTCAATCATGAGAGATCAATTATCTATATAAAATGAAACCACCACCATGCTCTAAAAGATATAAGTGAAGCACTAGAGCAAAAACTATATAGCCCAAAAGATATAAGTGAAGCACATAGAGTATTCTAATAAATTCCCATTCATGTGTGTCTCTCTCCAAAGGTGTGTACAACAAGGATGATTGTGGTAAACTAAAAAGAAAAGAGTCAAATCATACAAGACGCTCCAAGCAAAACACATATCATGTGGCGAATAAAAATATAGCTCCAAGTAAACTTACCGATAGACGAACACGAAAGAGGGGGATGCCTTCCAGGGCATCCCCAAGCTTAGGATTTTTGGCGTCCTTGGATTTTACCTTGGGGTGCCTTGGGAATCCCCAATCTTAGGCTCTTTCCACTCCTTGTTCCATAATCCATCAAATCTTTACCCAAAATTGAAAACTTCACAACACAAAACTTAAAAGAAAATCTTCATGAGCTCCGTTAGTGAAAGAAAACAAACCACCACTTCTAGGTAATGTAATGAACTCATTCTTGATTTATATTGGTGTTAAACCTACATTATTCCAACTTCTCTATGGTTTATAAACTCTATTACTAGCCATAGATTCATCAAAATAAGCAAGCAACACACGAAAAACAGAATCTGTCAAAAACAGAACAGTCTGTAGTAATCTGTAGCTAACGCAAACTTCTGGAACCCCAAAAATTCTAAAATAAATTTATGGACATGAGGAATTTATCTATTAATCATCTGAAAAAATAATTACCTAAATATCACTCTCAAATAAAGATTGGCAGCAATTATCGTGAGCGCTAAAGTTTCTGTTTTTTACAGCAAGATCAAAAAGACTTTCCCCAAGTCTTCCCAACGGTTCTACTTGTCACAAACACTAATTAAACACAAAAAATACAACCAAAACATAGGCTAGATAAATTATTTATTAAATAACAGAAATGAAAAATATTGGGTTGCCTCCCAGCAAGCGATTTTCTTTAAAGCCTTTTAGCTAGGCATTGATTTCAACGATGGTCACATGAAGGACAAGAATTGAAGCACAAACAGAGCATCATAAAAAACGTGACCAACACATCTAAGTCTAACATAATTCCTATGCATAGGCATATTATAGGCATACAAATTATCATAGCAAGCAAAAACTAGCATATGCAAGGAAGCGGAAAGAAACGATAACAATCTCAACATAACGAGAGGTAATTTAGTAACATGAAAATTTCTACAACCATATTTTCCTCTCTCATAATAATTACATGTAGGATCATAAGAAAATTCAACAATATAGCTATCAAAAAACATATTCTTGACACGATCCACATGTATGCAAAATTGACACTCTTCCAAAATAGTGGGATTAACATTAACTAAAGTCATGACCTCTCCGAACCCACTTTTATAAAAAAAAATCATGAGATTGAACATTCTCCAAATATGTGGGATCTAAAGTTGACACCCTTCCAAACCCACTTTCAATATTATTGCAAACATTATTATAACTCCCATATTCATCATGGGGCTTAAATAAAGTTTCAAGATCATAAGAAGCATCACCCCAATCATGATCATTGCAACAAGTAGTCATAGCAAAACAAGCATCTCCAAGCTTGAGGTTTTGCATATCATTAACACAATTGACATTAAGAGAATTTATAAAAACATCATTGCAATCATGCTTTTCATCGTAGGAACTATCAAGTATGGTGCAATAGCAACGATCATATTTAACATAAGGAACTATAGCAAATTCATCTTCATAAATATTGGCATCATGGCCACAATAATAGCAAGCATCATGTTCATCAAGGGATATTTCAATCAAATCATCGGAATCATAATTTTCTATAGATTCATGCATATCATTATTTTCTTCCGAATCAACGGTCATTCTTTCAATAAATTCTTTGACATAGACATTATGAGCATAGTTTTCATAGCAATATTTAAGTATGTCAAAATTTTCAGATTCGTAGAGAGTAATATCATACTTTTCAATCAAAGAAGCAACTTCATAAGCACCCTTCAAAGCAAAAAATTCTTCAATTTGTTCAATATCGTAGTAACTATAAACACACTTTGCATAAGAAGATAAGATTTCATTATCATTAAACTCACATAGGTAGGGGAGGTGTTTTTAGGGTTCTTAGAGCAACAAGTAAAATCACAAATTTCACAAAGATTCCAAGCATAACATAGCAATCTGTTTATTTGATCCCATAAGAGTGTCCCTTTTTCAGACAAACGGTGACGCACAAAATGAGCATGCTCATCTAAAGATTTCCCATCAACTAGGCTAGTTGGGGTTTCAGCACGAGCGCATAAGGATCGAAGATGATCCAAGTAGAACACTTTAAGTGGATCCATATCAATAGATGTTTAGCAAGCAAAGATGCAAGAAAACAGAAGGCACATGGAAACACAAACAAGGATACATACGGGAAGAAGGCAAACAAAAGAAGAGGCGAATAAAATGGCAAGGGTGAAGTGGGGGAGAGGAAAACGAGAGGCAAATGGCAAATAATGTAATGCGAGGGATAAGAGTTTGTGATGTGTACCTGATATGTCTTGACTTGGCGTAGATCTCCCCGGCAACGGCGCCAGAAACCCTTCTTGCTACCTCTTGAGCACTGTGTTGGTTTTCCCTTGAAGAGGAAAGGGAGATGCAGTAAAGCAGCGTAAGTATTTCCCTCAGTTTTTGAGAACCAAGGTATCAATCCAGTAGGAGACCACGCGCGAGTCACCTTGTACCTACACAAACAAATTAGAATCTCGCAACGAACGTGATAAAGGGGTTGTCAATCCACTACTAGGGAAAAGCCTATACACAGAATTTTCCCAGTAGCGCTGTACAAAATCAAGCGCTGCTGCTACTTAGTAGCAGCGCGCGTAAATAAACCGCGCTACTGCTATGATTTTATCAGTAGCGCGTACTAGCGAAAAGCGCTGCTGCTACGTTTGAACTGGGCGCACATGGCTAGCCCAACCTAGCAGTAGCGCGTATAATGGCCCAGCACTACTGCTAATCTCCTTAGCTGCAGCGCGCTTACGTGTAAAGCGCTGCTGCTAACAGAAATAAAATAAAGTGAAAAACAAGTAGAAAAGTAAATGAAAATGAAAGAAATAGAAAAAGGAGAAAAGGAAAAAATAAAATGTAAGGAAAAATAAAAGAAAAAAGGGAAAAAGGAGAAAGGAATAGCAGTAGCGGGTTTCAGTAAACGCGCTATAGCTAACTTAGCTATAGCGCGTTTCCGGAAACACGCTACCGTTACGTTTCACTTAGACAGCGGTTTCCCCCACCCCGCCCCCCGGCCACCAATTCTTCCCCAAATCCTCCCTCGCCCTCGCCGCTGTCTCCTCACCGCCGCCGCCCGAGGCCGCCCTCAGCCTCACGGCCGTCGCCCGTCGGCCGCCGCGCGCTCTCCCCACGCTGCACCGACCCCAGATTCAACGCCGGCCTCGCCCCCGACCTCAACGCCGCCCGGGACGCCGCCCCTGACCCCGACCTCAACGCCGCCCCGGACGCCGCCCCCGCCCCCCCGACCTCAACGCCTCCCCGGAGCCCCGACCACGACCTCGACGCCGCCTGCCCCTCCCTCGTTGCAGGCACCCGAGGTGAGCACGCCTGCTCCTCCCTCTCCCCTACCTCTGCCTAGGGTTTCTACCTCCATAAAATTAGTTAGGGTGGAAACGAATCGGATGCGGATGCGGCTCAAATGAGTTAGGGTTCATGTAAGGGTGGAAACAAATCAAATTTCTAAGATGAATCATAAAACGAGTAAAATTTGACCACTTATTTCACTTTATAGTTGGATAATTGGAATATCCGCTACCACTTTCCACCCCTATAGGTTCATCAAATTAGATGGTAATTAGGGTAGTAGTTCTTAGGTACTAATTAGTTAGTAAGAACTAGGTACTAATTACGTACTAGAATATTTTTATTTATAGTAAGTTTATTTTTAGTAAGAACTAGTTGAATTAATAGAACTAGTTAGTAAGAACTTGTTGCTATTTTTTTAGTTAAAGCAATTTTCCCGCATCGACGTGGACGATGCCTATCCCGCATCCTCGTCGTCGAGTCGGCGGAGGACGACACCTGCTTGACCAGATGGGCCATGTCCGGGACTGGGCTCCGCCGGGGTGGTACTGGGAGGCTCTACCTACCGGGGGGCGCAGGTTGGTGAGGAGCCAGCCTGTCGTTGACCCAAACCTTCTTTGGTGGCGGTCGCGTGGGCCAGTGACAGTCCAGAGGCTCGAGGACTCCGCGGAGGTGGTGCGTCACCGTGTCAGTGAGGAGGAAGCGCACGTCCGTCGCTACTTGTTTGTGTTGGAGCACAGGTTCTCCAATACATGGCAGGTTCTCCAGGGATCTCAATGGAGCTATGATCCCGTGATGGTTCCTTCTTTGTGGGTGTCCACCGCACGCGCCGATACCCGTCGTGTACTAGGGTTTTAGTTGTACTAGTGATGTTATATGTATGACACTATTCAGGATGTATTTGTTGGAAATATGCCCTAGAGGCAATAATAAAATGATTATTATATTTCCTTGTTCATGATAATTGTCTATTATTCATGCTATAATTGTATTATTCGGAAATCGTAATACATGTGTGAATACATAGACCACAATGTGTCCCTAGTGAGCCTCTAGTTGACTAGCTCGTTGATCAACAGATAGTCATGGTTTCCTGGCTATGGACATGGGGATGTCATTGATAACGGGATCACATCATTAGGAGAATGATGTGATGGACAAGACCCAAACCTAAGCATAGCACAAAGATCGTGTAGTTCGTTTGTTGTAGCTTTTCTGGATGTCAAGTATCATTTCCTTAGACCATGAGATTGTGCAACTCCCGGATACCGTAGGAGTGCCTTGGGTGTGCCAAACGTCACAACGTAACTGGGTGACTATAAAGGTACATTACAGGTACCTCCGAAAGTGTCTGTTGAGTTGGCACGAATCGAGACTGGGATTTGTCACTCCGTATGACGGAGAGGTATCTCTGGGCCCACTCGGTAATGCATCATCATAATGAGCTCAATGTGATCAAGTGGTTGATCACGGGATCATGCATTATGGTACGAGTAAAGTGACTTGCGGGTAACGAGACTGAACAAGGTATTGGGATACCGACGATCGAGTCTCGGGCAAGTAACGTACCGATTGACAAAGGGAATTGAGTACGGGATTGATTAGGTCCTCGACATCGTGGTTCATCCGATGAGATCATCGAGGAGCATGTGGGAGCCAACATGGGTATCTAGATCCCACTGTTGGTTATTGACCAGAGAGTCATCTCGGTCATGTCTGCTTGTCTCCCGAACCCGTAGGGTCTACACACTTAAGGTTCGGTGACGCTAGGGTTGTATAGATATGAGTATGCAGTAATCCGAAAGTTGTTCGGAGTCCCGGATGAGATCCTGGACGTCACGAGGAGTTCCGGAATGGTCCGGAGGTGAAGAATTATATATAGGAAGTGTAGTTTCGGCTATCGGGAAAGTTTCGGGGTCACCGGTATTGTACCAGGACCACCGGATGAGTCCCGGGGGTCCACCGGGTGGGGCCACCCATCCCGAAGGGCCCCATGGGCTTAAGTGGGGAGGGGAACCAGCCCATAGTGGGCTGGTGCCCCCCCCCTTGGGCCCCCCATGCGCCTAGGGTTGGGAACCCTAGGGGAGGGGGCGCCTCCACTTGCCTTGGGGGCTACTCCACCACTTGGCCGCCGCCCCCCCTAGGAGATCCCATCTCCTAGGGCCGGCGCACCCCCTAGGGGGCCTATATAAAGGCGGGGGAGAGGGAGGGCAGCCGCACCTCAAGCCTTGGCGCCTCCCTCTCCCCTGCTACAGCTCTCCCTCTCGCAGAAGCTCGGCGAAGCCCTGCTGCGTTCACTGCTGCATCCACCACCACGCCGTCGTGCTTCTGGATCTTCTTCAACCTCTCCTTCCCCCTTGCTGGATCAAGAAGGAGGAGACGTCATCTGCTCCATACGTGTGTTGAACGCGGAGGTGCCGTTCGTTCGGCACTTGGTCATCGGTGATTTGAGTCACGGCGAGTACGACTCCATCATCCCCGTTCTCTTGAATGCTTCCGCTCGCGATCTACAAGGGTATGTAGATGCACTCTCCTCTCGTTGCTAGATGACTCCATAGATTTATCTTGGTGAAACGTAGGAAATTTTTTTGTTTTCTGCAACGTTCCCCAACAGTGGCATCATGAGCTAGGTCTATGCGTAGTTACTATGCACGAGTAGAACACAAAGTAGTTGTGGGCGTCGATATTGTCAATTTGCTTGCCGTTACTAGTCGTATCTTGATTCGGCGGCATCGTGGGATGAAGCGGCCCGTACCAACCTTACACGTACGCTTACATGAGACCGGTTCCACCGACTGACATGCACTAGATGCATAAGGTGGCTAGCGGGTGTCTTTCTCTCCCACTTTAGTCGGATCGGATTCGATGAACAGGGTCCTTATGAAGTGTATATAGAAATTGGCAATTCACGTTGTGGTTTTGGCGTAGGTAAGAAAACGTTCTTGCTAGAACCCTATTGCAGCCACGTAAAACTTGCAACAACAATTAGAGAACGTCTAACTTGTTTTTGCAGCAAGTGTTTCGTGATGTGATATGGCCAAAAGTTGTGATGAATGATGAATGATATATGTGATGTATGAGATTGATCATGTTCTTGTAATAGGGATCACGACTTGCATGTCGATGAGTATGACAACCGGCAGGAGCCATAGGAGTTGTCTTTATTTATTTATGACCTGCGTGTCAACATAAACGTCATGTAATTACTTTACTTTATTGCTAAAGCGTTAGCCATAGTAATAGAAGTAATAGTTGGCGAGCAACTTCATGGAGACACGATGATGCAGATCATGATGATGGAGATCATGGTGTCATGCCGGTGACAAGATGATCATGGAGCCCAAGATGGAGATCAAAGGAGCTATATGATATTGGCCATATCATGTCACTATTATTTGGTTGCATGAGATGTTTATCATGTTTTTGCATCTTGTTTACTTAGAACGACGGTAGTAAATAAGATGATCCCTCATAATAATTTCAAGAAAGTGTTCCCCCTAACTGTGCGCCGTTGCGACAGTTCGTTGTTTCGAAGCACCACGTGATGATTGGGTGTGATAGATTCCAACGTTCACATACAACGGGTGTAAGACAGATTTACACATGCAAACACTTAGGTTGACTTGACGAGCCTAGCATGTAGAGACATGGCCTCGGAACACAGAAGACCGAAAGGTCGAGCATGAGTCGTATAGAAGATACGATCAACATGAAGATGTTCACCGATGTTGACTAGTCCGTCTCACATGATGATCGGACACGGCCTAGTTAACTCGGATCATGTTATACTTAGATGACTGGAGGGATGTCTATCTGAGTGGTAGTTCATTGAATAATTTGATTAGATGAACTTAAGTATCATGAACTTAGTCTAAAATCTTTACAATATGTCTTGTAGATCAAATGGCCAACGTTGTCCTCAACTTCAACGCGTTCCTAGAGAAAACCAGGATGAAAGACGATGGCAACAACTATACAGACTGGGTCTGGAACCTGAGGATCATCCTCATAGCTGCCAAGAAAGATTATGTCCTACAAGCACCGCTAGGTGACACACCTGTCCCACAGAACCAAGACGTTATGAATGCTTGGCAGACACGTGCTGATGATTACTCCCTCGTTCAGTGCGGCATGCTTTACAGCTTAGAACCGGGGCTCCAAAAGCGTTTTGAGCGACACGGAGCATATGAGATGTTCGAAGAGCTAAAAATGTTTTTCCAAGCTCATGCCCGGGTCGAGAGATATGAAGTCTCTGACAAGTTCTTCAGCTGTAAGATGGAGGAAAATAGTTCTGTCAGTGAGAACATACTCACAATGTCTGGGTTACATAACCGCTTGACTCAGCTGGGAGTTAATCTCCCGGATGACGCAGTTATTGACAGAATCCTTCAGTCGCTTCCACCAAGCTACAAGAGCTTTGTGATGAACTTCAATATGCAGGGGATGGAAAAGACCATTCCTGAATTATTTGCAATGCTGAAATCAGCAGAGGTAGAAGTCAAAAAGGAACATCAAGTGTTGATGGTGAATAAAACCACTAGGTTCAAGAAAGGCAAGGGTAAGAAGAACTTCAAGAAGGACGGCAAGGGAGTTGCCGTGCCCGGTAAGCAAGCTACCGGGAAGAAGCCAAAGAATGGACCCAAGCCCGAGACTGAGTGTTTTTATTGCAAGGGAAGTGGTCACTGGAAGCGGAACTGCCCCAAATACTTAGCGGACAAGAAGGCCGGCATCACGAAAGGTATATGTGATATACATGTAATTGATGTGTACCTTACCAGTACTCGTAGTAGCTCCTGGGTATTTGATACCGGTGCGGTTGCTCACATTTGTAACTCAAAGCAGGAGCTGGGGAATAAGCGGAGACTGGCGAAGGACGAGGTGACGATGCGCGTCGGGAATGGTTCCAAGGTCGATGTGATCGTCGTCGGCACGCTACCTCTACATTTACCTACGGGATTAGTTTTAAACCTCGATAATTGTTATTTAGTGCCAGCTTTAAGCATGAACATTGTATCAGGATCTCGTTTAATACGAGATGGCTACTCATTTAAATCCGAGAATAATGGTTGTTCTATTTATATGAGAGATATGTTTTATGGTCATGCTCCGATGGTGAATGGTTTATTCTTAATGAATCTCGAGCGTAATGCTACACATGTTCATAGTGTGAATACCAAAAGATGTAAGGTTGATAATGATAGTCCCACATACTTGTGGCACTGCCGCCTTAGTCACATAGGTGTCAAACGCATGAAGAAGCTCCATGAAGATGGACTTTTAGAGTCTCTTGATTATGAATCATTTGACACGTGCGAACCATGCCTCATGGGTAAAATGACCAAGACTCCGTTCTCAGGAACAATGGAGCGAGCAACCAACTTATTGGAAATCATACACACTGATGTGTGCGGTCCAATGAGCGTTGAGGCTCGCGGTGGCTATCGTTATGTTCTCACCCTCACTGATGACTTGAGTAGATATGGGTATGTCTACTTAATGAAACATAAGTCTGAGACCTTTGAAAAGTTCAAGGAATTTCAGAGTGAGGTTGAGAATCAACATGACAGGAAAATCAAGTTCTTGCGATCAGATCGTGGGGGAGAATACTTGAGTCACGAATTTGGCACACACTTAAGAAAATGTGGAATAGTTTCACAACTCACTCCGCCTGGAACACCTCAGCGTAATGGTGCGTCCGAACGTCGTAATCGCACTCTATTAGATATGGTGCGATCTATGATGTCTCTTACCGATTTACCGCTATCATTTTGGGGCTATGCTTTAGAGACTGCCGCATCCATTTTAAATAGGGCACCGTCGAAATCCGTTGAGACGACACCGTATGAATTATGGTTTGGGAAGAAACCTAAGCTGTCGTTTCTAAAAGTTTGGGGATGCGATGCTTATGTCAAGAAACTTCAACCTGAAAAGCTCGAACCCAAGTCAGAAAAATGTGTCTTCATAGGATACCCTAAAGAAACTATTGGGTATACCTTCTACCTCAGATCCGAAGGCAAAATCTTTGTTGCCAAGAATGGATCCTTTCTAGAGAAGGAGTTTCTCTTGAAAGAAGTAAGTGGGAGGAAAGTAGAGCTTGATGAAGTACTGCCTCTTGAAGCGGAGAGTAGCGTAGCTCAGGAAAATGTTCCTGTGGTGCCTGAACCAATTAGAGAGGAAGTTAATGATGATGATCAAGATACTTCGGATCAAGCTCCTACTGAACTTCGAAGGTCCACAAGGACACGTTCCGCACCATAGTGGTACGGCAACCCTGTCTTGGAAATCATGTTGTTAGACAATGGTGAACCTTCGAACTATGAAGAAGCGATGGCGGGCCCGGATTCCGACAAATGGCTGGAAGCCATGAAATCCAAGATAGGATCCATGTATGAAAACGAAGTATGGACTTTGACTGACTTGCCCGATGATCGGCGAGCCATAGAAAATAAATGGATCTTTAAGAAGAAGACAGACGCGGATGGTAATGTGGCCATCTATAAAGCTCGGCTTGTCGCTAAGGGTTATCGACAAGTTCAAGGGGTTGACTACTATGAGACTTTCTCACCTGTTGCGAAGCTGAAGTCCGTCCGAATCATGTTAGCAATTGCCGCATTCTATGATTATGAGATATGGCAAATGGACGTCAAAGCGGCATTCCTTAATGGTTTCCTTAAGGAAGAATTGTATATGATGCAGCCGGAAGGTTTTGTCGATCCTAAGAATGCTGACAAGGTGTGCAAGCTCCAACGCTCGATTTATGGGCTGGTGCAAGCATCTCGGAGTTGGAACATTCGCTTTGATGAGATGATCAAAGCGTTTGGGTCTATGCGGACTTATGGAGAAGCCTGCGTTTACAAGAAAGTGAGTGGGAGCTCTGTAGCATTTCTCATATTATATGTAGATGACATACTTTTGATGGGAAATGATATAGAACTTTTGGACAGCATTAAGGCCTACTTGAATAAGAGTTTTTCAATGAAGGACCTTGGAGAAGCTGCTTATATATTAGGCATCAAGATCTATAGAGATAGATCAAGACGCCTCATAGGTCTTTCACAAAGCACATACCTTGATAAGATATTGAAGAAGTTCAATATGGATCAGTCTAAGAAGGGGTTCTTGCCTGTGTTGCAAGGTGTGAAATTGAGCTCAGCTCAATGTCCGACCACGGCAGAAGATATAGAAGAGATGAGTGTCATCCCCTATGCATCAGCCATAGGGTCTATTATGTATGCCATGCTGTGTACCAGACCTGACGTAAACCTTGCCGTAAGTTTGGTAGGTAGGTACCAAAGGAATCCCGGCAAGGAACACTGGACAGCGGTCAAGAATATCCTAAAGTACCTGAAAAGGACTAAGGAAATGTTTCTCGTTTATGGAGGTGACGAAGAGCTCGTCGTAAAGGGTTACGTCGATGCTAGCTTCGACACAGATCTGGATGACTCTAAGTCACAAACCGGATACGTGTATATATTGAATGGTGGGGCAGTAAGCTGGTGTAGTTGCAAGCAAAGCGTTGCGGCGGGATCTACATGTGAAGTGGAGCACATGGCAGCCTCGGAGGCAGCACACGAAGCAGTCTGGGTGAAGGAGTTCATTACCGACCTAGGAGTCATACCCAATGCGTCGGGCCCGATGACTCTCTTCTATGACAACACTGGAGCTATTTCCCTTGCCAAGGAGCCCAGGTTTCACAAGAAGACCAGGCATATCAAGCGTCGCTTCAACTCCATTCATGAAAGTGTTCAAAATGGAGACATAGAGATTTGTAAAGTGCATACAGACCTGAATGTAGCAGATCCGTTGACTAAACCTCTCCCTAGAGCAAAACATGATCAACACCAGAATTCCATGGGTGTTCGATTCATCACAATGTAACTAGATGATTGACTCTAGTGCAAGTGGGAGACTGTTGGAAATATGCCCTAGAGGCAATAATAAAATGATTATTATGTTTCCTTGTTCATGATAATTGTCTATTATTCATGCTATAATTGTATTATCCGGAAATCGTAATACATGTGTGAATACATAGACCACAATGTGTCCCTAGTGAGTCTCTAGTTGACTAGCTCGTTGATCAACAGATAGTCATGGTTTCCTGGCTATGGACATGGGGATGTCATTGATAACGGGATCACATCATTAGGAGAATGATGTGATGGACAAGACCCAAACCTAAGCATAGCACAAAGATCGTGTAGTTCGTTTGCTGTAGCTTTTCTGGATGTCAAGTATCATTCCCTTAGACCATGAGATTGTGCAACTCCCGGATACCGTAGGAGTGCCTTGGGTGTGCCAAACATCACAACGTAACTGGGTGACTATAAAGGTACATTACAGGTATCTCCGAAAGTGTCTGTTGGGTTGGCACAAATCGAGACTGGGATTTGTCACTCCGTATGACGGAGAGGTATCTCTGGGCCCACTCGGTAATGCATCATCATAATGAGCTCAATGTGATCAAGTGGTTGATCATGGGATCATGCATTACGGTATGAGTAAAGTGACTTGCCGGTAACAAGACTGAACAAGGTATTGGGATACCGATGATCGAGTCTCGGGCAAGTAACGTACCGATTGACAAAGGGAATTGAGTACGGGATTGATTAGGTCCTCGACATCGTGGTTCATCCGATGAGATCATCGAGGAGCATGTGGGAGCCAACATGGGTATCCAGATCCCATTGTTGGTTATTGACCAGAGAGTCGTCTCGGTCATGTCTGCTTGTCTCCCGAACCCGTAGGGTCTACACACTTAAGGTTCGGTGACGCTAAGGTTGTATAGATATGAGTATGCAGTAATCCGAAAGTTGTTCGGAGTCCCGGATGAGATCTTGGACGTCACAAGGAGTTCCGGAATGGTCCGAAGGTGAAGAATTATACATAGGAAGTGTAGTTTCGGCTATCGGGAAAGTTTCGGGGTCACCGGTATTGTACCGGGACCACCGGATGAGTCCCGGGGGTCCACCGGGTGGGGCCACCCATCCCGAAGGGCCCCATGGGCTTAAGTGGGGAGGGGAACCAGCCCATAGTGGGCTGGTGCGCCCCCCCCCTTGGGCCCCCCATGCGCCTAGGGTTGGGAACCCTAGGGGAGGGGGCGCGTCCACTTGCCTTGGGGGCTACTCCACCCCTTGGCCGCCGCCCCCCCTAGGAGATCCCATCTCCTAGGGCCGGTGCACCCCCTAGGGGCCTATATAAAGGCGGGGGAGAGGGAGGGCAGCCGCACCTCAAGCCTTGGCGCCTCCCTCTCCCCTGCTACAGCTCTCCCTCTCGCAGAAGCTCGGCGAAGCCCTGCTGCGTTCACTGCTGCATCCACCACCACGCCGTCATGTTGTTGGATCTTCTTCAACCTCTCCTTCCCCCTTGCTAGATCAAGAAGGAGGAGATGTCATCCGCTCCGTACGTGTGTCGAATGCGGAGGTGTCATCCGTTCGGCACTTGGTCATCGGTGATTTGAATCACGGCGAGTACGACTCCATCATCCCCGTTCTATTGAACGCTTCCGCTCGCGATCTACAAGGGTATGTAGATGCACTCTCCTCTCGTTGCTAGATGACTCCATAGATTGATCTTGGTGAAACGTAGGAATTTTTTTTGTTTTCTGCAACGTTGCCCAACAGTATTAGTGATAATATTCGACGATGTGCGGACGCATGAGATGATTTACTTTTGCCTCTTTAATGCATGCTAATTTGAGTCTTATAAGATATTTGAAATGTATATCTTGTGTTTCTCAATATCCAAGTGGCCGGTCATGTTTGCAGGTTACACCTCCGAGTGGCCTATGTTTTGCCGGAGTGTTGATTCATTTCCGTTCCGGCACATTTCAGGCGCTCGATATATCCTATTTTAGCAAAGGTCATGCCGGATTTTCCCGTGAATTTTGCATGACTTTTGCCAGAATATGTAGGAAATATCGAGTGCCCCGGATTTGTGTGTTGAGTATCCTGGTAGTTGTCTTCTATCGATTTTCAATTAATGTTTTAACTATGAACATAGGAAATGTCTGATGACAACAAGGATTTCGGTATTTGCAAATACTGCGAAGACGAGCGCGGCCTGTGCGACGGAATCTTCCTAGATGATGATAGGCGCTTCAGCATCAAGCTGGGCGAGAACTTCGAAGTGGATACAGTAAGTCACAATGACAAGTCTTTTTTCGTAATTAAGCATGACATCTGCTTCATTTGCTTGAACTTATATTTTTTTACTATTCTACTAGCGTATCCCCTGCCATGCAAGAGTTTTTGTATTGGATAAGATAGGTTTCGGTCATACTATGGAGGTAAAGAAAGTTTATTTGAAGACCGAGCATGGTTATATTTTCCATGCAAAATTATACAATTCAGACGACTACACCTATTTTGGATGCAAAACATGGCGAGCACTATGCAAGACTTATGCATTTCAGACTGATATGGTTATCACCTTTGATATTCGTCCGGAAGATGATATTGAATGTAATACCGACATCTGGGTCGATGTGCAGACGCCTCCAGTTACACCAAAATGTAAGTTTCTCAACCATATTTATGTCTTTGATATTGTTTATTCAAAAATAGTTGACAACAAATTTGTATTGTCAGCTTATTTCGGTGCAAGCAAACATGTCCAGCGCTTGGTAGACAGGACCTACTACTGTCCCGGGGCTGAACTAAACTGTGAGGAGCTAAGTCATTATGTTTCATGGCTTGAGGATCTTGATACCATCAAGACAAATTTTCTTCCTGGACTTAGAAATCTTAGTACTGAAAACGTGCGACCAAGAGTGTTCGTCATGAACTACGGTCACATCTATTTAGGAAGGATGTTAAGATTTTTACTATTTGTCCTCAGTGCATCTTTTCCATACATTATTTGTGAAGCTAAACTTCATTGCTAAGTATGTGACCATACGATGTTCTTCAACAGGGACTCTCGATGAATGTTGTGCCTTATGGGATCGAGACTAAAGGTACCATGAGTATTATTAGCTTACGGCCAAGATATCCTACATGTTACTTTAGTGCATTCAAGATCAGCGATGAATGCTTAATAGTGCAAGACTGGACAAGATATGTGATGGGGGAGCGCAGACAAGTACTAGGGGGCAGCAAACAGATGTGCTACCCAAAATTAGGAGACAGGTTCATCTGCATGCTCCAACTTGATTAAGGAGGAGAGCTACACATGTTTTATGTTGTTTTACCTAAGAGAGAGCAGCAGGAGTGATTAGCTAGAAATGAGTTTGAGGATGATGATGTGCTACACTATTACTATGATGATAAAATAGCTAGTGTTGGTGGTAATGACTGATGATTATTATTAGCTAGTGTTAGTGGTGATTAAATAAATATTGTTGGTGCTAATGATTATATTGATGATTAAATAGCTTGTGCTGGCGGATTAGATTCAAGTGGAGGCAACATGTGGTGCACATCGAAAGTACTACTAGTCCAAACTAGATCAAGTTTGGATTAGTAGTATACTTTTGACATGCACCACATATTGCCTCCACTTGAACCTAATCCACCTTCATTTGACACACTGTTATGGACATAATGATGTAAACCTCATAACTGGTATTGTACCAATATTTGTACGATGGCGCATAAATACACTAAAAATAAAAAAATAAAAAACAATACTAGTAGCGATGGAAACAAAACACGCTGCTAGTAGTTACATTAGCAGCAGCGTGGGAGAGAACAAGCGCTGCAGCTATTTGCCCTAGCAGTAGCGCGTGCAGCACGTGTTACTGCTAAGCAATAGCTGTAGCGCCTTATTAGTAGCGCGCCTACCCGCGCTACTAGTGAGCACAAAACCAGCTATACTGCTAGGGTTTTCCCTAGTAGTGATCCCTTCACGGCCACATGCAAGAGTGAGATCTGATAGAGATGATAATAATAAGACAAATATTTTTGGTATTTTTATGATATAGATTGAAAGTAAAGATTGCAAAATAAAATAGATTGGAAACTTGTATGATGGAAAATAGACCCGGGGGCCATAGGTTTCACTAGTGGCTTCTCTCAAGATAGCATAGGTATTACGGTGGGTGAACAAATTACTGTCGAGCAATTGATAGAAAAGCGAATAATTATGAGAATATCTAGGCATGATCATGTATATAGGCATCACGTTCGCGACAAGTAGACCGACTCCTGCCTGCATCTACTACTATTACTCCACACATCGACCGCTATCCAGCATGCATCTAGAGTATTAAGTTCATAAGAATAGAGTAACGCCTTAAGCAAGATGACATGATGTAGAGGGATAAACTCATGCAATATGATGTAAACCCCATCTTTTTATCCTCGATGGCAACAATACAATACGTGTCGGTTCTCTTTCTGTCACTGGGACTGAGCACCGCAGGATTGAACCCAAAGATAAGCACTTCTCCCATTGCAAGAACGATCAATCTAGTAGGCCAAACCAAACTGATAATTCAAAGAGACTTGCAAAGATAAACCAATCATACATAAAATAATTTAGAGAAGATTCAAATATTGTTCATAGATAGACTTGATCATAAACCCACAATTCATCGAATCTCGACAAACACACCGCAAAAGAAGATTACATCGAATAGATCTCCAAGAGAATGGAGGAGAACTTTGTATTGAGACCCAAAGAGAGAGAATAAGCCATCTAGCTACTAGCTATGGACCCGTAGGTCTGAGGCAAACTACTCACACATCATCGGAGGGGCCATGGAGTTGATGTAGAGGCCCTCCCTGATCAATGCCCCCTCCGACGGAGCTCCGGAAAAGGCCCCAAGATGGGATCTCTTGGGTACAGAAGGCTGTGGCGGAGGAAATAGGGTTTCCTGGTGCTCCTGGATGTTTTCAGGGTACGTGGATATATATAGGAGGAAGAAGTAGGTCACTGGAGCAACGAGGGGCCCACGAGGGTGGAGGGCGCACCCCTGCCCTGCCTCGTTGATTGCTTGATGTCCACTCGAAGTCCTCTGGATCACGTTTGTTGAGAAAATCACGTTCCCGAAGGTTTCATTCCGTTTGGTGTGTTTGATATTCCTTTTCTATGAAACACTAAAATAGGCAAAAAACAGCAATTTGGGCTGGCCCTCCGGTTAATAGGTTAGTCCCAAAAATAATATAAAACTGTAAAATAAAGCCCATTAACATCCAAAACAGATAATATAATAGCATGGAACAATAAAAATTATAGATATGTTGGAGACATATCAGCCGCTTCCTAGTGGTCCCAGCTTGTGGCCAAAACCCGACGATCCGAGTGCCTAACTGGATCCGGACAGTACAACCCCGGCCAGTGTAACTTCAGTAAGACGTTGATGAGGCCGTTGGGAATCCGTCCCCTTTAGGATATATCCAATTGCTGCAAAAGAATGAAATATTAGCATGTGACAAGCAAAATAAATAACTACCGGAATGAGCATATGACAAGCAAAATAATGAAATTATTATAAAGTGGCACTTAGTCTTTCCCCATGGGCTCAATGAGCCACTTCAGCTCCTCAGTAGCAGGAATCTGCTTTGGTAGCTTTGCGTTACCACGCAGCCACCCCTTCACTACTAGGGAAAACCCTAGCAGCAGCGGGTTTTGGGTGTATCAGTAGCGCGGGTGCCCGCGCTACTGATACGGCGCCACAACTAACTTGTAGCAGTAGCGCGTGTTGACACACACTACTTCTATACATGGTTAGCTGTAGCGTGCGTTGCAGACAGCGCTACTGCTAATTATCTGTAGCGGGTCTTATACCCCGCGCTACTGATATTACTTTCAAAAACAAAAAAATCTCAATCCCGTGCGTGTTTTCAATGGCAGCAGTGGTTCGATCTAGTGATTGTTGGGGTCACCGGAGGCATGAACGGAGAGCGGCAGACCAGATCCGGCGGTGGCTGTTGGAGAGGGCCCGTTTCTATGGAAGAACTAGGCCGCACGTGGGGCTCCTCTTCCTGACCATGCCAGATAGCTCCTGGTCGTCCATGGCGACGACCTGCACAGGCATGGACATGGGAGGGTGAGTGAAACCAGAGGGAGAGAGAGAAAAGGAAAACCGAGGGAGAGAGGAAGGTGATGGAGGGAGTAGAAGAGCTACTCACCGGTGGTTGATACGTCTCCAACGTATCTATAATTTTTGATTGCTCCATGCTATATTATCTTCTGTTTTTGGACATTATTGGGCTTTATTATTTACTTTTATATTATTTTTGGGACTAACCTATTAACCAGAGGCCCAGCCAAGAATTGCTATTTTTGGCCTATTTCAGAGTTTCGCAGAAAAAGAATATCAAACAGAGTCCAAACAGAGTGAAACCTTCGGGAACATGATTTTTGGAACGAACAAGATCAAGGAGACTTGGACCCTACGCCAAGCAACCAACAGGGAGGGGACGAGGTAGGGGGCGCGCCTACCCCCCCCCCCAGGAGCACCCTCCACCCTCGTGGGCCCCCTGTTGCTCCACCGACGTACTCCTTCCTCCTATATATACCTACGTACCCCCAAACGATCAGATACGGAGCCAAAACCCTAATTCCACCGCCGTAACTTTCTGTATCCATGAGATCCCATCTTGGGGCCTGTTTCGGAGCTCCGCCGGAGGGGGCATCGATCACGGAGGGCTTCTACATCAACACCATAGCCCTTCCGATGAAGTGTGAGTAGTTTACTTCAGACCTTCGGGTCCATAGTTATTAGCTAGATGGCTTCTTCTCTCTTTTTGGATCTCAATACAATGTTCTCCCCCTCTCTTGTGGAGATCTTGTTGAATAAATATTAGCAATCTAATATGGATCTTCTTTTGAATCAAGTTTTACTCATTTCTTTCATTCAGGAATGGACACTGGACAAGAATGAAATGTGGGAATATCGGGATTGGCAGATTTTTTATATTGAAATAAAAAAACTCAACACGACTAGTGAATTCAAATTAGAGTCACTTGCGGATTTCTTCAAATTGTTGTAGTGTAGTATTGTGGTTTTTCAGTAAAGACCCCGACCTATAAATATTCACAGCCCGGCTCATACGGGCGGACAATATTCACCCAGAGCCCCGTTGCGACCGCAATGCTGTTCTTGAAGGACCTTACCTTAGAGCAAAAAAAAGGGAATAGAAGTTAGGAAGACTACTGACGTAGGGCGGCGGGTGAGCTCAACCTCGAACCAAACAAGCAACGGATTGAGCAACTAGCGCGAAAGCCGTTGCGCGTTAGCGCATCCGTTTTCTTGCTCCAGGTTATTAGTTTCTATTCTCTCCCTGCACGAACCTCGGTCCAATCAATTTGTTTGGAATTGGGGTTAGGACCGGTTAGAACTCCCATTTCCCGATCGGAGGTTTGAGCTGCTATGGCAAGCTTTTTTTCCGAATAGTGGGTATGGGGAACCCACCGTACCAACACGATTGGCTGGTGTTGCTGATACCGGACCCGTTATAACCCCGATTGGAAGGGCAGGCCAGTCTGAGGCTCTGGGGATGCGAGGCCATTGAAAGTGAGTATCCCATATTCTATGACGGAGATAGAGCATTAATTGTAGTTTTCACCCCACCTTAACGACCGAGCGAGGGATGAAATCTTTCGACGACTAGGGAGGCGTCACCCGAGGCCGATTCCAGTGGATCACTATAGAATCTTCTAGAAGCAGGTTCTCCGGGCACTATGGTAGGACGTGGATCGATCATGACGAGAATGGACTTCTCTGTCATGTAATGGTTTAGAAGAGTCACGGTCCTGTTCCCCGCCGGGCTTTTTCCCTTCTCAACTAGACGAAGGAGATATTCATTCCATTCAGGCAGGTGAGGAAGGGCGGCGTCGGCTTGACCCTGTCTTCTCTCTTGGTCGGGTCGGAGGCTAAGTTTCTCATTCAGTGGTGAGGTGTTCATAGAAAGCAAGGCCTCGCCCAACGAGTGGCGGATTTGGTTTGGATGGGGTCTCGCTTGGACGCTGGGGAGATCCATAGATCTGGATAGAGTCTTTCTCGCTCAGTAAAGAAGAGTACGCGCGCTACGGCTTACGCAGTGGATCTTCGGGCAACCAACCCGGCACATCAAATTCCGATCAACAACTTGGAGGTATGGCTGAGTGGCTTAAGGCATTGGTTTGCTAAATCGACATACAAGAAGATTGTATCATGGGTTCGAATCCCATTTCCTCCGGCACGGAAGTAGAACGGGCGGGCGAAATTACGTGAGAGAAAGAACCTCAGATTGATGGAGTCCGCCGTCGGACAGAATAGATGCTTAGTGACTAGGAGCGGAGCGCCCCTTTCTTGTTCTTGGTGGCGTCTATAGCGAAGAAGACATTCCCGAACGAGGGCCGTCCAGTCCCTGGCCGGCTCTCGGTTCTTGAGCAAGCTCCTCCACTGCAGGTAGGATGCTCATAGATGAAGAAAAGAGACTTTAGGCAAGTGGTTCTGGTAGCTCAGCTGGTTAGAGCAAAACAAGCAACGGATTGAGCAACTAGCGCGAAAGCCGTTGCGCGTTAGCGCATCCGTTTTCTTGCTGGACTGCAAATCCTTTTTTTCTTGTTTCAGTGGGAAGAGCAAGGGGCATTGCCCTTGAAATCCTTCAGTGGTTCGAATCCACATCTGAGCGTCTTTTTTTCGGTATGCCGCTCCGCGAGCAAGGAGCGCCGCGAGGAGAGCGAGAGAACGAAGTGGGCTTTGGTGATGTCAGAATTTGCACCTATTTGTATCTATTTAGTGATCAGTCCGCTAGTTTCTTTGATTCCACTCGGTGTTCCTTTTCCATTTGCTTCCAATAGTTCGACCTATCCAGAAAAATTGTCGGCCTACGAATGTGGTTCCGATCCCTTCGGTGATGCCAGAAGTCGTTTCGATATACGATTTTATCCGGTTCCTATTTTATTTATTATCCCTGATCCGGAAGTCACCTTTTCTTTTCCTTGGGCAGTACCTCCTAACAAGATTGATCTGTTTGGATCTTGGTCCATGATGGCCTTTTTATTGATTTTGACGATTGGATCTCTCTATGAATGGAAAAGGGGTGCTTCGGATCGGGAGTAACCACTTTTGAAAGGGCAAAGGGGGGAAGGACATAGGAAAGAGGGATGCCTACAAAAAATCAATTGATTCGTCATGGTAGAGAAGAAAAACGGCGCACGGACCGTACTCGAGCTTCGGATCAATGTCCCCAGAAGCAAGGAGTATGCCTGCGTGTTTCGACGAGAACACCGAAAAAACCTAATTCAGCTCTACGTAAGATAGCAAAAGTACGGTTGAGCAATCGACATGATATATTTGCTCACATTCCAGGCGAAGGTCATAATTCGCAGGAACATTCTATAGTCTTAGTCAGAGGAGGTAGAGTGAAAGATTCGCCAGGTGTGAAATCCCATCGTATTCGAGGAGTCAAGGATTTGCTGGGAATTCCGGATCGTAGAAAGGGAAGATCTAAATATGGTGCAGAAAGACCTAAATCGAAATGAATGGAAGATGCCTCTGGAACTTTTTGGTTCTTTTTTGGGGGCGATATGGAAGCAGCTAGCTCCCTTTCCCTTATTACGTTACCATTTCTCTCCGCTATTCTTCGCTTAGAAGGGCTTGAGAACGAAATAAAAGTCAATCCTCTCACCAATGAAGCACATAGGGATAGGATGCTCAAGCTCCTTGATGAGATTATTATCGATCCAAACGATCCACAGAATGCAGGGGTAATCCTTGCTTCCAGGATACGCGTCGAGATTAATAAAATCGTGGACGATATCGATCCGTATTGGCTAATCGACCTTTCCTCTAATATAAGCGCGCTTTCTGAAGCAGTGCATGGAGGGGTGGAATGGGATCATCGGGTCGAATATCGCCGTCAGGCTTTGGCGGATTTGCAAGAATTTGGTGCAAATGGTTTGGTCTTTAAAAGGGCTGTGAGGGACGTGTGGCCTTCGTCGATGGGAAATCCATCGTATGCGTTACAAATCCACTAGCATTTTGTTCGTGAAAGAATGTTCTTGTTTTTCGTTGGAAAAACCAACGCCGATCTAAAACTAAGTCTCCCTTTCTCTTTTGTTTGGGAGCAGAGCAGACTTTTCCGTGCTACCCCATCCCATGTTACCGTTTCAAAATAACAATCCTCTCTTATTATACGCTTCATCTACCGAACCTGATTTGACACTCATTTTCATACTTTTTTTTATATTATCTCCTCTGACGAAGACGAACTGGCAGAAATTTCCTTTTTGCTGCACGAGTGCAGTTTCTATGATCTCAATTGCCAAATGGCTCTCGAGTTTATAAATCTTATGAACGAAGCCCCACTATATTGATATATATTCGTAGTTGGGATTCGTCGTTTCTTCGTAGTTGTCGCAATCACTTCAAGCAGTGGAAAGAACCAAAAATGTGCGGAAAGTCCTTGGGCTGTTGAACAGAATCCAACCACACTAGAATGGTTGGTACAAAGCCCTCCGGCCTTTCATACTTTTGGAGAACTTCCTGCGGTAAAAGAGACAAAAAGCTAGGCGCATATGCGTCCTAACTATTGCCTCTTTCTGGCTCCGTATTGAAAACTCGAATTGGTAGGTTTCTCGAAGTAGTTTTAGTAGGTTTCTCAGGAAATAGAGATGCCGAGGCCCCTACTTACCTACCGGGTAGGTGGGGGGGGGGAAGAAGAGTGGGAACGAGGGCTTCTTTCACTTGTTTGTTTTCCTACAACGGTATCTCCGAACTCAACGGCTCCCACGATTTGGAGCGATAGCGAATTCATACGAGGACTACGAAGCGAATAATTGCATTCCTTCCAGGAGGTCGAGCGCACGCTTTCCTCGGTTTCGAATCAAGGGACAAAGATAGATCCTCGGTAACGGCAAAGGGGATAGCCTTGCTTTTGAACATTCATGTGCATATATTTTCATTAGATGTGCAATCGAAATCAGTAGGAGAGAAACTTTCATCCCTATATTTCCACTGAAATGGAATTAGCGATACCTTTGCTTTTAGTTTGAATTCATGAATCCTGTTTCTAGTGGCGAGTAACTACTACGAAAGGTACGGAAAACGGGAAAGGCAAAGCACAGGAAAGAAGAATATATTCAATAATGTCATCCTTGTTTCGGTACCGGATTCAACTTGTCGAGGCTTCTGCTCGTAACGTCACTCACTGGATCAAATCAAAGGGCTCGGTTTCTGCTCCTCGGCAAAGGCAAAGTCAATTCAATAGGAATCCGAATCCTAAAAGGCAAGACCCAAACCACCGGTCGATCAACAGTTCTTCTTTCACTTCCATCTCTTGATACCTGTTTTCTTGCTTTTCTTACCACTGCTGTAGTGAACCGCATCTCTAAGCACCGGGAGTCGTGAACCGCGCACAAGGTCCTTCTTAAACTAGAAATAAGTGAAATAATTGTTCTGGGTCACCTTGGCTTTTGTGTTCAGTAGTTAGTAGGGGAAGTTGCCCGGCTTGGTATCTCTCTTCCCTGTAGAAAACCAATCACAAGTCCCTCCTTATTTTCACTCCAAAAAGCTGGAAAAAAGAGCAAATCTCGGATAGCCTAACTTGTTTTTTTGCCCTGGAAAAGGCAGCTACTATCCCTGCTGGATTTCCAGAAAACGGAATGTACCTAGGGAACCCTATTGATCAGATCAGAGACTGAACCTAGTGATCTTTCTCCTGCTGGCAAGCATCGATACCTGTCTCCTAATGAATTGATCTTCTCTTGGGCTCTGATTCACACAATCGGAAAGCCCTTGCGATGTGGGTCACCCTTTTCCTCTATACATCTGTTCAGCAAAGGGGGCTTGCTATTCTCTGCAATTGAAGGTTGGGCCTACATATCTCTTATTTGTGTGGATCAACCATCCAACCTTTCCTCTTTCTTTCCATAAAAGCGTAGGTAGAATGCGTATAGTAATGGTAGAGCTGATGTATGGCTAAGCAGGGCTGATGGAGCTCTTGGAAAGAAGTCAGTATCCAGCTTATCCCTAGTCTAGCACTCTGCTGTGAAGTCAGAAACCCATTAACAAGCAAGGCTGTAGTGAACCTCTTCCTTAAGGGATTGTGGAATGCACACATCCCGGAATACAGTTGGGTGATCCATTAAGCTAAGCAAGAGCTATGAACAACCTAGTGACGCGGTGGCAAGCATCGATACGAGGAAGGTGATAGATCAGATACGATTTCCTTCATAGGATACTCTTTTTCCTTCGGATTGTGGAATGATAGGAAGGGCCTAATAGTAGTGATTTAGTGCGATGTGAGGTGCCCCGCGCGTGAGACTTTCTGAGGTTAAGAAAATAATAACAGGGTGGCTTTCTTAGACTCGGCTCTATAGCACTCTTTGAGTAAGTTCGTTAACGAGGTAGCAGTTCTACACGAATGAAAACAGACCTATCTTCTCTTTCTTGGGCGGGGCACCAAATTCATGTATCTTTACCAATTAACCAATTTCTTGACGCTGGGGTGGATCCTAAAGAGATACCACTTCCTCATGAATTTATCTTGAATCGGGACCTTTTGCCTCAATCTTTATCAAAGTTTTGGTATCTAGCTTATCCAGCTACAGTATAGTATACTCCTTCCTTGCTCGATAGAGCTCTTTGAATCCGCTTCAACTAAATGCGTAAAATAGATTAATTTCTTCAAAAGCCAGTTTCTTTCGAGAAGGCAGGAGGCCCATAGCGAGTTACAATAGTGCCAGTTCTTGTACGGAAGGCCGTAATTCTGGTAACCACGACTGCTCTAAGAATGATCCGGGCTAGCCGGGCACATCACATCAAAGTTAGGTCATTTGTCAAAAACATGGCAAATAGCTCAGTTGGTTTGGTAAGGGAGCTATTCTCTCACTTAAACCACTCCCATATTAGGTATTCTATCTCGTCTTAAAGTTCCCCCGCATTACCCATAACTTACCACCTGTATCTCCGGAACTCAAATCGCAAAATGACAATGCTTTCGATAGTCTGTACTAAATTACTTTGTACGAATGCACATCTGGCCGTCGGGTAGCTGATCACCATTTCAAAGTCTATATCCGTGGTTCAAGAAATGGAATTGCTATTCTCGATTCAGACAAGACACTGATTTGTTTACGAAACGCTCTTCATTTTATAGGATCTCCCAGTCGTCAAAAAGGCCGTTCCTTCTTTTTAAAGACCAATCATTTATTTATTTATGAGATAACGGAAGAAATGGCGAGCTATTTAAGAAGCTATTTAAGAAATGTGAATTCTCATTGTTTCGATGATTCTCAATGGAAGATCGGGGCGTTTTTGACCAAATCTTTTGCAAATAAAAAAAATTCCATTCAAGAAAGAAGAAGATCAATTTTGGGTTGAACCAACAACCTGATTGTGTGGTTATTCTGAATGCAGATAGAAAGTCTTCGGTCATACTGGAAGCTGATCGATCACAAATACCTATTCCATCCTTAGTTGATTCTACGATCCCATGGGAATCCTATAAAAGAATCACTTATCCCATCCCAGCGAATGATCCTATACAGTTCGTATATCTATTTCGTCATTCGATCATGAAAACAGTGATTCTTGAACAGAATGCGATTAGTAGAGAAGCGCAATCTCTCAGAGTCACTTTGAGTACGGGGAAGTCCGCAGGAGGGATGAGATCCGCCTGCTACTCCACCTATTCTTCTTCCCCAATAGACGAAGAAGAAAATAGGGCCAAGGCGCTATTGGAGATGCGCAAAAAATATCCATCGGGAGATGGTGCTGACGCTGACGCTAACGCTCGCAAGGCGGTTTTGCAGGCAATTTCTAAAAATACTTTTTTTTCATTGAGCTCATAACCCGGTTTGGGCCGATTGACTCTGAGAGCGATCGAGGGGTCGCGGGCTCACACCTTGCTTTTGCGCATAGGATCGAAGAGATCCTAGAATTTAATGGAAAGAGCAGCGGCTCTCTGAAAGACCTCATTGATCTTAAATTGGATTTGGAAGACGCCTCTAAAAGAGAGGAGATTCTACTTCCATATTTTTCCTCAAAAAAAGAGGCAAAGTCCTAGCGTGATACAAAAAGAAATAATGGGCAAGGGCGGGGAATGATAGGTTCATAGATGTGGAGTAATCAGTTCTTCATTTGAAGAGTTAGTTGGCTGGCCTACCGGCCCGCAGATGTAGAGAGGTTGCCCCCACCATCCTCTTGAACTGCAAAATCAAAGCGATTCATGTTGATGGAAGAAAGGCTAATTTCGTTTGATCTGATCCGCCTATGCCAGTTCGAGTCTGGCGAGTCGCTATCATCTGTTGCCCTAACTTTTTCTATTAGCTCATCTTGTCCGTAGTGATATTTTGGAGAAGGAGCAATTACCGGAGTGAGAAAGGTAGAAAGAAGCAATCACGAAAGCTAGTGCTAGTTGTGGCTTTTTGTACTAATCTTGTTTGTTCGGTAGCTCACATCAGCAGCTTTAAAAGGAATAGAAAACGAGGCTTTTTCCACCACACCAGGGGCAGGCATTACGCTCAAGCAGGGGAAGTCAATTTGACTGCTGCTCGAGAACCTGTTTGACCAAGAAGAAGTAGCATAGCTCCAGCGGGGCAGAGCCAATTGGCTACGACATGGTGACCGAAATACAAATTTTTTCCACCACTTTGCAATTGCAAGAAAAAAGAGGAATCTGATCAAGTACTTGATGAGCGATACTGGAGATCGAATAGAAGGTAATGACTTACTCGATGCACATATTTAGGGCTATTTCTCTCATCTGTTTAATACGCAATTCTCTTCGATAAGAAGGGTTCTCTTGTGTTCCAGGGTTGATTAAGCGTCTGGTGGAACAGGGATACATTGTGTGAGGCCAAATTGCCTGACGAATTGATGAATATGGCTCAATATAGACTGGTCCAGGTATACCGGTCAGTCTTGAGCCACCAGGATAGCCTTCCACATATCCTGTTCCTCCCTTGAGTGGTAACTATTTTCTAACCTTAGAATCCTGAACCAATTTGCTCCAAAGACTCTGTCATTGAAAGGAGTCCATAGGTTGATAAAATAGGTTTTCATGAAAACCACACGTAGATAGAAAAGGTAAGAGTTACACGTGCCAGAAGCGAGGAATACCGCTCGGAAGCCCGATTGAACATGTCCTCATTCACTGCTATCTCCATATATTGGATGCCAAGCTTGAAAGGTAATGGTCCGAGAGGATGGGGCCGTAGTCTTCTATTACGCACGCTACGCAGACGATATGGTCTTCGGCCTACCGAGAGGGGATAAGTCCATGCGAGTCACCCAGGGTCTCAAAAAGGTCTTAGCTAGAGTCCTTAGGGAGCTCCTACAGGGCTTCACTTCTACTGAAATTTCCAGAAAACAACCAGGAGGCTACAAATTATCGGCTTGCCCCTGTCTCTGAAAAGTGAAGGTCAGCTCCACATGGGTATTCCATCCAAACGATGGGAGAAGAGGATGACACTTGTTCGTATTGAAAACCGGAGACGAAGGGAAAGAGGTTTGATTGGAACATGTTCTACAAGAACTCCTGTGTAGAACACGCCCGTATCTATTCTATGGGCTGGCTTCAGGCCAACCCTACTGCTGAAGTAGAAAGCATCATATTCCGGTTTTTCCAACACTTGATCAGGAACCGGGCGCAGAAATTCCTTGAAGAGAAGGGGATGCCTACAACCAATGCCTAAATAAAGGCATATGTCGAAAAGTGCAACTACTAATAGATTCAGTAAAGGAAGGCCCGGAACGGGCTGAGCTACTGCCCGAAATAGAAGAGGACGACTAGAGTAGAGGAGCCTAATTCCAATCCAAACAATTGACGAGGGAGTCTAATTATTTTTCCGTTCTTGATTGTTTCAATTGCACTTTCTTCATTGGAGGGTTGCTTGGGAAGTGCGATAGTTACGGCGCTTGGAGTATACGGATTGAATTCTTCCTTCTTCTATAGGTCTTTCTGGGCGGCGAGGCGGAAAAAAGGTGTAGAGAGGGAGAAGGTACATAAAAAACGATTTCTAAGGTAGAAAAGAGGCATCCACCAGTCATTGAGAACAGCTAATCCCGGAATTAGCAGGCCGGTATGCGAAGAGAATTCGGTATTGAATCCGCGAGGCCAGGTGAAGAAAAGTCCAATATGGGTGGATTACCTTTTTCTGAAGGATAAGTCTCTGGGACTGACTGAACTGAATGTATAGCGTCAAGATAAGAAGCACGGTAGTCGAAGATGTACCTTGTGGGGTGGGGTACGAGTAGACCAGACCAATGATGAAAAGCATAGATACGAGCATGGCCTCCCTGTCTCAAAAGCAGGCCGCCAAGGGTGCTCGCATGAAGCATTTCTCACTCATAAAAAAACCCTCATATTGTTTGGTGCCAGTGTCCCAGTGAAGGAAGTAGGGCTTGCTGTTCCAACAACCGCTCTCTTCTCTCTCCGCTCCCTGATGTCTTCTCTTTGTCTTCGGTATAGTATATATTTTTTTTGATTCAGATTCACTCATAACTATAAGAAGAGTGTGGGATGGAGGAATGGATTACGGAAGGAGACAGATTCCTTATAAAATGGATTAAGGTGGGTTTCGGAAGGAGGAAGGCTCGTTTCATTATCGAATATCGTGTAGAACTCACTTGCCCTGCCTTTTGCTAGGAGAGTGTAGTTCAAGCATTCTATTGTGTGCTCGATCCGTGATACGCAAAGCAATCTCCTGTTTACTATTGATCTAATGACAGTTGATTGAGACTTGCCATTGTCGTCTTTCGAAAGCGAACTCTTATCTGGTTGCACTCGGGTTCTCCTGTCGACTTGTTTTTCAATAGTAAATCACAGGCAGTATGCCCTATTTGAAAACATGCAATGAGGGTATGAGCAACACTCCCCAAACTTGGCATGACTCATCGCCATCTTGTATTCATGATCTTACCTCTATTGGTCACAAATGCATAGCATAGGATCGAGTGGATCGGCACCCAATAGGCCAGATTTTCCTATCTTTGATGTTAGAAGTGATTCCAATCTATTTTTCTATAGTGATAGTTCACACATTAGCAATTAGCACTGCCTCAAAGCAAACATAGGAACTAGGGAGTTCATCGAGAGAAAGTCCCTTTAGTTTCGTACTTCCCTGTTTCGGATTTGCATATGTCTTTAATCGCAATAGTTGTAGAGAAATCCCTCAATCACGGGACAATCCTCCAGGGCAAAGGTACTTCCAAAGCTCAGAAGGTTCATCTGTGCATCAAAGGAATGAAACAAATTCCATAGAAAAAATAGGAAAATCCCCACCGAGATCGGTACCTATCTAGATCCCCAGCTTCGACAACAAAACTCCTTCGCATTTTGCGACCATTCCCGCGAGGACTACGATTCGGATTATCTAATGTCATCCCCAAACAGAATTACACCTCTTAAGAGGAAGGGACGGCCCTCTATCCGGTGTGGGTTCCTACGAATTATTGTCTGGTTCCGGATCCAGGTCCCTCTGCCCTTGCTTTTTGTTATTCCATAGGGGTATGGATTGAAGTAATCACTAATCCAGGATCGGAATCAAACTAAGACAAAGAACACCTGACATGAAAACAAATGTCTCCAGACACTTATTGAATTTAAACCAACCTTAGAAAACTAAAAAGAGTCTACGGACTCTTCTATTCTAGCGAGATGCTAGACGAATAAAGAGCACTTGCTGCTCCACCCGCAGCACTTCCTGGCTCTCCTCCAAACCCTCTATGCGCTCTCTGGTAGCGCGAATGCGCGCTTCTTTCTTTGCAAGATCCATTGTTCTAACACTTCTCAACTGGTTGTTTAGCACTCTACGGTGCCCTTCAATCTCATTTTTCAGTTGCTCCGTTTCGGTAGCAATTGCAGAAAGCCTGTTTGCGGTTGCAGCATCCATAGCAATGCGTGCTAGTACTCAATTTCTTTGTGATGAAGTGAAGATATCTATATACCATTTATAGAGTGGTAGAGTAATATCGCCATGCAGTACGAATTGCATGGCTGCATGCAGCCTTTATGAACAAACAAACTTTGCAGAGCCGTTTCACCTAATCGATTCCGTCGGCGGATCATCCACGTCACGAATTGAATGGCAGGCACAATTCTTACTAGTTCTCCGCCCTACTTTTTTCAGTTGAAGACTATCAGGCCTGGAAATGGAAACTTTGGACCCGGGAGACGGTTTGATGTCTCGTACATAGCCAGCCCAGGGCGCTGCCCATAAGGGTCACTGTATGTAGGTTTTCAGCTCTAAGGTCCCCACTCATCACAATCGTTGGCCCTCATCCCGCATTGGAGCATAGCGTTAGTATCTTTCGGTGTATCAACAACATAGGCACCTGATCTATTTGAACTTTAAACCACAAGGGAAGTTTTCACATAAGCTGCCTTTCTCCCGTTAAAAGGTGGGTACCTTTCCCTAAATCCTTCTCCCGTGCATGCTATTCTCCTGTTCCCCCGAAGGGCGGTATCAATACGGCAACCCGAAAGCTCATTATCAAAGTGGTCTCTTCTCAAAAGCTTATCTGCCAGATGAAAACAAGTTCGTAGTAACAGGTGGCCGTTGAGCTCCTAGTTTGACTGTTGGTGCCAGACTAGAATGGAATAATGCCCATAATACTGAAATGAAGAAGAATACCTCACTAATAAGAAATAGAGCAACACCCATTGATAAAAACCATAATATGATTCAAGATCAAGTCTTACTGAAATTGGATTTCCTTTTCGTGCCATATGTCGCTTATACTTTACTTTTTCCCCTTTCCGCCCTTTCCTCTATTTGTTCGATAGGGTCTTCGTTTTATTCGAATTCTAAACCCATTGTCGTCCACAGTTTCCTTGTCGACGCGAAGGGGCCAGCAGCCCCCAAACCAAAGTCTGAGATCAGAACTCATACCGCGGTTGTGGCTTGAAGGCCGCATGCAAGTTCTTCAATATTTAGAGAGTATGTGTTAGTACGAGATCGCGCTATCAACTTATTTCATCTTTCTCGATGATTAGGACAAAATTGTATCCCTTAGGAACCGTACATGCACCTTTGTTTGCATGCCGATCGAACATTGTTACAATACGAAATACTTGAAGGCCACACGCAATTGACTCACCTACATTTTATGCTCCCACCCTTTTGTAGAAAAAGCCATCCTGGGAAGATATGGCTTAAACTATCTTTTTCATTCAGTTTTCTTTTTATATGCAATTTATAGTTAACTCAAAATTGGTTCGTTCCATAGAGATAATACTTGGAAAAGGAAGCTCTGCTAAAAGCAAAATCGCGAATAAGTTCAAACATCAAAGGTACCTGTCTACATCTACCTACCCGAAGCTACTAAAACATCATCAAGACTTGAAAGCGAGGAGATACCAAGCAATGTGACATGTCGATACACACAAGAAAGCGCCATCCATCCCTCGAACTGAGTAAGGTGACACCTTTTTTACTATTTCGATGTAGTGAGATTGCGATTGAACAAACAAGAGGGTCTGGGAAAGTCTGCTGTGGCTTGTTCGAATAGCAACCTATACTATCATTCTGTTCTTAAAATAAAGTAAACATCGACGCCCCAATGTCTATCGAAGCCTTGAATAACCCGAAGCATTGGCAAGATTCACCCTAAGAATAAATAAGAAGATTCCTCGTATCTTTGGTGGATAGACAGGGCGCAAACCACCCCTATTGCTGTTGACTTCTCCGCCCGAGGTAACATAATGTAATGCCCGAGAACCCACCTGTCCGCCTTAAGCTCAGAATAATGCAGAAGCAAAGGACGAGCCTATCGATGAGGATGAACACCATACTTGTTTCCTCTGGCTGACTGGCACTTGAGCCTTCTTCTTCTATTAGCTTCTTTTTATCGAAAGAAGCCTCTAATGGCGCCTTAGCCTATGTTGAGACTGGCCTGCCTGCGTGGAATCTAAAAAAACAATGAAATCCATTCACACAAGATGGACCATTGCCTTCGGCAACGCCCTAATTCCTTTCCTATCTTTCTTCTTTTTCTCAAGGACCTGTAAGAAGAAGCAAATCCCTTTCTTGAATGGCCGAGGAAGAGGCGGCACTGAACAGAACAAGATCCCCCTCTACCTATCCTTGGGGCTGTGCGCATTCTTAAACTTGAGCTGGGTAGGACTCAGGAGAAGGGTGCCTCGGGAGATAAGTAGTTCCTCACCTAAAGCCCTCGTAGAGTCTAAGTAGTGGACCAGAAATATGACATCCTTCCCGCTGTACTAGATTTTATCTGGTTAAAGCCAGGTGTGCACATTATATTCATTATAGAAGATATAGAAGATACTGCCATGCCAGCTGTTTCTTATTGGTAAGCTTGCTTTTCGTCGAATGTCTCTAAAGAGTGATGGTGAGTCGAGTAGCATGAATTGTCTATCCAAGGGGTCGCTAATGCGTTATTTGTATAGGATCTCAGTTATTATTGTCAGCTAGATCTACATAATATGCTTCACGCGGAGCCCTTACTTGGTTCGATTGGCATTTTTCTTATCATCCATCCACATAGGGAGAAAGGCCAAGGGCCCAGTGGAGTGATAAAATGAACTATCCAAATTAAGCTAATCCCGTGTCCAAGTTCAAACCCCACATAGCCACTCTTCTTGATCCCCCACCATCACTTGAACCGAAGAGTCAACCCGTCAAAAGTTAGTACGCACTGCTAGATCCTGGAAATAGCTCATTATCTGGTAAGCAGACGAGGATGCATCACATATATATGTGACATCCGCAACCTCAGATTTGGGTTTAGCATTTACCTATTTCCTTCCATCCAACCTAGGAAGGGATCCCTCCATGTGCTCTCTATGACACTTGGCCTGATTGTTACCACCGGTATCTCTCCTCGCATGCAGTTGATGACCATCTCGCCCATGGCCTTTGTGAACACATAAGTGTCTTGACAACCATAGAGTTTGGCCCTATGAATAAATAAATTGCACAAATCAAATACTTCATGTGTGTATTCGTATCTACAGACATGAGAAAGTAACAGGGAAATACTAGAATACCTCGACTACCTAACTCTTTCATTTCTTGAGTAACAGAAGCAGAGGCAGAAGAATGCCTTCTGGAGTCAAAAGCCAACTTGATCTCAGCCTCGATATCCAACACGGTATTCTGATGTGCCGAAAAATCTGAGGAACCTATCCCCTTTGTTATGGTATCCCCTAAGCAAAATGGCTTCTCTAGTATCAAACCTTGCCTCTGCCCATTCACATATGCTGTTTGGCCAAAAACATGACATGCAAACATACTGCTAAAGCTTGTTTGTAAGCTTTTGAGATTAATAGAAACAGGTTACCATTTGATTTCGACCACAAGAAACTCTTATTTGGCATTCTGACCTGTTGATACTTGCAAGAAGAGCTTCAGTCTTCGAAACCGCTGCGCGAAACTCATTATCTGGAATGGCCCCACGGTGTTGATGTCTAGTGCTACATCATACCTGCAAGTTGCAATACTTTTATTGCTATGGAATGTGAACTTACACATTTAGTAATGGAAGCAATCCTTGGTGCAAGACTAGTATAGCTTCACGAACCTCTCATCAAAAGTGGTATTTGCTGCAGAGTTTACGATAACATCCACTTCTTCCGCGATCTCTTTGGCTAACTCAGGAGCAATGCCAATGTAGGCTTCCCTGAAATTACCAACGACTGGAACCTGCTTGCTTAATACAAAGCTGTGGTAGTTTTTCCCATGGATTTCCTGTAAACATCTGAACAACTCAGTATCTTCTACCTGTATTGCAGACGAAAAATATGGTCATTTGCATGAAGAACAGAAAGTAGTCCGAAGTAATCATCATACCTCGTTCTTCAATCTTTTCATGGATGCTTCATTGTCCTTGGCCTTGATCAACACGTATATTTTACCAACATCAGGATTTGTCCTTAAAATGGGATCGATAAGAACTGATGATCAGAATCATACAAAGTAGAATGGAAGAACAAAGGAAGGAAGTCAGGTAGCTTAGAGCAAGACAAAGGCAGA